>NC_141390.1:15107770-15707770 GCF_017979445.1 Akebia trifoliata
GTTTTGTGAATAACTTCAACCACATCATAACCTGTTCTTTCAAACATTTATACTGTGTTTTCGAAATATCCATTAAATATCCTATAATATTCATCTGTAATCTTGATATTTGGCAATGAACCCACATGACTCAAGTTGCAGCGAGAGCGAGAATGGGAGAAAGGGTTGAGAACGAGCTAGTTGCAGCGAGAGGGCTCGAGCGAGAGAGAAGGAGAGAGTGAGGTTCGAGGGTAGTGCTCAAGCAAGAGAGAAGGAAATAACGAGGTTCGAGGGTTTCACCCGAATGATTGTTAGAGAGAACAACGAGAGGATTTGAGAGTTCTGTCGATTGAGAACTCTTTGTTCTATTGGGTTTTAATTGAACCTGGATGAGGCATTAATTATGAATAAATTGAGGGATGACTTTGTAAAAAACTCATTAATTCATAACTTAAAACGCATACGCTGTTTAATTGAATCTCGTCCGCCCATTTGCTTGTTACCCAATGCATGCTATACGTTTGTAAACTGTTTGGTAAGTAGTAGGGTACCGAATATATACATATATATATATATATATATATATATATATATATATGGAGCTAACATTGGGAGAAATTTTTTGTCTTATATAGTCTAAAAGTTTCGAATTAGGCTGATGTTTTGGGATGATGATCTCTATGATGAGGAGATCATCCTCACAAAAAATCAGTCAAATCTAAAATTTCTAACTTATCAAAAGTGGTTTACAAATTAATGGTAAAATATTAACGATCCACAATTCTAAGCGACTTTTGATAGGGTTATAAGTTTCAGATTGGACTGATTTTCTATGAGGATGATCTTCTCACCATAGACATCATCTTCAAAAAAATTAGCCCAATCCAAAGCTTTTAAGTCTTAGGGTATGTTTGATTGCATGGAAAGTCACTTTCCATGGAATTTGAAATCCATGAAAAATTAGTTGTGGAAAATAGATAGGGTTGAAAAATCAAATTCTATTGTTTGATTTCACTTGGATAAAATCATGAAAAATTATGAGAAAAAAGAAAAAGAGGAGAAGGAGGAAGAAGATGAAAGGAGGGGGAGAGGAAGAAGAAGATGACGAGGAAGAGGGAGGGGGGAGGATGTGGTGACGGTGGCGACGAAGGTGGTGGCGGCGATAGTGGTGGCGGTTGCGACGGCGACGGAGGTAAGTGAGGAAGATGGGGGGAGAACGTGGTGGTGGTGGTGGTGGCGGAAGAGGTGAGGCATGAAGAAGGAGAAGAAGAAAAAGAAGAAGAGAGAGAAAGAAGGTGGTCGGAGACGGAGCCGACGCCGACGGCGATGGCGATGCTAACAACGGCGATGACGACGACGGCGACGAGGTTAGTGTAATGGTGGTGGTGGTGGTAGGGAAGAATTGATGATGGAAAATATGGGTGGGAAAGTGAAATCCATGATTTAATGGACTTTTTGAATGGGGTGGAAAATGAATTTCTATTTCCATGTGCAATCAAACACTTGAAAAATGTCATTTTTCATGGAAATTGATTTTTCACCCTATTTTCCATGTGCAATCAAACATACCCTTACAGGAAAAATGCATTAGCTGCTAACTGGGACCCATAGATATGGTAGCATTCAACAAACAATATTAGAAGATAAAATTGTCCTATATGACTTAAAAGTTTCAAAGAGATAATCCTAACAAAAAATCAGTCCAATCTGAAGCTTCTAACCTCATCAAAAGTGATTTACAAATTAACTGTAAAAACTTGGTGATATACAATTCTAAATCACTTTATAAGGCTGATTTTCCTCACAAAAATAAGTCTAATCCAAAACTTACGAGACGAGTTGACTCGTCCGAGACACTTCGGTTTCTTCCAGGGACGGGACAGGACGGGACGAGACGACAAACCGAGTTTTGAAACCATGATTTGTGTGAAGTCTGTAGAGTGCAGAACCCCTCGCTCCACAGCTAAAACCCAGCAAGTGAAGTAGGAACCAGAGAGAGAGAGAGAGAGAGAGAGAGAGAGATGGCGAGGAAGAGAGGCGAAGCAGAAGCCGAGCTAGCGAAGGCTCTGGGAGATTTCACGAGCAAAGAAAACTGGGATAAGTTCTTCCGTATCAGAGGGAAGGATGACTCATTCGAGTGGTATGCAGAGTGGCCAAATCTCAAAGACACTCTCCTCTCTCACATCTCAATGGAGTCGTCGTCGTCTCTGCAGATTCTTGTTCCTGGTTGCGGCAATTCTAGGCTTTCAGAACACCTCTACGATTCCGGATTTCGCTGCATCACCAACATAGATTTCTCCAAAGTTGTCATCGCCAACATGTTAAGCCGAAATGTGCGGTCTCGCCCCGAAATGAAGTGGCGCCTTATGGACATGACCCATATGCAGGTCTCTAAGTTTCTTCAAATTTCACAAATCCAAACTTTTTTATTTTTATTTTTAATAATGTTATTTGCCCTTCTGTTTTGGTGATAGGTTCAAGGATCAAACAATCAAATAAACGGGTTGTTCATAAAATTTTTTAGGGTTCCTAGAGTCAAAATTACATCCTTAAATAATCTCAGAGAAACAATCCTAATGGGAAAAACTCTCTCAAAGAAACAGTCCAAATCTAAAGCAAATAAACAAAAACCTAATTGGAAAACAATTCCCATTCCCTTATTGAAATAACTTCTCTAAATAGAGAGTAATTTGTAGAATTCTAACATTTGGCCCGATTTCTTATGATCCAGGAGTTCATATCTCATCTGTTCTATATCATTATTCTACTGTCTGACTGATGTACAAAAAGGTTAAGAGTGAAATAGGACATTCTCTATGTTTATTTGCATGAATTCCTCTATTCATAAGATGCATACAAAAATGGGTATAATATCTATATTTGTAGTCCTGTAATGTTTCGGTTTATATTCCTACTTATTGTTTGCATTATACCAAGAGGATGTACAGTCCGGTGAGACTACACTGGGATTCAAGGATTCTATCATTTTCTTGTGTCCTTTCTTCTTTTTTTGATAAGTGTGCCCTTTCTCTCTCTCTCTCTAATGAGTTGACAGAAGAATGATGAACCAGCTTGAGGAATGGCATTGATTGACAACAGTTTTTAGATGGAGATGGTACGTTCTTGAGGAATGCACTCTTAGTTTTTGGCTCGTGAGTGAACTACTTTGGTATGGTGGCGTTGCTTTAAAGTTTTTACAAGAAGTAGGAATGAGAAATGTATGCATTGAAACTTTGGTAAGGATTCTCATAGTGATGAGGATGTAGTGATGGATGGGTAATAATAGTATGTAAGACAGTCAAATATCAGTACATTTGAAGGAATTTTTGGAATAGCCCAAAATGAGTTAAGATAAAGAATTCTTTTGTTCAAGATGGTTTGGAAATGTACTTGAAAGATAAACTAAACCATCATTGAGGAGTGCTTTGGTACAAATTGAAGGTTTTAGAAGGGCACGAGGAAGTTCAAAAATGATGTGAATAAAGGTAATAAGAAAATATATCAAGATACATGACTTGATTGAAGATATGGCTCAATTTAGAGATGAATGACAATGTAGGACTCACATTGCCAACTCCAATGTTTGGGATAAGGTTTAGATGATGATAATGGTGGTGGTGACTCATAGGGACGGGACACTAGTCAATATTAGAAAATTTATTATCCAAGTCAGGTTCCAACATTGTGGATAACACTAAGTTAACATTTGCATAATGTGTTGAATTCTTGCAAAATTCGCAAAGGGAATGATTCCCCCCCCCCCCCCCCCCCCCCATCGTTTTAAGAGATGCTAGTAGAAATTTGTGGAAATTGAGCCTATATGCCATGGTTTGACTTTGAGGGTTGCATTTATGCGATTGATGGAATGCGCTCCTGATGTAGGGTATAGAACACACAAATCTAGAATTGATGTTAAAAATCAGATTTTAGGGTGAAATCTCAAGAATTTGGAGTAATGAAGAATCTCTATGTCGAGTAAAACAAACTAGAAACTTCAATCTAGGTTTGAGATTGATGGAAATCAATCGCAAATACTAAATTAAAAACCAATATCAGGTTCTTATGCTTAGAAGAAACAAAGAAAAGGGAGAAAAAGTCTTATTTTTTAATAATCGATTTAAAAAAAAACACTGACTAATGAATTTGTTTATTGAAGCTTCTTCTATTGATAACTCCCTCACTAATCTGTCTGACATATTACTAACCTTCTAATCCTATTAGAACTTAAGTTGGACACCTAAAAGCACTTCTAATTATAGCCTAAAGAATAAAAACGAATTTAGAAAAGAATAGAAACATAAAACAAATTAGAAACTAAACAAAATAGAAACTTCCTAAAGTTGATATAGAAACTAACTAGAACTACTTAAGAAACTTAAAAATAGAAACTCAATAAAAGAAAGATTCCAAAGAGAAGTTGGACCAGATCTTGTGGACTGGTCAAAGATTGGACCGAGTTGACTCGATTTTGACTGATTTGATTTGGTCAATTTATTGATTTCTTCGACGCATCTCAACTCTATCATAGGCATTGAGATAAGTGTCGGCAAGCCTATCTACATCACCACCCCTTTAGTCATTCCAGTGGAAGAAAAGATTGTTTATTTTTTAGTCTGGCAAGAAGGGAAAGCTCACACAGAATATGATAGGTGTTTGTTTATTTGATTTGCATTTCGCTTAGCTATGGGCATTATGGGATGGAATTATGCACGATTCACGTATTATGTTGGGAATGATGTATGTAGTTGCACTTTTTCCATGCTCGCTAGGTAACTATTAAACTATATTAATTTGTCAATATCTATTCTAATAGTTAGATAATGGAAGTACGTGCTTGGATGTTAGGTAGATATTACATGAGTGATGCAAGTTATTCAAATACTAGAGTTTTCTCGTGCCTACGTGTCACGGCCCTATTCTTTCGAAGAGAGGTCGTGCGGCGCAAGGGGGTCAAATCCACTTGCAAGCCTGTAAAATGATCGTACACCACACACACGTAGCTAGCAAACAAGTAAACGAGGCAACACGAGGCAAAGCCCGGAGGCAACTTTGTTGATATAATATTGAATTACACGGTGCAACGCGTTACAAAAGCAATAGATGCGTTACAAGCAAATGATGATCCTATAACATGCGGGACTTCCACGGAGCTGGGCTTCAAGGGCTTCAACAACGTGGGTGTAGACCGGGGATTGGGATAGCACTGACACCCTTCCTACAAGGTAGATATCTTTCCCTTTCCAGGTTTCCAGAAGGAAACATCAAAAGTGGAGGCCGGTCATACTCCCTTATTACTAAAATGCCACTAAGCTAACAAGGATGCCCTAGCACGGGGCTGACATGTACCCTAAGCTAACAGATATGCCCTGGTACGGGGGCTGACATGACTTCATAACGAGCCTTACATAATATTACATGGGTGCTCCCGGGTGACTCCGGGGCGAGCTACACCTAAACTCTAGGTGTCAGAGTACATGGCCGTTATAGTCTCCCCCACCTATTCTGCAGACGTCCTCGTCGCATTGTCCCTGACAAACTCTTCAATCTTCTGCTTGAATGGTTGTAGGTTCTCTGCTCTCTCCCAGGTGGCTTCGCATTATGGTAAGTTCTTCCATGTGACAAAGTACTCCATGTGCTGCTGCTTGCTTGAACTGCTGCTGACTTGACGCTCGGCGAGAACTTGGTCGACAACACGTTCCGGCTGGATTGTTGAACGAGAGGGTGAACGTGTTGGAATGCTGCGTGCTGGATCTGCATGGAATGGCTTGAGACAGCTGGCATGGAAGACAGGGTGGATGTTGCGTAACCAGTGCGGTAACTTCAGCTTGTAGGAGACCTTGCCAACTCGAGAGAGGATGAGCATTGGACCTTCATAACGCTGTAGTAGTCCCCTGTGTGCTCGCTGTACTCGGTTGAACCTTCTCAACTGATCTGTCTTGAGTAGAACTAAGTCACCAACTTTGAAACGATCTGGTCGACGATGTTCATCAGCCCATTTCTTCATCCGCTTAGACGCTTTTTCAAGGTAAGATCTGGCAATTTCATTGTTGTCCTGCCAAAACTTAGCAAACTTGTACGCCCTTGGACACTGTCCCTGATATCCTGAAACAATAGTATGAGGAGTTAAAGGTTGTTGGCCAGTAATAAGTTCAAAAGGACTCTTGTTGGAAGAAGAGCTCTTCTGAAGGTTGAAACAGAACTGTGCGACATCAAGTAGATTCGCCCAATCCTTTTGGTTGGCAGTGACAAAATGCCTGAGATACTCCTCCAACATGGCATTAAATCTTTCAGTCTGCCCATCTGTTTGAGGATGTCCGCTGGTCGAAAAGTCAAGCTGAGACCCAAGTAATCTGAACAATTCGGTCCAGAACTTCCCTGTAAATCTTGAATCTCTGTCGCTGACAATGTTCTTGGGCACACCCCAATACTTGATGACATGCTTGAGGAACAAGTGTGCTGTTTCTTCTGCTAAGCAATATGTCGAGGTCGGTATAAATATAGCATATTTGGAGAAACGGTCCACAACCACAAGGATGGACCCATACTCTGCAACCTTCGGCAAACCTGAAACAAAGTCCATAGAAACACTTTCCCAAGGCCTTTGGGGGACTGGAAGCGGTTCCAGCAGCCCGATTGGTTTGTCGCGCTCGATCTTGTCTTGCTGGCAAATGAGGCAGGTCCTCACATAATCTAACACATCATCACGGATGTTCGGCCAGTAGTATCCTCGCTCCAAGAGAGCTAATGTGCGGCGCCAGCCCGGATGGCCAGCCCATGGAGTGTCGTGACACTCTCTCATTAGTTCTCGTCTTAGCCCGTCCGCACGTGGAACAAACATGCGGCTCTTGGTGGTGTATAACAACCCATCACGAATCCAGAAACGGCGTGCTTTCCCCTTCTGTACCATATCCAATATGGCCTTTGCTTGGGGATCACTGTTCAAACCATCATGAATTCTCTGCTGTAAAGTGCTGGTAACCTGAGAAACTTGTCGCTGAAGTGCTGCTAGCTCTGCTTTGCGACTCAAGGCATCGGCCACGCTGTTGTTCTTTCCTGGCTTGTAATCCAAGGCCAAGTCAAACTCTGCGAGGAATTCTTGCCAACGAGCCTGTTTCGGTGTCAACTTCTTCTGAGTTAGGAAATGGCTCACTGCCACATTATCGGTTTTCACATGAACTTGTGATCCCAACAAATAATGTCTCCAAACTCTCAAACAGTGGACGACGGCTAACAACTCTTTCTCCTGTGCGGTATAGCGTCTCTCAGCATCATTGAGCTTTCGACTTTCATAAGCAAGCGGATGCCCATCCTGTAACAACACTCCTCCAATAGCAAAGTCAGATGCATCTGTCTGAACTTCAAACGGCTTTGTGATGTCGGGTAGAGCTAAGACTGGGTCTTGCATAACAGCAAGCTTGAGGTCTTCAAACGCCTCATGACACTTGTCCGACCAGGACCAAGTGTGATCTTTCTTCAACAGGTCTGTGAGAGGTGCGGCTCTTTTGGAATAACCTTGGACGAAACGTCTATAATAGTTCACAAGACCGAGGAATGACCTGAGTTCTGTGACAGTAGAAGGGGTTTTCCATTCATCAATAGCTCGCACTTTCTCCATGTCCATCCGGATCTGTCCATTACCCACAACGTGGCCAAGAAACATAATCTGCTCTTGAGCGAATGAACACTTCTCTAGCTTGACATACAACTGATTGTCGCGAAGCACTTGGAATACCTTGCGTAAATGTTGAACGTGCTCTTCGAGGGTAGAACTGTATACTACGATATCATCAAGATATACCACAACAAACTTGTCGAGGTACGGTCTGAAGAGGTCGTTCATCAAGGTGCAGAATGTCGCAGGTGCGTTCGTAAGGCCGAAGGGCATGACTAAGAACTCATAAGCACCATACCTGGTAGAACAAGTAGTTTTCGGCTCATCTCCATCTGCAACCCGTACTTGATAGTATCCTGATCTCAAATCCAACTTGGAAAAGTACTTGGCTGCCCCAAGTTGATCAAACAAATCGGCAATCAGTAGAATCGGATACTTATTCTTGACGGTAACCTTGTTCAACGCTCGGTAGTCTACACAAAGTCGCAATGACCCATCATGCTTCTTCTGGAATAAAACAGGCGTCCCATAAGGTGCCTTCGAAGGTCTGATAAATCCAGACTCCAGAAGTCCATCAAGTTGCTTGCGTAGCTCAGCTAGTTCCGGAGGACTCATCCTGTATGGCCCCTTTGCAGGAGGCTTGGCACCAGGTATTAGTTCGATTTGATGATCAATCGGCCTACGTGGCGGTAGGGTCTTCAGAAGCTCTTCTAGCATAACATCATCAAATTCAGTCAAAACCTGTTTTACCAATGGGGGAGTTGAACTATGGTCCTGATCATCAGGTTCAACTCGTAAGGTAGCAAGAAACGTTTGCTCACCTTTCTTCAACCCTTTCTTCAGCTGAAGGGCTGAGATCATCTTTCCCTCTTCTTTACCTGTAGAGAGAGGAATGAAGCTTGGACTTTCACCTAGCAAGCCCAAAGTGTTGGCAAATGGCATCGGAACGGCCCTGTTCTGTCGCAAAAAGTCCATCCCAATGATAACTCGGAACTCATCGAGTGGAACTGCGAGAAGATCTAGCTTACCCTTCCATGGACCTATCTTGACGGCCACGGACTTGGCCGACCCTTGTATAGGAGTGGCCTCGGAGTTAACAGCTTTCATACGGCTTGAATCCTTTTCGAGCCGGATATTGAGGCGTTTCGCCTCAGCAGGGGCAATGAAGCTATGTGTAGCTCCCGTATCAACCATTGCCTGGGTGGTCTTACCACCAATCTCCATATCAACATACATGAGACCCTTACGCTGACGGATCGCCTTAGTCTCAGAGGTCTGTTTCATTGCATTCAACAGATGCATAGCTCCCATGTGAGAAGATTCATCCTCATCTTTCTCACTTGAACTCTCGTGACTAAGGTCACTCTGGGAAGCTAACAATGCATTCAACTTGCTTCTTTACGGGCAATTGAACGTCTTATGAGGATCACCACACAAGTAACACTGAATCTTGTTGCGGTGATTGTTGGATTGGGTACCGGTGTTCTTCGAAGGGGAGGAATCCCGGTGGGATCTCCTGCTTGGACTGTGTCTAGATCCTCAATTTTTACCTTTGGAAGACCCATGGGTGCGTTCACTCTGCGAAGAGTACCCTTTCGACTGATTGGATACCTTCTTTCTATTCCCATCCACGGGAGAATAGTCTGTCAACCGTTCAGCTGCGGCAATTGCAGTCGTGAGATCTTGCACACGTTGCCTCTGTAGTTCTGTCTGAACCCAAGGCTTAAGCCCTTCTGTAAATGAGAACAGCTTGTCTTTCTCTGACATATCACGGATATCAAGTATCAATGCGGAAAATTGCTTGACGTAGTCGTGCACGGTACCAGTATGTTGGAGTTGCCTCAACTTCCTGCGGGCAATGAACTCCACATTCTCGGGTAGGAATTGATTCTTCAGCTCCCTTTTGAGGTCTTCCCATGTATCGATGGAGCATTGGCCACTCTCCATCTCGGTGTACTTTGTTCGCCACCATAGCTTAGCGTCACCTGCAAGATACATAGAAGCAGTTGTTACTTTTACCTCTTCTGAATCCGGACGAGCTGCACGGAAGTACTATTCCATATCAAACAGGAAATTCTCGAGCTCTTTTGCATCGCGTGCACCACTGAAGGCGCGTGGCTCGGGGACTCGCAGGCGAGAGGGAGAAGCATCACTACCGGTAGGCCGCTCGTTACCAACGGCTCTTACCAGGAGGCCTACCTTAGTAGTGAGCTCCGTAATCTGTTCCTGTAACGTGGCTATGGATCCTCGGGTATTTTCCTCGAGGTCAGTCATTCTGGTTCTGAGTGTCTCGGATCTTTCCTCCAGCGTGTTCTGGCGATCATCTATTCGTGCAATACCATCAACAATACCGGATAGCATACCTATCTTTTCCTCCAATACCTCAATGCGTTCCTTGTTTGTACGTGGTGCTAGTGTGTTTGGAGCGGGTTGGTCCGCGGTACTAGTAGTTCCTCTTATCATCGTTCGCGTGAACTAAATGGAATCTCGGGGGAATAGCTAGGGGGAATACCAACTGTGTTCAAACAACCTGGCTCTGATACCAACTGTCACGGCCCTATTCTTTCAAAGTGAGGTCGTGCGGCGCAAGGGGGTAAAATCCACTTGCAAGCCTGTAAAATGATCGTACACCACACACACGTAGCTAGCAAACAAGTAAACAAGGCAACACGAGGCAAAGTCCGGAGGCAACTTTGTTGATATAATATTGAATTACACGGTGCAACGCGTTACAAAAGCAATAGATGCGTTACAAGCAAATGATGATCCTATGACACGCGGGACTTCCACGGAGCTGGGCTTCAACAAAGTGGGTGTAGGCTGGGGATTGGGATAGCACTGACACCCTTCCTACAAGGTAGATATCTTTCCCTTTCCAGGTTTCCAGAAGGAAACATCAAAAGTGGAGGCCGGTCATACTCCCTTATTACTAAAATGCCATTAAGCTAACAAGGATGCCCTGGCACGGGGCTGACATGTACCCTAAGCTAACAGATATGCCATGGTACGGGGTCTGACATGGCTTCATAACGAGCCTTACATAGTATTACATGGGTACTCCCGGGTGACTTCGGGGCGAGCTACACCTAAACTCTAGGTGTCAGAGTACATGGCCGTTACACTACGGCACATGCATCCTCTTTGGGGTTAACGAGGAAAGATGGTATAGTTAGAGGGGTATTATTGAAACAGGGGGTAAAAGAAGTTGAGATGTCCCACACACGTCTCGATGAGATGTGAGTTTTGGGAGGAAACTTGTAATGAAATGGAATGAGACTTTCAAATGCATTGATGGCACTATTTATGTTGGTCATAGGTCTTGTATGAGTGCATGGTCTTTGCCTGTACCTTTTCATCATTTCTTCTTAATATGAAGGCATGCAACAAGGACTTTTATTCATATCAAGGCCTACTAACGTGCATGACAACATTTGTACTATTGTGAGACCCACTGAACGTATTGGGTATCCCATTATTTGTTTTGGAAAAATATTGGATGTGTAGTTTGGTAGACTTTGTCTGAGATATTATATATTTTGTATGAAAACTTTAGAAATTGGATCAGCCAAACAAGATTCTTATTTTTTATTCTAAAATCACTTTCCTGGAAAAATGTACCCCAAACAAGATTCTGCATTTTGGAAATCCATTTCCATACTCTGATTCAAACAATCAAAAGTCAGAGGAATCAGAAACTAACAATTTGAATAGATTACTGGCTTAGTTGGTTATCTGGAACAGATTTTTTTCCTTTATTTTTCTGTTAGTTATCCTTAATTAGTTCCCGAACAGAGATATTTTGTGTTATCGTTTAGGAAACATTATAGATTACCTGCATGATGAATGATTGATTGCCTTCAAATCATTCTTACTTGTGTTCGTGTTTTGTTTGTAGTGGGTTTTGCCTAATCTTTCACTCTAAATTCACTTCCTGCCGATTGTTTGATTTAGATCATATGTTCATTGTTTTATAACACAATATGATTCCTGATTTGTTATGGGCTATAGACCTCTAATCAGCTGTGTCTATATATATACATATATATAATTTTTTTTTCTTTTTTTTTTTTACAATTTATCTTTTCCTCCTGACTCCTTTTGTGGCCAGTTCTCAGATGATATCTTTGATACCGTTCTTGATAAGGGGGACTGGATGCTTTGATGGAGCCAGAGCTTGGTCCAAAGCTAGGTCGTCAATATACATCAGAGGTGTGATGGACTTCAATCTTTAGCATAGTTTTTTTATTTCTTCAAATGTACTGCTTTAATTGAATTCAAATGTGCTTTTATTGAATTCAATTAAAAATAGAGAGCTTCTATTACCACACCACATTTTGCTAATGCCACCCCAAGATGTGTGCGAATTCTTTGGTGATTTACATATGAATTGTGGTGGCGTTAGCAGAAATTGGTATGAAAATAGAATCTCTCTAAAAATAAGGTCTGTGCACATTTGTAGTCTGAATTCTATGGATACATGTCATTATCCCCAGGTGAAGAGGGTTTTGAAATCAGGGGGGAAATTCATTTGTCTTACCCTGGCAGAATCTCATGTTTTAGGTATGCTTTTTCCCACTTTTGTTTCAATTTTTTCTTTTATATGTAATGATTATCATTTCTAGCTCAGTGGAAGTAAATTCCAGTCCACCAATAAAAAAAATAGATTCTTGTTTTGAGGAGGATTGTGTGTAGAATAAATGCAGGGTGGTTCAATTACTTTTTGTTGGTCACTAAATTTATGCAGCATACATTTTACATTGGTGATATCTATGATCACCAATGTTTGGTAGACAAAATTGTAGACAACGTTCTAGACAGAGTTTTGTCTTGTATGGCTAAAAAGTTTTAGAATGGGCTGATTTTTTGTGAGGATGATCTCTATGATCAGCCCATTCCAAAAATTCTAACCCCACGAAAAGTGGTTACAAACTAACGGTCCATGATTCTTCAACTTATATAACTAGGGTTAAAAGTTTCACAATGGGCTGATTTTTTGTGAGGATGATTTCCTCATGATAGAGATCATTCTCACAAAAAATCAGGCCATTCCCAAGCTTTTAGCCCATATAGGACAAAACACTTTGTCTACGGAACTCGGCGCGTATATATACTGTTCAAGTAGTTTACAAATAATTGACGGTCCAAGATTCTTCAACTTGTAAACTGGGGTTAGAAGTTTTAGAATGGGCTGATTTATATATATATATTTATTTTATGAATGGAATGGGCTGATTTTTTTAGGATGATCTCCTCACCATAAAGATCATCCTCACAAAAATCAGCCCATTCCGAAACTTCTAACCCATTTAGGGCAAATTGTTTGGCCCTTGAATGCCTCCCTTATATATATCTTATGGCTTTATTTCACTCTTTTTGCAGGTTTGCTTTTTTCGAAGTTCAGGTTTGGGTGGAAAACAAGTCTTCATGCTATACCTTACAAACCATCGAACAAGCCTAGTTTTCAAACCTTTATGGTGGTTGTTGAGAAAGAAATATCACCCACTATTTTGCATCAGATCACGTCATCATTTGATCGTTCTTCCCTTGATTGTGACAAGAATCAGGTAAGGAAGCTATTTCTTTTTCTTTGGGTGGGACCTTTTTTTTTGTAATCTGGCATTGGTTGGATCAAATTGGCTTTAACATAGGTCTTCATGAATCCTAAGTTAAACCGATGATCTAAACCTTAACTCACTAATATCTTGGAAGCCACACTGGAGAGAATACCAACATAAATTTCTGCAGGGTCATGGTCTATTTGAAGCACTTGAAACCGAGAATAAAATACGGAGTGAATGCTCATCGGGTGCTGATATTTTATACTGTCTCGAAGATCTGCAATTGGGGGCCAAAGGTGATTTGAAGGAGCTCTTCCCAGGTAGAAGGTTCCTGCTTAATCTGGGTGAAGAGGAGAACTCTCATTTTAGCTACAAAGCTGTACTTTTGGATGCTAAACAACAATCTGATCCATTCTTATATCATTGTGGTGTTTTTCTTGTACCTCAGGTCGGTGCACGCTTCATTATCTTTATTTTTTGAATCTCTGCCTTTTGCACACATTTGTGTTCCCTTCGTACTTTTGGTCTTGGAGTTTTTATATATGTGCTACTCAACATAGAACCACTCTAGGGAAAGAAGTTTGACATCTAATTTTGGTGATTCTTTAAAACTCCACAATACTGGTTCTTAAATTGGTGAAGGCTTCAATTCTGTCATCGGAATATCCTGGTCTTCCATTTGAGTGGGCAACCGATCTTACATTGTGCGATCCAGTCATTGAGAGGCTTAGTAGGATACTAGCCTCTTAAGTCTTTTTTATAGGTCTAACGGGTAAAATGTTCATCAATTAAGATAATTCTTTCAAGCCTTCTTATTTTCTACAGGTCCTTATTTACTATGATGGCTGGCATAGTTAAAAGTTCGGAGAGATTGATGAAGGAACCTTTTTGTTATGCTTAACTAGAAGGTGGTATGTGCAAACGCACATGTATCTGAAGGACTTATTTGTAATTGAAAATATTAATTAAAGGGTGCTTTTAAAGATTACATTGTAAAAAAGGACATTTTTGTAATTTTGAAAATTAATCAACTTGCTTTTAGAGGCGTGGGATAACAATTTTCTTGATTTTTGACCAAAATGACCCTGATTATATTAAATTTAAATATAAAAGTGGGGGCATTTATGGCCACTCAAATTTTGGTGTCGAACCACTTCTACTCTGCTTTCTATCATTAAAATAGTAAAGATATGGGACCTTTAGATATCATTTGATTAATTGGGAAGCTATACCCATAGGAAAGGGGGATGTTTGAGGATTAATAATTTTGGGATGTTTGGGGATTAATAATTTTTAGGAGGTTTGGTGTTGAGAGCCGTAGTCTTTGGAAAGGGTTATCATTTTGTATATATGATTGATATATGTTAAGTTGGGATAGGTGAACTTCAATACTTCTTTATGGTTCTAGCTTTGATTATGAAGCTAGAATTCTTTATGGTATTTGTTTCAAGGTTGGAGGGGAGATATAGTAAGGTTTTGGGAAGACAGGTGATCTGTAAATTTGTCCCTTAAAAAGGACTTTTGGTTTCTGTTCTCTCTGTTTTCTAGGAAAGGGTGTTTCATTAGTATTTCATTATCTGGAATGGTGAAGATTTTTCCTAAAATTTCGATTTTAGGAGGAATCTCAAGGCTGGGAGATTAACTTTGATTGTTGGGTTACTATCTCATCTTGAAGTCTCTAGCTCCCCTTGATATTAAATGTTAGGTCTGGAACTGGAATGGCCTGCTCCACCATGTGTAGTTGTTTTCACATATTGTTGTGTGTTAAAAGTGAAAGAATCAGGTGTCCAAGATATTTTTGTTTTGGTGGACATCGAATTTTATTGACTTCATATGTTCTTTGAGGATTTTGTTTTTAGATGGGAGATGATTAGTGGAAGGATCTTTTTCTCTCTGTTTTTTCTTTGCTGGTCATCTTGACCTCTTCGATTGTATTGATTCTTTTCTTGCGTTTTTATAAAATCGGTATACCTATAAAAAATTAGGAGAGATTCTATCGCCACACCAACTTTTGCTAACGCCACCCCAATTCATATGTAAAGCACCAAAGAATTAGCACAAATCTTGGGGTGGTGTTAGCAAAAGTTGGTGTGGCAATAGAAGCTCTCAAAATTAAATTGCTGAAGAGAAGTGTTTCTAGGATAAAATGTAGCAAGGTTTCACCTTATTTTATCCTCAAATGATTATACTTTCTTCTATTCTTTCTGGACCTGATTTGTGCCTGACTTGTGTATGATCATTTATTGCTTTTTATGAACAGTTAATTAGATTATTTATGTGACGTTGCCATAATTAGCCTATTGGTTTATATAGTAGGCTTATTTTCTATTAAATGGTATCTATTTCAGACTCGAGCTCATGAATGGCTCTTCTCTTCTGAAGAAGGACAATGGTTGGTAGTTGAAAGCTCAAAAGCAGCTCGTTTAATCATGGTACATCTTCTAAAGCTTAACTACAAGATATGAATTTTTAGCCTACTTTTGTAATTCTGTTTGTTCATCTAAGTAAGTTGTGTTCTTGATTTCAATCAAGGTTCTGTTGGATGTGAGGCACGCCCATGCCAGCATGGATGATATCCAGGTAATTGTTTCTTCAGGTCGTATAAATTTGAAGTGGATCATGTGTCCATAGTGCTGATCATGAACTTCTGATTTTTTTTCTTTTTTTGAGCTTGATTTCTCTTTCAGAAGGACCTGTCTCCCCTGGTTAGACATTTGGCACCTGGAAAACATGACTGTGGAGCCCAAATCCCGTATGTTCATTTTCTGTTTTAGCTTTCTATGTGGAGTTTATGGTCTTCCATCTGCTTTTGGACATGTCTCAGTCATTGAAACAAGGGTATTTTAGAAACATCCCTTATAAAATTGGTGATGTTAGGTTTACCCCCTTGCAAAATGCAAGATTAGGCTTACCCCCTTTGACCGTATGTCATTGTTGCGTTTTCTTGATTATTTAACAGTTGAAGTTTTGATTTATTTCAAAATGCTTTTTAAATACTTAAATTACTAAATCAAAATTTGAAAAATATCAAAATTTCACTGTTAAATCATCAAGAAAAACAACATTGACTTACGGTCAAGGGGGGTAAACCTAATATCACCAATTTTACAGGGAGCATTTTTTAAATACCTTTGAAACAACTACATAGAACCTGACAGTTGCATCAGATGGGAACATTGTCCTTGGTTTTCCATTCATTTAGGGCTATAACTTTTCTAGGACTACCAGATAAAAGTGCTTCCATGTGTCTCTTTTACAATAGAAAATTTCTGGAATGGGACATCCAATGTATGTTTGTCACAATGCATTTTGAGGAGAATGTTTTGAGTTTATCTTACAGAGCCTTCATAGAATGCAACTATTCTCTCACCTTTTCCTGCATGCTTAAACATCACTTTAGAGGTTGCTTCCTTGTAATGTTCTGTGGCATTTTGAAAAAAAAAAACATGGAAGGTTTTTGATGGGGAAAAGCAGGCCTTCGTAATATTGTTCTTTCTATCAAAGATCTCACAATTAAGTGATCTTTGATTCTTAGAGATTTTAGAGGGTTGTTTTTCAGATTTCATGTTCAAAAGAGATGGTATTGCTATCAACCCAAAAAATAAATTGACCAAAAAGAGAGATGCTATTGCTAAAGGAGAGAGGTAGCTCTAATGTTTCTTTCTTGTTTTGTTTTTTCACTTTGTTCTTCTTGGTCCTTCCATGAGACTGTGACAGGTCATGTTGTGCTTCAAAATTCTAACACGCATTCCCATGATTAAGTGTTAGAATCTTGATGTGTGAGATATTTTCCAAACAATGATAAACCAATATAATACAACGATTTCAGACAATGACACTAAATATTGTCGCGGAAGCGTAACTAAATACAATTCATAAACAAAAATTATTCTTGTATCTCACAACTCCCTTTATTTATATATAACATAAAGAAATATTGACACTTACTGCCGAATATATACTAACATGCTCTCTCAACATAAACCATTCTACTCAATTTACTGACTCTGCAACACTCAAACCTACTGATCTTGAAACTACAACAATCCTTATGCTAATCATGGATTATTGGAATATCCTGAAACTGAGATGATTAGTAGGATGAGTAACATGGGAGTTACCACAAGAAACACACATTTTTATATCATAGTCCTAATATGCATATTAATCATACAAATTCATTTTTAATAATACAAGTTTATTAAAAGTTGGAAAAATATAAAAAAATCTTAAACATAATGACAAAATATTATAATAGAGAGTTGAAAGTCATGACTAAGATGTTCACATTTCAGTCAAGATATGATTGATTCAATAATTCACTGGTGTGGAACCCCTCTGTTAGTTTCTGATTCTATGGCCAACCTTTCCCATACTTGGGTGATTGATTTCCTGGCTTAGGTTGGCCGTTTCCAAGTAAGTCATTCTTTCTTGACTACTATAGACTATTAATGATTATTGACTAGTCATCTTCGTCTACCCTAATCTGGTTTGCATGCGATCCTCAGTAAAACTTTGTCATTTATACAACTATCTTTACATTTTGTTCTCTGTTAAAGATAGAAAAGGATTTCTTGAATTCTTGTTGTGATGTTGAATTCTTTTGCATCTTATGTAGGACATCTACAGTTCTAAGTAGTTTTCTAATTCTATTAGGTTTTATTTCTAGTAGATTTCTATTTCATAGTTATGTTAGGAGTACAATTCCTTGTTAGTTTCTAATTTGTTTTTATTATTTATGCTATAATTAAAAGTGCTTAGAAATGTCTAATTTGAGTTTTAATAGGATTAGAAAGTTAGTATTATGTTATAGATAGGTTAGGAATGTTAATTGTTAGTATTTTTGTAGGATTCTAAGTTGTTATGATGGAGTTATCTATATAAGGAACTCCAAATCTGAAAATCAATCAATCAATTCAATTATCTTTTCTCTCTTTATACTTTTTAACTTGATGCATTATTTTCTTTTAAGTTATTGCTTGTTTATTAATTGAATCTATTGATTCAAATTGATTTTGAGTGTTCCATTGAACACAACCTATCGAATCTATTGATTCACACGCTTCCACTACGTTAGCATCCCATATTACGTAAAAAATCATACATCACAACTGTTATCCTAAAATTACGTGTCGCTCTAGAAGTTACACAAGTTATGCTTGTAGGCATTCAAAATCTTTTTAATAGATCTCAAGATTTACAGAACAATTTTGGACTGAACTATTCAGACTTCTTGGGTCTCAACTTGATTTCTTGACCAGTGGTCACCGTTAGACAGACGGGCAAACGAAGTGATTCAATGCTATGTTTTTCAAAACATGAAACTTCTCTTTTTCGAAATATGAAACTTCCCTCCTTTTCAAAACATGAAACATTTTTTTTATTATAAAAAAATATGAAATAAAAAATAACAGCCAAGTATGGGAGCTGAACACCCAACCTATCCCTCAACGTAAATACACCATCTTTCATTTCGTGTCTTATACAACAATAAGTCGAAGCTTTTTTTCTTTTTCACTCTTCAAGTCTAAACTAAATTGTTAATAAGAACATGTTTTTGATTATAGATTATGCTCAATTAGCTCAAAGCCATCTTTTATTATTCTAATTAGTTTAATAGAAATAAATATTATTGATTTTTATTTAAAATCAATTAAATTTTTTTTTTTTAAATTAAAACATTTCATTGGGTGTTGGTGCCATCAACCAAAATCTCGTATAATATAAATACAATATCAATGTATCAAAATTCTAATCCAACATTCATGATTTTTTGCAAAATACGTATGTTGAACATACATTTCGAAATAATTCATTTATTTTGAAATAAAAACTTCTTTAAAATGAATTTATGATTATAATTAAGAAATTGAAAGTTCCCTACCTCCTTGGATTAATTCTTAGTTTCTGAACTTGAAGATACTTAAATTTTGAATTCTGATGAAGGTTGGACTTCAAAATCTAGCTCAAAACTCAACTTTCTTTGATTAGGTCAAAACACCCGATGATTTGAATCTTTATTCAACTAGTTTAGCTTTTTATTCATTTTCTAATGAAATCAAAACTTAAATCAAATGTCAATGAACAAACAATTTTTAGATTCAATTTCTCTCAATAGGTTTAACCTAAAATTAATATGAATTAACTCTTTATATACATATATATTCTTTTAGAATATCATTTTCTTGGGGACTAACTAACTTAAACATGAAGTCAGGCTCACACAAAACAATGTTTCTCGGTTATTCTAAACCCTATTACAAAACCTGATTGACTCAAAAACTCTCTTATCATAACTTTGATCAATAATCGGCCAATTCCATTTAGTCTATTCTTTGAGATATGTAATGAGTTTTTCAAGGCATTACAGGTCATCTCAACTTCTCGGGATGGCTCTATTGTAGTCCTCTTGTTCTCTTTACATACATTTTCAAAAGATATTAAAAAAATTTATACCCTTTTGCATTTTCACATTTTCTTCTGCAAGGTGTTTCTCTAATGTTGGTAACAATGGAGCATTATAGATATAGGAATGGAGCAAACAATTAGTCAAGCTTACTCAAGTGCCCATCTTCATTCGTCGGAGCCAACTAAATGAAAATAAATACATGCTTATCACTTATTTATTCCGATAAAATCCTCAAGTAGCTTTTCTCTATCTGGTGAAAGGACTGTTACAATTCATATGACGCATATTTGCCAGTCTGGACTACAACAAATTAAGCATTCATGCTACGATAATTTTTTATTACTCAATGATTTTTGGAATTTTTCATTTGGTATTTTTGAATGTGTTTTTGCTTGCAGGTTTATGATGGCCAATGATGGTGTCAAGCAACGGGTGATTGTTTATCAGGTCACATGATCCCTTAAACATGCTACTTTGGTTTTCAATCTGTTGTTTACATATAGGTTGCCCTCTTGTTGGTTTTCATAGTTCTTGACGAAGTATGTGTGCAACAAATAAAAGCATAAGTGGCATAATTATCGACTTTCCTTGATTTTTAGCCAATCAGACTGCCTAGATTTGTCCAAGTTCCTATATTTGGAGTTAATTACATAGCTTCTGTAAAATTTCCACATGTCAATACTGCATCAATCAGACTGATTTTTAATGAGTCCATTGGTGTTCTAGGGTCTAGATGAAGTTCTTTGTATAATTTTGCTTTTTTTGCATTTTGGTGAACCATATTAAAATAGAGGAAGAGCCAATATTGAATGGAAACATGATTATATGTTCAACTATTGAAGATGTCGAGTTCCAATTGATCATGTGATATTCTACTTTGAGTTCCTAACAATATAGTTTTTGGAGTTTGATAGAGTGGAAAGCCTTTATGGAGTGGGGTGATATGTCAAAGATGCTAAAATCCAATGTGGAGAAAGGCATAGAAGAGTTAAAGTCGTTAGTCAATGTGTTCCTTGTATAGTTATGGTCAATTGGTTTTGTTGTGTTTTGAGACGATCGTAGTATTGTTTCGAATTAAGGGCGTGTTTGATTGCACATGGAAAATATAATGGAAAATGATTTTCCATGTGTTTGATTGGTTTTTGCCATGGAAAATGATTTTTCACCATCTTCTAAAAATCTAGCAAAAGTGTGGATTTCATTTTTCCCACCTATACCCATGGGAAAATGAAATTCACCCCCAATTTCCATTCCCAAATCAAAACCCTAATATCTTCTCTTCTTTGTTCCTACCACCACCACTATCGCTGGTCACTTCACTCCTCATCCTCTGATGAGGTCCATGTTAGTTAGTGGTTGCAGTTAGTTAGTTGTTTGTTATTTCGGTTAGTAACAACATGAAATAGTTAGTTGTTGGAGTGAATTAATTAGTTGTTAGTTTCTCTTTAGTTTTATTTTGTTGCTTTAACTGTTCATGTAAGGGTATTGTTGTCATTTCACTTAGGGCGTGTTTGATTGTAGAGAAAATATTAGTTGGCAAATGATTTTCAAGGCAAATGATTTGTCAAACAAATCCTTTTCTATTGTTTGGGCACAACATGGAAAATTTTGTGGAAAATTATTTTTGTTATTTAAATTGCATCAGAAAAACCAAAAAAATATTATTTTAATTTGACTTTTGTGATAATTGTATAAAAAACAATGATAAAATCATTTTTTGGGAAAGATTCAAATTTACGCCCCAATTTCTTAAATTATTAGAGAACTACTATTGGCACCCCAAATTTTTTGGAGAGCTACTATTGGCAACTTACGTTCTAATTATTCTACCCCAATTTCGTAAATTATTTATCACACACCAATTAAAGATTAAAACACATTCTTCAGACATTACAAAGTTTTGGCTCAAATTATAATCTCAACATTGTAACACGCATTCAAACAATTTTAGTAGTTGTTTACAATTATGATTAGGTTCATATAATCCTAAACTAAAAAAAATAGATCAAATCTAGCAAATAATGGGATAGTTTCATTTGGCACTCTAACTTTTACTTATTATTCTCTTTTTTTATTTGGGGTGCCAATAACAGCTCTTTAACTTTATTTATAAAACAAACATTGATAATAATTTAAAATTAATTATTCAATTAGAAATTTAGGAAAAAACGGATTGATTTAGATAATTTTAAATATTTTTGATAAAAATAAATAATTTAAATATTTATTTTATAAATAAAATAATGATTTTGTTTGATTTTTTTTTTGTGCTTTTTTATTTTGTTTAACTTTATTTATAAATAAATATTGATTTTGTTTGATTTGCCGTGTACTAGCAAATCGTTTTCCAAGAGGAGGGGGGTAAGAAAATGATATGCCGCTAATGAAGGAAAATCGAGGGTGTTGGCAAATTATTTTCCATGCAAATTTAAAGTTTTTGACACGTCAAGCACTGGAAAATTGCCATTTTTCACAGAAATTCAATTTCTCCCTAATTTTCCGTGCAATCAAACATTCCCTTAGGTTGTTATGTTTTTGTTTTGCCTATAAATAAGCCATCAAATGTAGTTGTAAACAAGTTTTCATTTGAATGAATAGATTGTAGAGAGTTTTCTCTTCCAACTTAACTTCTCAACTTCTTTGAAGTTTTTACACAGATTAGTCTAAATTTCCTGATCTAATGGCATAATTTGGTATTAGAGCAAAACGGAATGCGATCTAGTTTGTAGAAAAGTTAATCTAATTTTAGATCTGTGAAAAATGACAGATTTTTAAGATCTATTTTCAATTTCAAATTTGTTGAAGTTGCATATTTTTTAGATCTATTTTAAATTTTAGATTTATTGAAGTTGTAGATTTTTAGATCCGTTTTTCAATTTCAGATACGAAAATTTTGGTGTTCGACTGTTGAAGTTGAGCCATTAGGTATTTGAAATGAATTGTCAACTATGAGAATGAAATCAACGGGGCTTGGTACGCGCCAGTACTACTATTAATTCAAAAGGAAATGGGGTAGCACAATGTCCTAATCCGCAAGATGAGATGGAACACCTTAGAAGACAACTTAAGGTTTTAACTGAAATGGTTCAACGTCTCCAACCTCCAATGGAGCAACCTCGAAGGACTCAAACTCCTCGTTCTATGTTTGGAGACAATGATACTTTTAACTTGAGCACCTCCAACTTTGAAAATCCATTTGGGATGAATCAGAATAGTAATTTTCGATTGGAGAATAATATCAAGGTAGATCTACTAGAATTTCAAGGTAGCCTCAATCTAGAAGTATTTGTTGATTGACTTAGTACTCTTGAACGAGTTTTCGAGTATTATGAGGTTTCCAAGGAGTGGAAAGTGTAATTAGTTGCCATCAATCTCAAGGGAAGAGCCTCCGCATGGTGGGAATAATTACAAGTGAGTTAAGTTGGAAGAGGTAAAGAGAAGATCAATGATTAGTAATTCTTCCTTTCAATCACGTGCAAACCATGTATAAAGCCTTCCACAATCTTCGACAACATGGGTGTGTGGTCGAATAATGAGGCTAAAATGCAAAATGAAGTTATAGATAGAAAATCCCAACTTGGCATAGGTGCTGGTGGGTTGGACTCGGAGGCCTAAACCCACATTAAGGAAGTTTCTTCGGGCCTGGAGTTCGACCATGTGGGCTAAGAGGCCCATAATTGTGGTTGGGCTGATTTTAGTAGGGATGAGGCCTACACCATTGTGCTCACGGATGAAGGTCCCCCTGGATTTCTTACTAAAGGAGGCTCGTGCGGGATTTGGGCTTGTGAGCTAGATTTCATTCGGCTTATGTTTGGGTTACGTAATGTTCAGGCCTTTTTCCCATTCGAAGACAGTAATGACCATTTGAGTCTTTTATCTTGTTAACCAGAGGCTTGCTGAAAGGGTTCCTTTGGTTATGGAGAAAGCCCTAAAGCTGAGGTAGTATTTTTGTTGCATCCTAGCATAGGTGAATCGGTATTGATTTCTCCAGTTGATCAGGCGAAAGAAACTCTCGATCAAGCTTCAGGCAGCTTAGTTCGCCAATGCAGCAGATTCACAGACTCCGCCATCATCTCTGGAGATTGGTATTCAACAACACCTTCGAGGGGTGTCATGACGTATTGTGAGCCTTTTGGGCCCTCACTTAGCAAGGTTGAAAGGTTTGCGAACTCTCGGAGAATCTTGAACAGGATTACGTGGATGTGTTGGAATCGTTTGTCATGGCTTCAGAAGGTTTTATTAGGTGCCGAGGATCAATTGATGTGTGATTTTTAGAAGGGAAGGGGTTTCCAATATGGTGGTGAGTAAGGATGAGGGTTTGGGAGTTCGATTGGATCTTTAAGCGCTTGGAAGTAGGCCCCTTCGGTTAAACCAGATATTGTTGGATGTTTGCCTATCAGTTGGGGTTCAAATAAGTTGACAACTAGGAGAGTCAAAAGCACTTCTGGAAGTTGTTCTAAAAAACTAGGAGGGGATTAAGACTTGTTTCTAGAAAGCAGTAGCAGGTTGGAAAGAGACAGAGGATGAGAATCTAGTTCCTGGGAGTCTTGCCATAATTCCAACGGCTGTTCTACCTTTACAGGAAAAACAAGCAATTCCCTCACTCTCTTAGATTTTGGAGTTGAATGGTCAACATGTGGAAAGGTTGAAGTTGAGTTTTGTTGAGGATGTTCTTGAGCTAAATTCGATAGTGGTGGTGCCTACGTCTGGATCACCTAGATGTTAAGTTGGTGGGGGAATTGTGGGGAATTCAGGACGTTGGGTGGACTTCTATTTTTGCGATTGGGGAGTCAAGAGGAGTGGTGATATTGTGGGACAAGAGATTTGTGGAGGTCGAAGATGAGCTCAGTGGTGCCTTCATAGTGTCTATCCTCTGCAATTGCGTAGGGAGAACTTTAAATTCACTGGTGTTTACAACCTAAATTGAGACGCAGAGCGTAGAAAATTCTAGGAGGAAGTCGACGATGTTCGCAATTATTGGGGTGTCCCTTGGTGTTTGGGGGGAGACTTTAATGTTATTAGGTTCTCCTTCGAGGAACTTGGGGGCTCAAGGGTGGCTACGGGGATGAGGAAATTTGTAAGCAGGCATGAACTCCTAGATATCCTTCTTTGTGGAAATAGCTTCACCTGGTCAAATAATCAAGAAAGGGTGGTCCTTAACAAGTTGGATAGATTTTTGGTTTATTGTGATTGAGAGGAGCATTTCAGCTCGTTGGTGCAGGGAAGAATCTCATATTTGACTTCAGACCATTGACCAATATCCCTCCAAGTGGGTATTGCAATGAGGGGTCCGACCCCTTTTCGTCTTGAAAATATGTGGTTTCTTCATTCGGGGTTTAGAGATATGATCCATGGTTGGTGGGGTGAGCTATCCTTCGAAGGAAGACCGAGGGTTACCTTTAGGCAAAAGCTAAAGGAAATCAAAGAAAGTTTGAAGAATTGGAACATGGAAACTTTTGGGATGGTTGAGACCAAAAAGGAGGTTTTGCTTGAGATTGAGGCATTGGATAAGGAGGAAGAGGAAGGGGTGCTATCTATGGAGGGAAGGGCTTTGACTCGAAAGCCTTGTTCCAAAACTTAGTGGCAATGGAGGAAATTTGTTGGCTACAAAAACCGAGAGTGAAATGGTTGAAAGGAGATAGTAATACAAAATTCTTTCATCACGTGGCAAATGCACATCAAAGGACTAACTTCATTTCGCGGTTAAAGATTAATGACACTTGGAAGGAAGGGGATGAAGAAGTGGTAAGTGGGGTGGTCAAGTTCTACAATAAGTTGTATACGGGAACAACCCGTAATAGATCAATTTTGGATGGCTTGCATTTTGATCGCATCTCTACCTATCACAGAACATACTTGGAGAATCCCTTTGGGGAGGAGGTGTTTCATGTCATCGAATCCATGAGTAGTGACAAGGCACCGTGGCCGAATGATTTTTCCATGGGCTTCTTCAAAGAATGTTGGGAGACAGTCAAACCAAACCTTTTACTAGTGGTTGATGAATTCTATCGAGAGGCCTTTCTCGATGTGGGTCAAACTGTTCCTTTGTAGCTTTAATCCCTAAGAAACAAGGAGTGGAGGATATTGCGGATTTGAGGTCAATTAGTTTGGTTGGGGTGACTTACAAGATTATATCCAAATTGCTTGCGGATAGATTGAAGGCCATTTTGGACAAGGTCATTAGCTATACGCAAAGTGGTTTCATTAAAAGGAGACGAATCTAGGATAGAGTTCTCATCGGCAACAAGTCCAGTGATTCTAGAGTGAAGATAGGCATACTTGGGATGATATGTAAGTTCGATCTTGAGAAGGCATGCGACCATGTGAGTTGGAGCTTCCTCAAATACATGTTGGGTCGTCTTGGCTTTGGGAATAAATGGATCTGGTGGGTGATGAGACACGTCTCGACAGCTTCCTTTTCCATTTTGGTTAATGGTTCTCCGCATGGTTTCTTTAGAAGTTCAAGGGGGTTGTGATGCAGGACGGTGATGGGATATAAGAAAATTTGGGGATTTTAGGGAATTTGGTTTAGGAGTAGGTTAAGGATTTGGGTAGGATAGGGTAATTTAATTATGATCTTGTGCAAATATGACCACAATCTCAATGAAAATGGTTAAAGGTTTGTAGGGTAAAAAAATGATTAAGGATTAAGATTTGACAAAGAGATTAATGAAATAAAGGTTCAAGAAAATGGGGAAGGATCAAGGGTAAAATAAAATGGGGTTTGTAGGTTTCAAGAGTCAAGAATCAAGATAGGGGTTTCAAGAATCAAGAAATCAAGAAATTAAGAAAACATAGTTTATGAATTGATTTCTTGGAAGGATTAAAGGTTTCTGAATCTCTCACAAATAATAATACATAAAAAAATAAAAAAGAAGGATTGAAGAAGAGATAGAGGATAAGAAAAAAAGAAAAAAAAATGATATTTACTTTAGAATCACCCCAATGATTTTCATGGCATTCAATCATGTTGAATGTACAAACATTTAAAGAAAATAGAAACTTCTGTAATTTTTTATTCCATTCATCCTCCCCTCAATAAATTTTAATACAATCTATAAATAAGGAAAATCAACCAAGAGTCCTAATAAAATTAAAATACCTAATTTTCTTAACTTTCTCTCTTAAATTTTCAACTTTAATAAACTTAAATAAAACACATCCTAAAGTTACCAAACTGCTCCTAAATATTATATTAAGACCTTGGGCCAATAAAATATGAAAATAAGCTCCAAAAACATAAAAATAAAGTCCTAAAACAACTCAAAACTAAAAAAAACTAATCTAAAATAATCTCGACGATAAATCTGGATCTAATTAAGTGAAAACCTAAATAATTATAGATTTTTCATCGGAACCCTTTACTGTTGACTTGATTTGTGTTCTGCATTAGGTTGAGACAGGGTGACCCTTTGTCTCCATTTTTGTTCCTTATAGTGGCGGAGGCACTTGGGAGGATGATTACTAAAGTCGTCACCAATGGGGACTTGAAGGGCTTCTTGACAGGAGATGAAGGTCTTACTGTATCTCATCTTCAATTTGCAGATGATCTCTTGGTGTTTGTGGACGCTTCCTATAGGCAATTGGACGTGCTAAGCAGAATTCTTTGTTGTTTTGAGGTGGTTTCTGAGTTGGCAATCAACTTCCGTAAGAGTAAGGTATTTGTTATTGGTGGTGTGCACAAAGGGGACCTCCTTGCGGCTTTCATTGGTTGCTCGGTGGGGATGCTACCTACTTATTACTTAGGACTGCCTTTGGGGGCTCCTTTCAAGAAGAAATCTATTTGGGATTCTGTTGTTGAGAAGATAGAAAGGAAATTGGGCTCATGGAAAACAAGGTACCTTTCTGAAGGGGGAAAGGGGACTCTTATCAAGAGTTCCTTGGCATCCATGCCCTTGTATTATTTGTTTCTATTTCATTTAACAAGAAGTGTAGAATTGAGGTTGAAAAAATTGTTTAGAAATTTCCTTTGGCATGATAGAGATGGGAAGAGCAAGTTTCACCATGTCAAATGGGATATGATTTGTGTGCCCAAGACTTTTAGGGGCTTGGGAATAAAAAAATTGGGGCTGATGAATAGTGCCCTTTTGTGCTAGTAGGTTTGGCACTTTGGCGTGGAAGAACACAGTCTATGGAGGAGGGTCATTGTGGCTAATTTTGGAGTGAAGGAAGGTGATTGGGAAAGCAGAGATAATCGTACATCACACAAGTGTGGCCTTTGGAAAGGGATATTCAATCATCTACCTAATTTTCGCCCAAGAGTTGGCTCAAGGCTAGGTGATGGGCATTGTACCAAGTTTTGGGAAGAAATTTGTTGTGGAGACACGACCTTTAAGTTACAGTTTCCACAGTTCAAGGATTCTAAAAAAAAGGGCTCCCTTGTGGCAGATTTCCTCAAACGGGTTGGGGAGGGGTGGTCTGGGGACTTCGGTTTTAGAAGGAACTTCAATGATTGGGAGCTAGAGTTGGTCATTCTTTTGATTGAGAAGATGGAAGAGGTTGAATTGAGGAGTGGAGTAGAGGACAAAAGAGTTTGGTTAGGAGGAAGGGACAGGGCCTTTTCGGTAAAGTCTTTCTATGGTTCCTTTTTAAGTCATCACTTGCCAAGGTTTCTCACTTCGTCAATTTGGGGCCCAAAAGTTCCCCCAGGGGTGGTTGTTTTCGCTTGGTGCACCACGTTGGGTAGAATTTTGACTATGAACCAATGCATGAGAAGGGGGTTGGTGGGCTTGAGCATATGTCTTATGTGCATGCATAGTGAGGAGTATGCCAACCACCTTTTTATCCATTGCCCCACAACTAGCCGGATTTAGAGCCACTTTGTGGCCCTTTTTGGAGTTGAGGGGTGTCTCTCCTGGTCGGTCAAAAGTGTTTTTGAAGCTTGGGCAGTTTGGGGGTACTCCTTTAGAAACTCAAAAAGATTTCTTTGGAGCATAACTCCCTTAGCAATTTCTTGGGGGATTTGGAAGGAGTGGAATAATCGTGTCTTTGAAGGATTATGCGAGACAGAGGATAACGTAATCTTTTCAATATTGGGTTTGTTATTCTTTTAGTGTAAGGCGTTTAAGGAATTCAAAGGGGTCTTCTTTGAAGGCTTTTTGGTTAGGTGGGATCAAATTTATTGTCTTGAATCCCCTTAGTGCTTCTATTTGTATTATTTCTTTTGTTGGTCTTCTCAACCGCCTTAATGATATGATTTTTACCTGTAAAAAAAAAGTTCTATCAATTCGTAGAAAGAGTTGATTTGAACAAAGTCGAAAAACAAATGATTGCAAGGTATCTTAGTGGTTTGAAGCCTTCTATTCAAGATATCCTTAGTCTACACAATTGTGAACTGTTTCAGAGGCCTATAATCGAGATTTGTTGTGGCAAAACAACAAAGTAGGAGTATATCAAGGTATGGACATCAATCCCAAGGTAACTCTACGGTTGGACAACAATTTCGAGTTGATACCAAGGTTGGCAACTCGTCAAGTATTAGTAAGAGTGATATTGTTAGGGTTTGACATCAAGCAAGGTCTATTCCTAATGCACTTGGTTTGGGGCTAGAAATCGGTTCCAAGGTGGCAAGTTCAATTGGTACAAATGTGATGAGCTCGGGCACGAGTCTTCGGTTTGTAGGAGAAGAATTGTAGAAAGATAATTGTCAAGTCTCTCTGTGAGAGTTTGGCAGGAATTTATATTAGTAAAATAGTAAAAAGACAAAAGTGCCCTTACAAATTAGAAATAAATAAAAGCTAGATAAAAAGCTATATCTAAATAATAATTAGAGCTAAAATAACTAGATTATTTCCAATACTCCCTCTCAAGCTGGGGCAAATATATCAACTAAATCTAACTTGACAAAATGAGAATTAGTGATAGATGGACTAACAGACTTCGTAAGCATGTCAACAAGCTAATCTGAAGAAGGTACGAAGACTGTCTGAAGATCACCAGATCAAATTTTCTCCCTGAGAAAGTGAATATCAATCTCAATATGCTTAGTTCTTTTGTGAAGGACTGAGTTAAAAGCCAACATAATAGCGGACTTGTTGTCACAGAACAAATTAGAAAAACCTAAGACAGGAAATCCTAACTTTGCCAGTAAAGAACGAAGCCAAGTTAGCTCACATGTACCAAAAGTCACAACACGATACTCAACTTCAACAAAAGAGCGAGAAATCACATTCTGTTTCTTACATTTTCACGAGATAAGGTTATCATCATAAAATGTACTAAAACCAGAGGTAGATCTCCTATTTGTGAGAGAACCAGCATAATCAACATCTGTAAAACAAGACAAATGCGATTGAGCAGTGGAAGAGTAGAAAAGCCCAATATGAGGACATGACTTCAGATAGTTAAGGATACATGAATTGACTGACCACACTAACAACAAAGGACAAGTCCGGTCTAGAAGAACTTTTTAATGAGAGTGGAACCATCAACCAATATATTGATGGCATTTACATGGTGTAGATGGGCATATATCGTCAAGTATCTTCCTGATGGATCTGTTGAGAAGTTGAAGGCTTGCCTTGTAGCCAAGGGTTACACACAGGCTTATGGAGTTGATTATAATGAGACTTTTTCACTAGTGACTCGTCTAACACAAGCTTATGGGGTTGATTATAGTGAGACTTTTTCTCTAGTGACTCGTCTAAACTTTGTTAGAGTTCTTATTTCTGTTACAATGTGTTATGCTTGGCCTCTGTATCAGTTGGACATTAAAAATGCCTTTCTATATGGAAACTTGCAGGAGGAGGTATATATAGAGCAACCACCTAGATATGTTGACTCTAGTAAGACTGGACTAATGTGTCACCTATGGAAGGCAATCTATGGGTTGACACAATCGCCTAAAGTTTGGTTTTATAAATTTAGCTCAGTTCTTGCCTATGGATTTGCTAGGTCTACTTCTGATCATTCAGTGTTTGTGAGGCACTCTTCTGGTGGAATTATTGTATTGATAGTTTATGTGGATGATATCATCATCACTGGAAGTGATTCTAGTGGTTTATCAGATTTGAAGACTTATCTAGCCAAACAATTTCACACTAAAGACTTAAGTCTTCTTCACTACTTCTTGGGTATTGAAGTAGCTCGCTCCAAAGAAGGTATTTGTTTGTCTTAGAGGAAGTATGTTCTAGATTTTTTATCTGAGACTGTTACTTTAGATTCTTGTAGAAAAATTGAATTTATTGAGAATTCTTGGATGATCATTACAAATGCCCCAATAGTGGTATTTATAGACCAACTATCCTATTACAAGAATAATCTAGAACTTCAAGAATATTCTAGAATAATAAACCAACTATCCTATTGTAGAACATTACAAGAATATTCTAGAAAGTTAAGAGTAATCAAGAATAATCAAGAAGAATATCCTATTTTCTTGATTCTATGAGATCAGATTTCCGGATTCTTCTACAATTCTAAATCAATTGTCACTCCTATGGATCCCACTACTAAGCTTGATGTTGAACGGGGGGAGATTTATCCTGATGCAGGGCGTTATTGTAGGTTAGTTGACAAACTAATCTACCTGATTGTCACTCACCCAGATATTACCTTTATTGTGGGATTAGTTAGTTAAGTTATGCATGCTCCATGATAGACTCATTGTGATGCTGTGTTTAGGATACTGAGGCGTCTAAAGGGGTCACTAGCAAAAGTTTATTATACAGACCTTCACCTCTTATATCCATTACTGGTTTCTTAAATGCTGATTGGACAGGGAGCAGGACTGATCATAGATCTACTCTGGGTATTGTACCTTCGTAGGAGGTAATTTGGTGACTTGGTGCAAAAACAAGTTGTAGCTTGTTCTAGTGCTGAAACAGAATACAGGGCGATAACACATATTGCATGTGAGATGCTTTGGGTTCAGATTCTTCTAAAGGAAATGAGGATTGAAGTTCCTACTCCTATGCCTATGTATTGTGAGAACCAAGTTGTTGGCTTTATAGCTAGTAATCCAGTAATCCAGTATTCCACGTGAGAACTTGACACATTGAGGTCGATTGTCACTTTCTTCGTGATATAGTAATGGCTAAGAAGATATTTAATCCCTATATCAAGTCAAAAAATCAGTTAGGAGATTTTCTCACAAAACCATTGTCTAAGAGTTTCTTTATTACTTTTTGTACCAAGCTAAGCATGTTAGATTTGTATGCTCTAGCTTGAAAGGGAGTGTTAAGAGTTCTTATTTAATGCCGTGTTGGCTCAATACTTAAGCCCACATGACCAACCACATGTTTTTAATATAAAAGAGAAGTCGAACCCTTTTGGGGGTGACTAACTCATTCTCTTCGCTATTTTCCTCTTTCTCTCCTTGACCCTAATCTTCTAACAGAGATAAATGGTGGATGGAGTTGAAGTTGATCCTCAAAGCCATGTTGGAGCTGGAAGAAAAGATGGAACTGGAAGGGAAGCTGGATTCTTTGAGGTATGAGGGTGGTGTTTCAGGGTGTTAGGAGCTTCCAAGGCGAGGGGGAGGTCCAAAGGGCAAGGGGGGTTGGGAAGGGGCAGTAAGGGACCCAGGAGTGTGGAAGAAAGGGGTTTCCATTGCTTCCAATGGGTTTGGAAGTTGGAGGTGGGCTGTGGTTTGTGAGGTCGTTGCCCTGTCTGTTGAGTGGTCGGTCTTACCCGAAGTAATTAGGGCGAGACTGAAAAGACCTAGTAAGGAGCGTTGGTATCCCTATGACCAAAAGAGGCATGCCCTCGTCCCCAGTTGTGTAGACGACTGAGCTTTTGTGTAAATTGAAGGTCCTGGAGATCAGTGGCTGTGTAGTTGTTTTTCGTCAATGGTTGGCCAAGGTGAACATGTTGGAGGAGAGTTGGTTTGAGGGAGTAACTTGGGATCAAAGTCATGGACTCCTCTTCACCTTTGGGTGGAGATGACCTTTTCTAAAATAGGAGATCACTTGGGTGGGTTGCTAGAGGTGGATCAGAGCATGTTGAGGCACCACAAGCTATGTGCTGCCAGAATTATGGTCAAGGCCAGCAAGTGGGTGCGACTTTTCTTCCATGGGGTCCAGTATAGGATTGGGCTGGTGCCTAAAGTTATGGGTGTTTTATTGTAGATGAAGCAGAGCATGTTACCGTGCATCAAGTGAAGTTGAGGAGCGGGGCAGGGAACTGAACTGGGTGGGTGCGCAGGCAGTGGAGGGTATGGAAGAAGACAAACTGGAAAAATCAGAGGGTTCTTCTAGATAGCAAAACAGCGTATAGTTGGCGGTGGAGAAAAGTCGAGTTTGAATTTTGATTGTGCCAGGTGGTGGCTTCTGTGTGGAGGGGAAGGATAGTGGAGAATAAGTGGCAGCTAAATGTAATTTGTGGAAGCATGTGGTAGTTTTCCTACTGAGGGCGGCAAAGAACCTTCAGTTGTTAAGCAGGAAAGATTGGCGACCGTTAGATTGAGGAAAGAGGCCAATCAAACGATTGTTTGTGAGACACGTGTTGTGCTGACTGTTACTGACTTTGTCGAGGAGGTCTCCTTTGTGTCTGATTCGTCCGGGTCTGTCATGGATGAGGACTCTTTGGACAATGGTGAGTCACTGTTGAGTCATATCAAGCGGACTGTGGATCTTCCAGTTTTCTTGGGCTTGGGTGGTTCTGTTGTTAAGTCTTTGGGCCTTGAGCTTGGTTGGTCAAAGGCGTCAGGAGGGTTTCTTAAGTTGGGAGGGGGGGGGCGGCTGGGGCGGGGGTTTCCACACCTGGGCTTTGGATTGGGCTAGGGTGCTGAGTTTCGAGCCCAAGAGTGGTCGGCTGTTGCGTTTCAAAGTTTGTCTGTTTTTCGGGCTGGAGCTGTCTCATCCTTAAAAGGGTCAAGTTGGGCATGGAAACGACTTCTTGGACTGTGTTTCTCATCTCAAATCTTCTTTGTTGGAGCTACAATGATGACTTTTTTCTGTCCCACACTACCCCAATGCCTCTGATGAACCAATAACCGGAAGTGCACACTAACCCAAGTCCTCAATTGCACATAAGTTCAAAGCAATTGTCATTGTCTTGAGATTGGTTTCCTCAAGAGTACAATGTTTGATTTCACCCCAATTATATGTAAATCACCAAAGAATTAGCACGCATCTTGGGGTGCCATTAGCAAAAATTGGTGTGGCAATAGAATCTTTTTGTTATTATTTATTTATTTATTTATTATTTATTATTATTATTATTATTATTATTATTATTATTATTTTTTTTTTTTTTGGGGGGGGGGGGTGATATGCCTTGTAAATAATTATTTGATTTGTCTATGTCCATGCACAAACTATTGCTTCTAATGGTTGCATGTATAGATGTGTGTTACTCATGCAAGCCATTATTGTCCTTTTGTTACCATTAGGCATACCTTCTTAAGTATAATCTATATTATTTCTTTAGTTAGTGTTCTCCCAATCTTGGGTTCACTCACTTTCATTTATTTTTGTCATAGGTAACATCCACCATCACTGGACCAATAATTGTTGAAGATGTGATCTATGACAATGTTGATGGCTCTGTCAGTGAGCTCATTCCATCAAAAGATTTGACATTCCGACGACTTACTTTTCAAAGGAGTCTGAGTTTGGTTCAGTCAGAAGGTTTGATAACCAAAGAAGGATGCTCCCAAAACTATTTTGGTGAGATGGAGAGGAGAAAAACCAACTCCATGTCCAAATCAAAGAGAAAAGGCAACCAGAGAAGAAGTAATTCTTCAGTACCATTAATTGACGGTAATTACGTACCATTTTTACTCTACCAGTTTGTATTTTAATAGTTCAGTTGCTGTTAGATTAGTGAAGTGATGTCCAAGCTTTTTGACCTTTTTCTCTTATACTGTCTTAATAACAAATTAAATATCTACTTTGTCTCACATTGTAATCAGTGGTAGGGATTCTATGTCAATACTAATATTTTCAATGCATGCAATACCAATCTTCAGTTTCTACTTTACCGCCATAAATGTGGATCAAATTTCTTTCCAGTTTTTTCTTCTTCTTCTCTCCCTCTTGTCTATGAAATAGGGTTGGATCCATTAAACTGGGTTTATCTTTGGACAAGTTAATTGCTGATTCTTTGTAATACTGGCATTCATTTTATGCAACATTAGTTCATAAATCATAACACGTGAGAAAATAAAGGAATTCAGGGTATGGGGAGATTCCAACAAAATTGTCTTCATGATTATTTAAAAAAAAAAACAATATCCTACAGGGTAAAAACACAATTGGTGACCTCATAGGCTGTTGTTATTCTTCATTAGACAAAGATCATGCTGGCAATATTTTACTGGCCCTTTGAAGTTTTGACTGGAAGGTGCATCCTAATCATGCCATCAAGATTGATATTAGCCTATGTAACAAGGACACGACTCTTTTATAATTTATTTTGTCTCAGACACGTATTAGCACACAAACCCACTATAACAGACCTGAGTTCCCAAAAACACCTGTAGGAACCAAAAATATTGGAACCTAGGGATTTAAAAAGATATTATTTCAACCCAATCCAAACCCAATTAACCATGAATCATGGGTCCAACCCATAACCCAATCGGTTTGGCCAAAAGGGATCCAACCCTTTAACCACACCTCAAGGAGGTTTGGCCTCCTTGGAGGCCAACCCCTTCAATGTTCCAAACCCAAGGAGGTTTGGCCCCTATTGGAGCCGACTCCTTCAACCGTCAAACCTAAAGGAGGTTCGGCCTCCCATGGAGGCAACCCCTTCAAACCTTCCAATCCGAGGAGGTTCAGCCCTTATTGGAACCGACCCCTTCAACCTTCCAAGAGAGGTTTGGCCTCTCATAGAGCCGACCCCTTCAACTCCTTCAAACCTTTCAATCATGAAGGTGGTCGACCTCCCGAAGGAGTCAAGCCCTTCATTCATGAATACAAGACTATTCGGCCTCCTCAAGGTGCCAACCCCATATAAGTTCTCCATAAGATAGTTCGGTCTCCTCAAAGAGTCAACCCCCTAATATAATACAAGGATCAATTCCTTAAGGAGAGCCAAGCTCTTTATCAAATGCTATAATTTACAACTACCCCAGTAGCACCAAAGAGAAGAATTGTAACACTGGTAGAACAAACCGCAGGTACATAATACGATTAAGTTAACTCGAGGAACTGAATAGCCATCGAGTTGAATCGGCTGCAGAGTAAAAGTCACTTCTTTTGTCAGTTACAAAAGCTAAGAGAGTGGAGCTTTAAGGCCTTTACGAGCTTAGATAGTAGTGTTTTAAAGCCATTATGAGATGAGAAAGTGGGTCATTAATGACAGACATCATGGGAAGAGGTTACATACTCTAAGTTAGCTAATTCTATAAATAGGGAAACTTCTCCCGAGCCAAGGTAAGTCAGAATATATACTACAATTCTCTCTACCTCTAAATTTCTTCTCCTTGTTATGCATTTTCTCAAGTTCTAACTTGATTGTCGGAGGCCCTTTAATCGGCACCACACCAGTGTCTTTTCCGGTGAGATCAATGGAGGAGATGATCAGAAAGTTGAAAGTACAAACGGAGAAGACGACCGAAGACTAAAGTAATAAATACAGATATCAAGGATCAGGGCATCACCAACAATACATATCTCTAGGAGTGGGAGGTCTGAAAAATCTCTTACAACACCCATTCTCATAAATGATTCTAGAGAGGGCCATTTGCAGGAAGGTCAGTTTGTACTGGTGGAATGGACTCAATGTTCTCGATGTCGGTATTTATCTCGTCATATTCTAATAAATCTAGTGAGGTAATGTTGCTATTTCACATTATTATTGGGAAGAAGAAATAGATAGTATATATATCAAAATGAAAATAGTGATTGATTGCGCAAAGGTTAGTGAGCATCATCCTCATGAGGACATGTACAATCTTTGCATGAGAAGTACTCCTTTCAATGTTTTATCTGCTACAAAGGATAAGGGTTGCATTGACTCACATGGTAAATTCCCTAGGTTGGGAGGCAAAGAGGAGGGGGCATACAGTCAAAAAGGTCTCAGACTGAGGTTAGTCAAAGAAGCTTAGAGGATTGGATCAGAGCTTTGGGATTTTTCGATCAAATCTGTAAATGCGGAGGGCAATTGTTGATCAATTTTTTTTTCTGGTAAACTAAATTTTATTAATAAGAGAAAAAGGTGGTCAAGATGACCAACCAAAATACAAGATGCACAAAACTAAAACAAAAAAACACCACCAACAACTGACGAAATTCATAGAGAACGCAAAGCTTTTCATCTAAAGACAAACTCTAAAAAAAAAACCTCTTTCAAGGCCACATTGGGCTTATGCCAATAGAACAAAAGACCAAGAACAAGAAAAATCAACTCATTGATCTCTCTTTCAAGCCCCGAGAAAATTCTTCTGTTTCTCTCCAACTACGTTCCCTAGAAAATTTCGAAAGGAAGCAAAACCCAAAGTCTTTTTTTTTCTTACTAGAGAATAACTTTATATACCAGCTCTTAAACAAAGACATGCAATGATTTGGAAAAACCTAGTTGATCTTAAACAAAAACAAGAAATGGGACCACAAACCCACCGTAAGAGGACAATGAATAAAAATGTGATCGATGGATTCTCCGTTATTGTAACATAATGGACTGAAGTTTGGAGTCGAATGAGCTGGTCTAGAGTAAGTAGTTTTCCTAAAACCGCAAGCCATGCAAAAAAAAAAAAAGAAAAATTTAAGGAACCTTAGCCCGGAAAGGTACCATCCCCACGAACTCGGAGATTGTCCCGAAAGGAACTCACCAAGGAGTGTTTCTTTTTGGAACAAGTCCATTCCCAATCGTCGGTCTCAATTGACTCAAGATGAAAAGTTTCCAGCTTGGATGAAAGATTTGCTACCTCTTGAATCTCTTAGTCATTGAAAGCCCTTCTAAAACCAAGTCACACGAAGTATTAGCCCATTCTGAGTAACAAGGGCAAAGATGGGCATATATTTTTTATAAGATAACTCAAGAAGTGAAGGAAATTGCATCGATAACGGAGCAATACCATCCCAAATTTCTTCCAGAACCTAATTCTTTTGCCATTCCCCACTTTCCTATACTCTTTGCTCAACCTAACAATACCCTTCTATACTCCACACCCAAAAGAATTTCTTAGTAACCCGCTTTCCTACCCAAAATTTTTTCCCCCCAAACTTTGTCTGAATAACCCTTCTCCACAAACTATTCTTTTCCTTTCTAAACCGCCACAATCATTTCCCAAACAAAGCAACATTTGTCAACCTAAACCTTTGATCCCTAAGCCTCCACTTTTCTTTGGAGCACAAATTACCCTCCATTTCACCAAGTGGTATTTATGTTTTCCTTCCTTGTCATTCCATAAGAAATCCCTGATCATTCTTTCTAATTTTACCTCCACACTCATTGGAAGGGTGGAAAGGGATAATTGATACACTGGTATACTCTCCAAAGTGCTCCTGATGAGAGTTAGCTTCCTACCTCTCACCTTTTGTAAGGTGCTTAGCTTTCTAGGAACTTAACCTCTTCCTCATCCTTTCAAACGCAGGGTGCCAAATTGAACTACTTTTATGCCCTGCTCCTAGAGGTAGACTTGGGAAGTTAGAAGGAAAAGAATCCGCCTGATACCCAAACATCGCCCGCTCATTTAGCAAGATCTGGTATGCTACCCACTCCAAAAAGCTTACTCGTCTTCAAATTCACCCTAACGATTGGAATTTCTTCAAAATAAACAAGGTGGCCCCTCAAAAACCTAACCTTATCAAGCAACGCCCCCAAAAAGACTAAGGTGTCTTCTATAAATTAAAGATGGATTACCTGGGGATTCCCAGGCTTGATAGTAAAACCCTCCAACTTGCCAATTACTCACAGCTCTCTTGAAAAGTGACGTAACGAAAGCGTGTGAATTAATAGCTTCGATAGATCGTGTTCAATAGAACACTCAAAATCAATTTGAATCAATAGATTCAATTGATAAACAAGCAATAGCTTGAAAGAAAATAAAGCATAAAGCTAAAAAATAATTAAAAGAGAAAAGATAATTGAATTGATTACTGATTTTCGGATTTGGAGCTCCTTGTATAAATAACTCCATCATAACAACTTGTAATCCTACTAAAATATCAAAAATTAACATTCCTAACCTATCTATAACATAATACTAACTTTCTAATCCTATTAGAATTCAAATTGGAGACTTCTAAGCACTTCTAATTATAGTCTAAATAATAAAAACCAATTTGAAACAAATTAAAAACTAATAAGGAATTTAACTCCTAACTTAACTATGAAATAGAAATCCTACTAAAATTAGAAATAGAAATAAAACCTAATAGAATTAGAAAACTACTTAGAGCTATAGATGTCCTACATCAAAAAGTCTACCCATCGTTTCTCCAACAAGGACAAATAGGAGCGGAGAAAGTGGATCTCATTGCCTTAAACCCCTAGAGCTCCTAAAATGACTCGTTGGACTATTGTTTACCAGGATGGAAAAGGAAGCCGAAGCGACACTGATGCAAAGCGATGAGGGGAGATAAGAAAATAGAGGGGTTTAGGAAATTTGATTTAAGATTTAGTTGGAAGGAAGGTTTAGGGGTTAAAGATTTGGAAAAGAGATTCAAGAATAATTTTAATATTTTTTTGCAATTACAACAATTTCAGTAGGATAGATGAAAAAAGTTAAAGCATGGTAAAAGGATTAACGGTAAAATAAAATGGGGTTTTTAGATTTCAAGAATCAAGAAAGGAGTTTGAAGAATAAAGAATCAAGAACAAATGATTAAAAAAAATCAAGAATGGATGATTCTTGATGGATTCAAGATATCAAGATTTCAAAAAAAAGAAAAAAAAATTAGAAGAAGAAAGATGGAACCTTAGAATCACACCAAGGGTTTCTTGGAATCACACCAAGAATGGTGGAGAATCCACTTCACTCGATGAAAGAAACTCATTCTTTATTTATCAAAATTCTTCGTTGTTCATTAATAAAAAAATCCCTAATGCAACCTATATAAAGAAAATAAATCAAGAATCCTAATCAAATTAAAATACCAAATAAATAATTCTAATTTTCGTAGTTTTCTCTCTTCTAATTTTCAAACCCTAATAAACTTAAATATAAGACAAATTAAAGTTACTAAATTGCCCCTAAATATTATACGTAGACCATGGGCCAATAAAACATAAAAATTAGTCCAAAAAATCATAAAATTAAGGTCATAAAACATAAAACTAAATAAATAAATATAAAATGATAAATCTAGACCCAAATAAGTGAAAATCTAAATAATTACAAATTTTCCATTGGAACCATTGGCTGTTGACTTGATTTGCGTTCCACATTACACTTCAAAATCTAACCAATCCAACTCTTGCCAAACCCTATTCTAACATCGCATACCTCAAAAAATCCTAATTGACATGATCATACGCCTTGTGAAGATTGATCTTACACACTAAACTGGGAATCCCCTCTCAATCTCGAATCTATACACTCATTTGCCACCAAAACCACACCTAAAATTTGCCTCCCTTTAATAAACGTCCCTTGTTCTAGGCCTATTATACCTGAGATCACCTCTTTTAACCTTGACACTGAAAGCGCCCTCGATCCGCGGGGTGCGCGGATCCGCTTTTGACCCTTGAGGTTTGGGAGTCGCCACCTAGTTATTACGGTCTAGGAACCAAATTGACCCTATAATGGATAAAAAGAACTAATCTACTATAGAAATCTGAATCCGGGGATCATGTTACGGGGTTGGAAGGTGTTAGGCACCAACCCCGCCCGGCCAATGCCGGTCTCTACTTATCCCAAATAGATCTACATTGCTAATGATAAACCTAGATTAAAAAAAAAAAAAAAAAATTTACCTTTGATCTGCGAAAGTGTTATTCCCTCAGATCTGGTTAGAATGGCTCCTTGTACCGTATTCCTTACTTCGTTCTATCTCCGGATCTGATTCCTGATCTCCGAGGTAAGGTATCTCCTTCTTGGATCTGAGTGCTTCAAATTTTTTTGTGAATTTTTGGGATGTTTTTGAGAGGTTTTTGGGTGTTTTTTAGGCTAAAATCGGAGTAGGGGTGTTAGGGAAGGAGTTGGGGCTCCAAAATTAGGGTTTTGGGGAGGCTATGGAGGCTTCTTTACCTACTTTTCCTAGGGTTTTTTCTTTTATACGAAAATAGGGTGTGGAGGCTCCTATTTATAAAGTTTTTAGAAGCATTAGGGTTTCTTTTAGGGTTTCAATTAGGGTTTTGACTTAGTCTTTAGGGTTTTAATTTAGGGTTTTCACTTTAGTCTTATGAGATTGATTTGATTAGTTTAGATTAGGGTTTTGATTTAGGGTTTTGACCTTGGTCTTATGAGATTTACTTGATTAGATTAGGGTTTTGATTTAGGGTTTTGACCTTAGTCTTATGAGATTGACTCGATTAGTTTAGATTAGGGTTTTGATTTAGGGTTTTGACTTTAGTCTTATGAGATTGACTTTAATACTTGACTCTAGTCTTACTTAATTGACTTTAATTTTGACTTTGGTCTTATTTGATTGACTTTAGTATCTTGACCTTAGTCTTGCTTGGCTGACTTTAAATTTTTGGAGAACCCCCCTCTATTATATCTTTGATTCTTTGGACCCCCAAATGGAGGGGTCCTTAATGAAATATCTTACGAACCATCAACAATTTTTCTTGAAAGCCTGATTGATCAATTTTTTGGTTTAAATTTTATAATTAATTTTATTAATGTTTCACTTTACATTATTTAATGATTTATTTATTAATTTCGAAAATTTTAATTATTAAAATTGTGAAATTACCGTTTTGCCCTCGGAGAGGATTTTTTATGTTTTAAGTCGTTTTTCAATGTTCTAGGATGTTTTGAAATCAGTTTTTCGTAAGGAATTCAATGGGAATGTTGGTTTTTGTCATTTATGAAATTTTTTGTGTGAAATGGTCGTGAATTTTATGAGGGGTATTTTCGTAATTTTGTCAAATTTTGTGAAAATTGGCGAAGTGATTTATTTGGTTTCGATTTGTTGTTTTATGTGTTTGAACGGATTTTCCTAAGCGTAATGTAGGCTCTAAGGTTGTTTTGATGTTAGGGGTATTTTGGTAATTTGGTCATTTTTAGTGATTTTTATCGTGAAACTTCTTTTTGGTTTGCTGGATGATGATTTCTATGTTTCTGGGGTAGTATTTTCCTAGCGTAGCGTGGTTTCTAAGTTTTGTCAGTTCGAGATACCTCATCCGGATTTCTGAAACATATCTGGTAACAAAATAAAGCATTGGAATAGACATCCATCATTGGGAACCTTTGCGATCGGGTTGACGACTTGATTAATCAGGCGGATGCAAAAATGGGGTGTCTACAGACACCAAGATTGTATAAATTATCGTATACATAAAACACACTAAAATTATGGGCCTAAAATCCATCAAGTCTATTGCCCCTTATTTTTTCCGAATTAAAACCACAAAAGAATTGTTTAAACCAAAGTCCAAAAAGTTCATTTCTTGAAGGTCTCTGATCACTCATAAGATTTTGCCTAACAGTATCCCAACAACTTTTAAAATTCCATTGAAAAACCATCTGGCCCCAAAGATTTCTCCCCTTTCATCTTCGAGACTGCATTGCGAACCTCCTCTTTCAATTGGCCTTTCTAACCACACATGTTGGGCAAAAGAAATTAACTCAAACTCCAACAAATTTGGGAAGGGATGATCATGAAAATCTTCTGTGTAAAGTTTGCTATAAAATTCCACTATACCCTCCCTAATCATTTCTTCCCACATCATAAGTTTCTCCATTTATTTTCACCCTTCTCAAGTTGTTACATCTTCGAACATTTTTCACGTCGTGAAGAAACTTGGTATTGTTGTCTCCTTCCTTCAACCATTTCGCCTTTACTTTCTATTTCCAACTTATCCATTCCAAAAAGGTTAATTTTTGAAATTTGGCTTGAAGGTTTGTTCTTTTAATCTTTTCATCCAAAGTCAAACTTTGCCTCTCTTCCTTTAACTCCAAACACGCAATTTCCTCAAGGGTAGTTTTCTTTTTCAAGTCTACCCTCCCAAACACCTCTACATTCCACACCTTTATCTTCTCCTTTAAGGCTTTGAGCTTACGTTTAAACATTGACCCAAGATCCTCGACAGACTCGAAATCCTTCCACCACTCGTCAACCATTTTCTTGAAATCGTTGTGTTTTGGCCACATGTTCTCAAACCTAAATGACCGATTTTGAACATATCTCTACCTAATATTTGCACGCAACAACTCTTTAATGATCTCGTTATGATCCTTTAGTTTTGTCGTTTGCAACATAACAATAAGAGGATTATTTAATCGAACCACTACTTTCACCATTGCCTTCTTCTTTTTATTGCACAAACCTCTTAACGTTCCAAGAAAGAAATTTAATCATTAACTTTGGTATTTCCCTTACACTTTCTCCTAGAATTTGCAACCAAAGGGGGATGATCACAAATATCCTTCATTAAGAATTCGACCTCTTTTTCCAGCCCGATTCTTTTTTTTGACCACCACGCTGGGTATCCCCTTCTAGACCTAAACCTTACCCATAAGCTAGCCTCTATGTACTCCTACGAATGCACTAGCACCCCCCTTCCCCAACTGTTGACTCAACACCTGGACCCAAGGATTTTGAATGCTAACCCCTACTCCCTTCCTCCTGAACTTGCTTCGAAGAACCTAACAGCCTTCCTTTCACACCCAGGATTCCCAAACTATGAGCTAGATTGGACAGGTGAGAAAGTAACCAATCGAGCATATCATGTTCCAACTACACTCTCAACTTCTCATCTAAGTTGACTCCAACATCTTCCTCCCCAAAGATTTGGGAGGCCATTACAGGTAATCCCCACCTATACCAGAATGGTCTCATTCTTCTAAACTGCCTTGGAAACCGTCTGGAATTGATACCACTGCCCTTTCCATAGTAAGGCTACCACAGCTAGAAACCTCAAAACTCACAGACCTTTCAACCAACTCCAAGCAAATACTCCCTGAACCAACCAAGAGATCTTGTTGGGAATAGACCTTCTCTTGAGGAGACTCTTCCCTACAACCAGCAAAAAGAACCAAAGACCAATGCTGACAACTCCTATAAAAAAGAAGGAAATGTAAAAAGAGAAAGAAATTGACCAGAAACGATCCGAGGAAAGTAACCCAAGAAGAGAATCTCAACATGAAAGAGCTAGATGCACACTTTCTACTAGCATAGACAAAATAATAAAAAAGCTATCCTTTGAAGCAACATACCAGGACTACGAGTACGGGAGATAACAGAATCTTTCCAGCACAAGGCTTTTAACCATCTTTTCCTAACAACGTCGACTGGTATGAGAGCCTTATTGAACGAGGAGTTTGACGAGGATTTTGTCATAGTTGCCATGGAGGACTTATTTTCCAAGTCTTAGTCTCTTTCTCATTGCAAAGACGACATTGAAGAACTATCTCAGTATGCTATTTCAACACAAGGCTTCTAATAATCTTCTCCTAAAAACGTCGACTGGTATTAGAGCCCTACTGAACGAGGAGTTTGACGAGGATTTTGTCATAGTTGCCACGGAGGACTTATTTTCCAAAGTCTTAGTCTCTTTCTCATTGCAAAGACATCATTGAAGAACTGTCTCGGTATGCTATTTCAACACAAGGCTTCTAATAATCTTCTCCTAAAAACGTCGACTGATATGAGAGCCCTATTGAATGAGGAGTTTGACGAGGATTTTGTCATAGCTGCCACGGAGGACCTATTTTCCAAAGTCGTAGTCTCTTTCTTACCGCAAAGATGTCATTGAAGAACTGTCTCGGTATGCTATTTCATTCCTGTAGAGAATTGGATAAAGGTTCTGCTCACAAGCTCATCCAATTGTTGAGAACCAAAGTTTTGCCTTGATCGCATATCACAACAAACTTCTTCTTTCTAGCCCAACGCTAAACAGAATTCCCTCTCACTAGGCCTCCAAAATAAGTTGTCCGTTTGAATTTGGGCTTGGCCACAAAGCCTGAAATCTTTTTTTCCAAACTCGCGCCTCCCTGAGCTAACACGTTTCTTACCACGATCCTTCACCTATTCTATCCTTTCCGAATGAAGTGCAATAAATCGTTGCTTGATATTTGAATTTGCAATTGTAGGAAAAGACGTAAGAGGCCCATCCAGAAAGCCTCGATATGATCAAGGTTTTAATCTAGCCATCCACATGTCCTCACCTTTTCCCGTCTCTACCCCTCGAGTCAACAAAACCTAAATCACAGAGCTCACTACTCAAAGGACGAGCACGTGTTCCCGTATGTTTACTTGTGCCCACATTTGAATTTGAAAAAATGTCGACCTACCTAGAGCCCAAGTTTTAAATCTTGTTTTTAAATAAAACCTTTTTGGCATCCGGGTTTTGATACCTCACTGTCTTAAATGCTATCACCAGGCAACTTTGTCCCAACCTGACCGAGAGTCATTGTAGGAGTCTTCATCGAACAAATCTCCACCTATGGTTTATTAAAATTTGTCATCCTAGATTGAAAAATCCAGAATTTTGAACCCCACCCTGTACCTCTAATCGTCATTAGTGTTTTAAAGTACCTAAGGCATACTTGAGGCGTATTGGGTTTCAGAGGCAAGGTGTAAGCCTCAATTAATTTTAAAAAATATCCTAAAAATATATGTAGGAAACTGAATTTATTGAGAATTCTTGTATATCTATTACAAATGCCCTAATAGGGTATTTATAGACCAACTATCCTATTACAAGAATATTCTAGAAAACTATCTTATTGTAGAAGATTACAAGAATATTCTAGAAACTATCCTATTGTAAAAGATTATAAGAATATACAAGAATATTCTAGAAACTATCCTATTGTAGAAGATTATAAGAATATACAAGAACATTCTAGAAAACTATCCTATTGTAGAAGATTACAAGAATATTCTAGAAAGTTAAGAAAAACAAAAAATAATCAAGAATGTCCTATTTTCCTAAAATAAGCCTTGGAGATTTTTCAGCACTCCCCCTCAAGCTGGTGAATATATGCTTTCCATTCCCAGCTTGCCAATGACCTTTTGAAATGTGGTTCCAGGTAATCCTTTCGTTAGAACGTCTGCCAGTTGCCCTTCTGTTGAAACGTATGGGGTGCAAATTAAACCACTGTCTAGTTTTTCCTTTATGAAATGTCGATCCACTTCCACATGTTTTGTACGATCATGTTGCACTGGATTATGAGCAATATTGATGGCTGACTTGTTATCACAATACAATCTCATTGGACTATCCCAGGTGATTTTAAGATCTTCCAGAATTATTTTGATCCACAGAAGTTCACAAATTCCTTGTGCCATTGCCCGAAACTCTGCCTCTGCACTTGATCTTGCTATAACCGGTTGTTTTTTACTTCTCCATGTAACTAGATTTCCTCCTAGAAATGTACAATAACCGGATGTCGATCTTCTATTCACCATAGACCCTGCATAATCTGAGTCTGTGTATGCTTCCAAACGCAAGTTTGCTCCCTTTTTAAATAAAATTCCCTTACCTGGACTACCTTTTAAGTATTGGAGGATGCGGTATACGGCTTGCAAGTGTATACTCTTAGAATTGTGCATGAATTGGCTAACCACACTAACAGAATATGCTATGTCAGGCCTAGTATGAGAGAGGTAAATCAGTCTTCCAACCAAACGTTGATACATCTCTTTGTCTACATTCTCATCTTCTGGAGCTTCACTTAGCCTATGATTTGTCTATTGGTGTCTCCATGGGCCTGCAACCTATTTTTCCAGTTTCCTTGAGAAGATCTAGCACATACTTCTGTTGTGAGACAAATATTCCTTCCTTTGAACGAGCAACCTCTATACCTAGGAAATACTTCAACTTGCCTAGGTCCTTTATTTCAAACTCTTCTGCAAGACGTTTCTTGAGTGCTCCTTCCTTCGCATCATTACCAGTGACAATAATATCGTCCACATATACCAGTAGTGCAGTTACTCCCCCAAAGGCTGAGTGTTTTATGAATAAAGTGTGATCACCTTGACTTTGTTTGTAGCCCATTCCTAACATTGTCTTTGTAAACCTTCCGAACCATGCTCGTGGAGATTGTTTTAACCCATACAATGCTTTCTTCAACCTGCATACCTTCTTATCTCCTGAATTGTCATCAAATCCTGGAGGCCTCACCATATAAATTTCTTCCTCTAAGTCTCCGTGAAGAAAGGCGTTTTTCACGTCGAATTGGTGTAAACTCCAATCTAAGTTGGCTGCTAATGACAACAAAATCCTTACTGTGTTCATCTTAGCCACCGGTGCAAATGTTTCTTCATAGTCCACTCCATAGGTCTGTGTATAACCCTTTGCAACTAACCTGGCCTTGTATCGTTCAAGTGATCCATCAGCTTTATACTTTAGAGAAAACACCCATTTGCATCCAACAGGTTTCTTTCCTTTGGGTAGCTCTACCAACTCCCAGGTTTTGTTCTTCGCGAGTGCATCCATTTCTACTTTCATAGCATGTCTCCATTCTTCTTTGCTTAGGGCCTCGGATAGTGTTTGTGGTATGGTTGTGGAGTTTAGATGGGTGAGAAAGCTTTTGTGTGATGGTGACACTTTTTCGAATGACACAAAATGAGACAATGGATATTTTGTACAATTTCGGGTACCTTTTCTAACTGCAATGGGTAAGTCAAGATCATTTTTTTCAACAACTTCAGAAGACAAGTTGATGACAGGGATATCAATATTTATCTCATTTCCGAGAGTTGGTTCAGACGCTTGAGTTAGCTTCGGCTTAGCAGTGGAACCTCTCTTCCTTGAGTAAACTTGCAATGGTTTCGTGATAACTGATTCAATACAAGTATGTCCTGGGTTATAGGTTCAAGCTGTCCAACTTCGGGTTGTTTTGAAGGCTCAACTTGTTCTTGTTCAAGTTGTTTTGGTGGTTCAATTTCAGGCAAGAGAAATGGTGGAGTGTTTTGGGTTGGTGGTTGGCTAGCTTGAGCAGGAAAGTCCATTAGAAAGCCATGATCCCCTTGATCCTTATCTTCACTAGTAAGTGTCTCCCCCTGAAGAGAAGGTTGGAAAAAACTTTCACCTTCAACAAAAGTTACATCGGCGGACACAAAGATTTTGCGAGATGGTGGATGATAACATTTATAACCCTTTTGAGTTGAGGAATACCCCACAAAGACACACCTAAGAGCTCGAGGATCAAGTTTACTACGACCATGAGAATGAATATGAACAAACGAGACACATCCAAAAACTCGAGGTGACAATCGATTGTGAGATGCAAAATCAGGAAAAAATTTGGAAAAGACCTCCCAGGGACTTTTAAAATCAAGAACTCGAGATGGAGTACGGTTTATTAAGTGGGCTGATGTGAGAACTGCTTCACCCCATAAGTATTTGGGGACATTCCGTTGGAATAACAGTGCACGAGTTGTTGACAAGAGATGGCCATTCTTCCTTTCTGCCACTCCATTCTGTTGGGGTGTATCTATGCAAGAGGATTCATGTATTATCCCCTCTTTTTGAAAATATGGAGATAATACTTGATTAAAATATTCTCTTGCGTTGTCAGATCTTATTTTTTTTATTTTAACCCCAAACTGATTTTTGACCATGTCATGAAAGATATGGAGAACCGTACAAACATCAGATTTTTTGTTTTAGCAAAAAAACCCATGTGACACGAGTACAGTCGTCAATAAACGTGACAAACCATTTAGCCCCTGAAATATTTGAAATTCTTGACGGTCCCCAAATGTCACTATGGATTAATTGAAAAGGAAATGAGGATTTTTATTACTCAAAGGAAAAGAAACTCGTTTGTGTTTGGCAAACTCACAAATGTCACAATGAAATTCACGAATATCAATATTCTTAAATAAGGAAGGAAACATGACACTTAAAGTCCTAAAGGAAGGATGTCCAAACTGAAGGTGATAAAGCCAAATCTGGTCTTTTATTGGAGATCTTGTATCTGACAATAAGGAAGATGGATTGTCAATCCTACAACTCTTATTTTTATTTTGCACATCAAGGTAATAGAGGCCACTGCTTTCCTTAGCATGCCCAATCGTCATCCCCGTAGCTTGGTCTTGAAAAATACAAGAGGTGGATGAAAAGGTCAAGCTAAATTCAAATCCTTTGTAAGATTTTGGACAGAGACTAGATTTATTGTAAGTTTTGGAACGTGCAAAACATTTTTCAGAATTAATGAAGGACTTATGTGAATATCTCCTTGACCTGCTACAGTAGCAAGTGACCCATCGGCCAATGTAATTTTTCTGTTACTAGAACATGGACTATATGTGGAGAATATAAAGGAGCAATGAGTCATATGGTCGGTTGCTCCTGAATCAATGATCCAAGAGTCGAAATAGTTACTATCCGAGACACTAAAGGCATGAGAAAAAGAAACCATACCTGAATGTGCAAATGAACACATACCCGATGGTTTCTCCAAGGAGTTGAGAAGTGATCTTAGCCATTCAATGTCTTCTTTGTTGATCTCCTTGCTATTAGAATCCTCTTGAGCATCCGAGCCATCACTGCCGGTTCGTGCCAGATTAGCATGTAACTTTTGTTGCCAATTCTGTTGCCAATTTCTTGATCTTCCCCCATTTCTACTAGAAAAGTTTTGTGGTCTCCCATGAAGTGTCACCATCACAGACTGATTGGTGGCTCCTAACTCTTCTGACATCGTGAATTTAGCAAAGATCACAAGGAAAAAAATAAAGGGAGGGTAAAAACAGATGAACAACGAACAAAATGGCAAAAAAGAGAAAAAAAAATCGATTCCCAGGATATGAACCTAAGGCTCTGATACCATGTAGGAAACTGAATTTATTGAGAATTCTTGTATATCTATTACAAATGCCCTAATAGGGTATTTATAGACCAACTATTCTATTACAAGAATATTCTAGAAAACTATCTTATTGTAGAAGATTACAAGAATATTCTAGAAACTATCCTATTGTAAAAGATTATAAGAATATACAAGAATATTCTAGAAACTATCCTATTGTAGAAGATTATAAGAATATACAAGAACATTCTAGAAAACTATCCTATTGTAGAAGATTACAAGAATATTCTAGAAAGTTAAGGAAAACAAAAAATAATCAAGAATGTCCTATTTTCCTAAAATAAGCCTTGGAGATTTTTCAGCAATATATATAAATTATAATAAATTCATATAAAAAAATATAAAAACAAGTAAACAACTTTCAAGCATCAAATAAAAATTAAACATTAAATAGCATTGTATTAGCACTCATAGAGTATCAAACATCAAATAAACTACTGTAGGCCTTAGAACGGAGTTTTAGACCCTATTATAAACTAGAGAAGAATTAAAACAACTAAAAATAAGTAGAATAGAAAGAAAAAAAAATCAAACAAAAAACCAAGAGAAAAATATGAATTTTTGAAAAAATAGGTAAAAAGTTAAAGAATATACATAGAAAAATCCCATACCTCAAAACCTTAGAAAATCTTTGATTTCTTGGTTCTATTTGATCATAATCTTTGTAAGAAAGTTGTAGGAACTGACAGATTCGAATTCGGATGAGTAGTGGAGCATCTAAGGATGAAATCTTGGTGTTGGGAGATTTTAGGGTTTCAAAGAGAGATTTTGATAGGTCTCTTGATAATCTAAGTTTAGAAGACAAAAAAATCTTCTATTTAGTAGGTTTATGTAAATAAGAGACATTGGGGGGTCTTTATGTAAAATAAAGCAAGAAAATAAAAGAAAAAAATTGAATTTTTGACCCACGATTTTGGGTTCTGTCGAACCTATTGAGGAGTGAGGCATGAGGCGTACGCCTCATACCTCTAAGGCGTAAGCCTTACTAATGTTTGATGAGGCTCAAGCCTCAAGGCATAAAGCCTACACCTCACCTTGAGGCGTAGGTTTTTTAAAACATTGATTGCCGTTGCACACCTCCAACCACCTGGGAATCGCGAACCCGCTGCAACCCACCTTTATCACTGTTGCATCACCTTAGTAAGCTTCGAGGTTTTCTCATCAATTTCTTTTAAACCCCAGAGACGTACGATTCTACAAGAACATTGGTAAAACCCAAAGTTTAATCCACAAATCTTCACCAGACCAACTCGTTGGAACAGGTATCATTAAAGCACAACAAATTCTTAAACATATTCTCCCTCTACAGAACTCAATAGATTTTACCGAACATAGAGAAGTTTGTGCTCTAAAGGATTTTGGAACAAAAATCCAAACTCTTGAGCTTGAATTGAACAACTTGCCTAGCGAACACGAGATGCCTTCCAACACAAGAAGAAGATTTGAAACATCTGAGATGTTGATTGAAGTTTCGCAGATAACAACTCTCTTCACAAACCCGAAGTCCACTTCCTTTAGAATCACGTGCCCTACAAATAGGGGTAAAGCTTGCAATACATCTAACCAAAAAAGAGGCTTAACTGGTACTTCAACTCTCTGCTCTAGGATCTCAAGCAGAACTTGCGGTAGAACTTCGGCTTTTGGAATCATTGGGGCTTTTCTTTTACAAAGGCAAAGAGAATTCGTTGGAGCTTATGTTCTTTTGCCATTTGATGGGCTATCTGGAAGGAATGCAGCAACTAGATTTTTGTTGGGAAAGAGATAGATGCTAAGGGCACTATCATCTCTGTCTTAGCGCTTTTGTTCTATTGGAGTAAGGTCTACCAGGTGTTTAGATCGGTGCTTTTTTGAGGATATCCTAATGAGATGGGAGGGGGTTTGTAACCTGGAGGCGGGTTTGTAAATCTTTTTCTTTGTTAATAATATTTTGTTTTCCTATAAAAAAAAACTTGTCAGAAGCTTGATCATCCTTTTGGACAACAATCCCAAATAGATCATCTGATTCTAGTTGCTCCAGAGCCGTCACAAACTCTCTCCAACATTTTGAAGCAATTCCTTCTAGGATCATGATTGCTAGATTCTTCTCCCATCTGTAAATTTGATGACCTTTATTAAGTTTCCAAACTAAACTTGTTAGGGACTATTTCAACAATTCTTATTCCTAGCAGTGAAATAAATTTCTTCCATAGAGATTTGGATTTCGGCTTTGCTAGCGACTCTTCAATTAAAATTTTCAACCAAGACACATCTTTTTTTGTGAAGGATAAAGTTGACAAACCTTTCCTATTCCTCTCTTCAAAGGACTCTTTTAAGTTTTTTACCCAAATCCTTCTTAACCAAAAAGATTTTGATTCTATATTAGCGTAGATCCCTTACCCTTCCCAGACATCTCGAATCACAGATTTACGAAGAACTCACTTGTTGTCGTCGAGAATTCAAAGCTTGTCTTGGCATCTCTTGAAATTGCTTCAGATGTTGGCTTGTTGCCAATATTGAAGTTGGTGGCCCTCCACAGATGGAAAGCTAATTGCAACAATATTGAGGTTACTTACGAGATGTAAACAAGTAATTCGGGATCACCATCATTGCTTTCCAACTAGCTTTGCTATGATGTAGAGGAACATAAGGAAATTGACATAATAGAGAGCCTAAGCAGGCCCAAAGTGATTTTGAAAATAGTTACGATTAAAAGGGTTGGCTTATAGGGCTAAGAGGTTAACAATTAAGTTCAGATGCAAGTGTTCTAATTTTGTATCCCACCTCTACTGCTTTAATTTCAAAAAAGGAAGGGTATGAGGATTCAAGCCTAAGACCAATTAGTCTGGTGGGTGTTATGTATAAGATCATTTCCAAATTGTTGGCACTGTGCCTCAAATTGTTTGTTCTAGTGATAATCAATCCCCATGGATGGAATTTTAATAACATGAATGCATAGATTTGAGGGGGTGGTTGCGTTCCCTTGGCCTTGTGTGTAAAGTCATTCTTGAAAATAGTTACAATCTTGTGAATTAGGGATTATTGAAATACAAGTTTCCAAAGAAAATGGATATCCTGGGTTATAAAATGTGTCTCATTTCCATCCTTTCCATCTTGTTAACAAAAGGTTGATAGGTTTCCTCAAGAGCTCTAGAAGGCTAAGACAAGATGATCCAATATCCCTTTTTTGGTTTGTGATGGTGGTTGGAGCTTTGGGCAAACTTATTCTAGAGTTGTCTCTATTGGGAAGTTGTCTAGGTTCCAATTTTAATGCGAGTGGTCCATTGTGTCTCTCCTACAATTTATTGATGACACTTTGTTTGCCTAGGTGAGTCTCAAGCAATTTGGGCTCTTGAGAGCTCTTTGTTGTTTTGAGGTCGTTTTTGTGTTAGCATAAACCTTAGCAAGTATACATTATTTGTAGCCAGGAACATAGTCAATTTAGAGCTTCTTTGTTTTTTTTTTTTTTAGAATCAAACTTTTGGGTGTGAGGTGGGCATTCTTCTTGGATTTTGTCTCAGGTTTCCTCTAGTAGCTCCTTATCGAAGCAAAGATTTTGAAATCCTATTATTGAGATTTGAAAGAGTGGGTAGAAAATTGGGCTTATGGAAGTCAAGATTCTTGGCCAAATGTGGAAAAATGACTTTGATAAAGAGGACCTTGGCTAGCATCCACATTTATTTATTCTCTCTAAATCTAGGGAAAAAATTTTTGATGTGTGAATCTAGAAAAATTATCCAGGGACTTTTGTTTGAATAATAAGGATGGGTCGAGGAAAATTCCATCTAGTTAATTGGTAGTCAATTTACTGTCCTAAGAATTTGGAGGACTAGGACTAGGAGTTCAAAGAACAAGACTCAAATCTAGCTTTGCTTAGTGAGTGGTTGTGGTGGTTTGTCGATATAGTTTGTGGAAGAAAATCATTTGGGCAAAATATGGGTCCACTGTTGACACTATAAAGAGAATTACTTGGGATGTATTAAGAAACCTAGAAATGATTCAACATAGGAACCTTAACTAGGCTTACTTCATTTTTTTTATGAGGCAAACTTCTTTCTTTCTTGAAGTGTATCTTGGGGTAGATGATAAATGGAGTTGCCTACAGAGTGTTTTGTCCTATATGGGCTAAAGTTTTCGGAATGGCCTGATTTTTTGTGAGGATGATCACTATGGTGAGGAAATCATCCTCACAAAAAATCGGCTATTCTGAAATTTCCAACCCTAGTTTATAAGTTGAAGAATTGTGGACCGTCAATTTTTTACCGTTAGTTTGTAACCATTTTCATGGGGTAGAAGTTTCGGAATTGGCTGATTTCTATGTTGAGGAGATCATCCTCACAAAGAATCAGCCCATTCCGAAACTTTTTAGCCGTATAAGATAAAACTTTGTCTAGAACACCGTCTACAATTTTGTCTACCGAACGCTATCCACACACACACACACACACACACACACACACACACATATATATATATATATATATATATATATATATATATATATATATATATATATTTAAGATGTAATGTTTTTTTAGAAGCTTTGAGCATATAGAAGAGGATTTCGATAGAAAAGTTTATATGCATTAATAATTGTAAGTCATATGTGCCACTTTGTGTTTTCCCAAATTCCTATGTAGACATTCAAAAAAAATACTCCTTTGTGATTATGATGGTGATTAGTAAATCAAGCATAACTTTGTTCCTTCTTGGAACAAGGACAAGAATGAAGTTGACGTGTCTATATATGTGCAATGTTGATGTATCTGGAACTGTATTTTTGAGTCATAGCATAATATTAAATGTCAACATATTTCCTCGTAATATACCTAAATATTTCCAATTCCCCGGGGCTCAACACAAAATTTTACCTGACACTTACTTTTTGTATATGTTTCGGTGGAAACCTCTATCAATTTCACAAAATATTTCTATGAACAATGAATTTCAACTGAAAAAATCAATTTTACTTATAAAAGTGCAGGAATTTTTTCGTAAATATTCAAGGACTAATAAAATTTTACCTAAATATAATTTTTTGGAAAATTATTTTAAAATATTAATTAAAATAATAATAAAAGAATTTGACTTAATAACTTACCCCAGAAAGAATTGCACAATATTCATTCATTAGTAGAAATTAATTGTGATGAGGTTGATATTGATATTATCTTATTTTGATGTATTCTTATCAAATAGCACATCCATGTAAATGCAAACATACAATCATCCATACTCAATTTAATGAACATATTTCTTTGTTCATATACATGGATATAATGCTGTAAAGTTTGTTCATTTTAGCAAGTGTTTTACACACTCCATATGGTTGTTATTGTATTTAGAATTATGGATTTTGTGTGTGCGTGCACAAAACCCTGATGTCAAGGTTTTAGTGGTCCTACTCAAATAAGTGGCATTTCATGCTGAAAATCTTGTTACCTCAACCATGTGAAAAAGCCACCCTTTGTGAATGCATTTGTTGAATGTGATCTTTCTGCATGTATATGTGTGGTTCAAAGTTCATGATGCATTGCGTTTGAGAAGTTTGTTATTACTTTTTTCCATTGCATGTTAAATACAATCATCGTCACGATTTTTTATTTTTTATTATTATTATTTATTTATTTATTATTACTATTATTATTTATTTTTTTTTGGGGGGGGGGGGGGGGGGGGGTGAAGTTGGGGTTTTGAACCTAGGTCCAAGGTATCAAAATACCAAAATTAGCACGATCATACTGAGAAATTATTTTCCATTGCTCTACTCATTTTGAAGTAACACGAGCTTGTCTTCAGTTTCACTAATGCGGGTTCTTAAGTTTGATCTATTTCTCATTCCATTTTATTTAGTTGCATTTTTGTGCACTACTTTATGTAGCTTCACTACTTCTGCAAATTTGTCCTAGTATCTAACTTCTTTTTCGGTGTCTACAAATTTTTTTTCAATGTTTGAACTATTCTTGCAAACCATATAACAAGTGGGGCAGTTAATCCTGGTCTTATACTTTTCTAATTTTTTATTTATCATAGAATCCAAAAGCATTCTGAAGGTGGATCACCACTACCTGGCTAGTTCTTACCATTCTGGGATTATTTCTGGATTTATGTTGGTTGCTTCTAATCTGGAAAGTGTGGCATTATCCGGAAGAACGGTAAGAATGTTATTTTTTATGGACTTGGTTTGCTAGGAGGAAATGGTGTATTGCCTCTGAGGGATCAATTGGTAATAAACAGCATATTTATACCATACTGACCTTGCATTGCTCCACACCCTTTGTTTAACACACATGGGCTGAATGCAGGCTCGGGTATTTCTTAACTTGAATTAGAAGATCAGTCCCTATGTATATGGGTTGGGTTCCGTTGACTCAAGATATGATACAAAATTTTGACTGTGTAAACACAAAATCCAATGGTAGAAAATTATCCTGTGACATATTGTTGCGGTGTGGATAAAATCTCAACTGTTGGATTTTGTGTTTACACGATCAAGATCTTGCGTCATATCTTGAGTCAATGGAACCCCACGCATGTATATATTAATATATATAAGGACGTGTTTGGGGGACATCTAAAACTGACAAGTATTTTTACACAACCACCTGGCTGCCATCCATTTTTTCAATGTTTTCTACAACACCACCACATGTCGTTGGATCTTGTAAAATGGATGGCATCCGAGAGATATAAAAATAGTTGTCATTTGTAGATGTCCCCCGAACGCGACCCATATATATATATGGGGGTGGGGTGGGGGGGTGTTCGGCAACCAACATTAGGGAGCCAATACGTTTGTCCTTTATGGGTTAGAAGTTTTGGATTGGGCTGTTTTGTGAGGATGATCTCTATGGTGAGGAGATCATCCTCACAAAAAATCAGCCCAATTTGAAACTTCTAACCCCGTCAAAATTGATTTAGAATTGTGGACCATCGATTTTTTACCATTAAATTGAGAACCATTTTTTATAGGGTTAGAAGTTTCAGATTGGTCTGATTTTTTGTGAGGATGATCTCTCACCATAGAGATCATCTTCACAAAAAATCAGCCCAATTCGAAACTTTTTACCCACATAGGACAAATTTTGTCTCTTAACGTGTCTCCCTAACATTGTATTCCGAACGCTACCCTATATATATATATACATACATACATTGAGTCAGGGCCATGGTTTAAAGTTTCGTACTGTTTCGGAATGTCTTGGCCAAGGCATTTTGATTTTGGACGAGGCCGGAATGAAACTGCAAGCCCAACACATTGAATGATTCGGTTTGTCTTATGTCTCAGTTAAGATAGTCTTGGATTTTCTCCTAACTGAAACATTGCCTCGAGACGAGATTTTAAACCTTGGTCAGCACTAATATGCCTATCACTTCAGCGATCTTCATTAAGGCTGCTTTTTTATTTATTTCTAATATGTCTCATATTTTACAGGCCAAGACGGTTATTATAGGTCTTGGAGCTGGGCTGCTTCCTATGTTTCTTCGTGGATGCATGCCATGTTTGGATGTTGAGGTAACCTTTTGATGTATATCATTTTTCACAAATTTTCCCCTTGAAAATGTTTGAACTTATGTACCCATTTGCAGGTGGTGGAGCTAGATCCTATAATTTATAATCTGGCGAGAGAGTATTTTGGATTTATCGAGGATGATCAGTTAAAGGTGATTTCCTCCTAATCATTTTTCTTTGTCAGGGATAAGGAGTCAAGGAATTTGGATTCGTATTAAGGAAACACTGAGTGCAACTTTACACTACTATCCTTTATCTGGCTTAGCCTGATCTTCACAAAACAAGATTCGAATAAAAAAAAATTGTGGGGTATGTTTTCCACGTAAAAACATTAATTCTTTTATCTCTGTTTTTTGTAAACCTTAGACACACAAGGAAGAAAATTGGTTGATGTTATTAGTACCCAATTAAAAAAAATAAGTAACATGTTCCTTTTTGTATACATATGAAAGGACAATTTCAACAAAGTTTTCATCTCAGTGTGTCATTTGATGTTTTGGTCTATCTTATAAGTTAAAAGATTCGCTAATGATAAAGAAGTTCATAGTGTTATTAGCAATGAACTCCAAAGTATTTTATGGTTAGATACAAGTTGTACGAGTTTTCCATGGATAAAGGGATCATTTCTTGTCATTTTCTCCACTTTTTCTTGATCTATGATGTATTAGTTGTGACAAATCATAAATTAAAAAAAAAAAAAACTATTACAATGCAATTATTCTAAGAAACAGTTTCATTCTCTGATGAAACTTCATCTGGCCTGGATGAGAAACAATGCATGTCCATGCACACAATTTGAAGATTTAAGTTGGGGCCTAGTAACGCAGGCTATTGACTAAAAGCTGTAGCACTCGATTCGTCACAAAATTTCTTCATTAGATGAGCCAAAAGCCTTATCGCTTAGGAGCACTCTTTTTTTTGCCTCAACTATCTGAATGGCAGAGGGCATGACATGAAAACATAGCAGAAGAGGATAGCATGTAGGCCATCGAAGAAATTCCTTTATTTTCTGTGTAAAATCCATTTCCGGGTGTAGGTATAGGGTTTAGGGTTCAGGGTCAAAAGAGGGGAGAACTTGGCATAATATATTTTTAGAGTTTCTTGGATATTATATAAATATATAGAAAACATGGTACGAGAGTGTAGCCAACATTCTTCACTTTGTCTCTATAATGTTAATAGGTACATGTTGGTGATGGGATCCAGTTTGTTGAAGACGTTGCAAATATTAAAAAGGTTGAAAATGATGTTACTTTCTCCAAAGAAAAGTTGCCTTGTACCAATGGGAGTGGCACTAATTTTCTTACAGAAGGCAAGAAAAGCACCCCAATCGACATACTAGTTATTGATGCAGACTCTTCCGACTCAAGGTAAATGTACTTGTCAAGTCTGCTATGTTTTCAAGAAAAGTTTGGTTTTAAAAAGTGCTAATTTTTTTTTCTTTATGTGCAGCTCTGGAATGACCTGTCCTCCTGCAGACTTTGTGGAAGCATCTTTTCTCTTGTCTGTGAAGGAATCTCTTTCTGATGGAGGCTTATTTGTCATTAATTTGGTCTCAAGGTCCCCAACCATCAGGGAAATGGTTGTTTCAAGGATAAAAGCTGTAAGACCATAATAAAACTTTAGCTTTTTTTCTTTCCACAAAGAATACTAAATAATAAGGTACTTTTCGGATATACTGCAAGGATAGTCTACCAAAAATAGCTTGGCATTCAATCATTTAATTGGCCCCTCAAAGAAGATCTCCCATGCCAAATATCAATCTGATCAGATTTTTTTTTGCTAAGCAAGGGATTAGTGGTTAATGTGGGTGAAGATGGGTTCAATGGGATTGTTTTGTTACCATTTTCTGCACCCTCCAAAAAATTTGATAATATGGATGGTTACAGTTGTCTCTGTGTCTATTTTTTGGATTGGGACCATCTTTACTCCGTGTTCATGTATGTGTATGCTGGCACACTATCGGTAGATTGTTTTTGTGGTTCGCCCAAAGAGTATATCTATATTTACCATTCGAGATAAGTCGTCAGATAGGTGTACTAATTTGCTATATAATTGAGTTTTTTTTCAGGTCTTCGGCCACCTCTTTTGCCTTCAGCTTGAGGAAGATGTCAATGAGGTTCTTTTTGCCCTTCCTACCAATGTGGACTTTAAGGAGGATAGCTTTCCTAAAGCTGCTCTTCAACTTCAGAAATTGTTGAAGTTGACTGACCCAGAAAGAGGCCAAAATATATTAGATACCACAAAGAAGATCAAATGTTTGTAGTTAGTGAGAAACTCTTTACTTGCAAAATATGTTTAAAAGATGCCTTGCTTTACAAAGGAGAACTTATGTAATTTATGATGAGGGAAGTTACACTTGTTATTTAAGGGCATCTGTGATCATTTAGACAAGTTGGGGCTAGTTTTTTATTGGTTGTGGTCCATTTTTGGGAATATTTATAGGTCCCACTAATTGATTGTGAGGACGGTCAATCATGAAGAAAATCAAACCATATGAATAATTTTGAAAGAAAAACATCAAACCATAGTTGACTATGTTTTTATAATTGCCCACTTGCAAGGGTGGACTGGCTGTCGTTGTTGGCCAATGTGGGCAATAGGCTCTAATGAATTTTCTTGTAGATGAAATATTTAAATATGTTATTATAAGAGTACCTTTATTTTTCAGTGATCGATGGATTTAATGGATCAATGATTCTTGGGTTTTGTTAATCCAAGGGCACACGTTTAGGAGCATTAAATACACCTTGGAAATTGAATTATACTTATTTATTGTTTCTACAAATTGTTACAAATCAAAAGGGCACTATTTATCCTGTAAGTTGAACGAGACATGCCAATCATGGTGATGGGTCTTTGTAGTTTGTTATATATTCAGTTTTAAGGACAGTACCAGAAATTGATGGAATATTATGCGTTGAACAAAGCCAATATCTTGTTGCTATTGTAGTGCATTGGATCATATCTTCGAATTGAGTATTATAGTTTAGTCAGAGTGGAAATTTTTTTAATCAATTTGGTTTTAATGATAAATTCCTTAAAAGATATTCCTTGGCTATTAAAAAGGCATTTTCTTGGTTTAGTTTATTAAGAATGGACAAAGTCAATTTCTTGTCAGGATTGCAATGTTAGAATTTTTCAAGTGTCGGTTAAATTTCTGTTTATATTATTAGACTAGAGTTTGCCTATGCTTACAGCACAGGTATCCTCTTTGGGATTAAAAGGGTAAAAATGAAGAAAATAAAATTGGAGGGGATTATTTAAAAAAATTTGAGGTTAAAGGGGTAAAAAAATGAAAAATAATAAAGTGGGTTAAAGAGATGAAAAAAGAAATATAGTAAATTTAAAGGGGTGAAGGGCATCTCTTTGGAGTTAAGGGGGTAAATGTGAAAGAAAAAAAAAGTTGTAAGGGTATCATTAAAAGAATTTGAATAAGGAGGTAAAAGATGAAAAAAATGAATTAAAAGGGTTAAAAAAGAAATATAATAAAGTTAAATGGGTGAATTGTAAAGACAATAAAGTGAACCTCGTAAATAACATAACTAGTTGAGAGGTTTATCCTCTCAACATTGTAGCATGATAAGAGATTTATCCCTCACAAAATGGTAATAAAGCGAGCCCCACAATTATATTTTATTATATAAATTAGGGATGCCCATGCCTAAACCACAAGTCATTCCGTGTATTTGTTCCTTAAGCGTTCAAAAATTAATTATTTATAAAAGATCAAAAATCTAATTGAATCATTTTATTTGATTGAGTGAATTATTAAAGGTAAATTAAAAATTAAAGAATATTCCTAATGCAAATTTGGATTTAATTTGGTCTAAAATCTTAGTAAAAGAATGAAGATATATAAGAGTGTTTTTTATTATTATTATTAATATGATAACTTTATAAAAATGACCTTTTGATTATTTAAAATTAAAGATATATATATATATATGGTGTTTAGAGGTTTTAAAGAGAGCCAAATATTTTTCAAAATAGGAGTTACAAATTTTGGAATGAGCTGATTTTTTTATGAGGATGATCTCTCTGGTGAAAAGATCCTCCTCACCAAAAATCAACTTATTCCAAAACATCTAATCTCATCAAAAGTGGTTTACAAAAATGAAAGGGGTTGGAAGTTTTAGAACAGGTTGATTTTTTGTGAGGATGATCTCTATAATGTTTGACTCTCTTTATACATATAAGGGAGTGTTCGGGGGCCCTAAAAAGAGACAAACATTATGCTAAACATGGGTTAGAAGTTTTAGAATGAACTGATGTTTTGCGAGAATGATATCTATGATGAAGAGATCATCCTCACCAAAAATCAGCTCATTCCAAAACTACTAACCCTAGTTTAAAAGTTGAAGAATCGTGGACTGTTCGATTTTTGTAAACCACTTTTGATGGGGTTAGAAGTTTCAGAATGGGCTGGTGTTTGGTGAGGATGATCTCTTCATCATAGAGATCATCCTCACAAAAAAATTAGCCCATTCCGAAATTTCTAACCCCTATATACATATAAGAAGCATTCGGAGGCCCTAAAGAGAGTCAAACATTGTACCAAACATTTTTTCAATGTATGAGTTAGAATTTTCAGAATGGGCTGATTTTTGGTGAGGATAATCTATCATCATATAGATCATCCTCACAAAAAATTAGCCCATTCTGAAACTTCTAACTCATACATTGAAAAAATGTTTTGCACAATGTTTGACTCTCTTTAGGGCCTTCGAAAGAGCCAAACATTTTTCAAAATAGGGTTAGAAGTTTCAAAATGGGCTAATTTTTTGTGAGGATGATCTCTATGGTGAAGAGATCATCCTCGCCAAAAATCAGCTCATTCCGAAATTTCTAACCCTAGTTTATAAGTTGAAGAATCATGGACCCTAACAATGAGGAGATCATCCTCACAAAACATCAACCCATTCTGAAACCTCTAACCCATATATTAAAAAAATGTTTGGCTCTCTTTAGGGTCTCTGAATGCCACCCTATATATATATATATGAAAATGTTCAACACCCTACTTTTTCTAGGATTTTTTCTTTGATTCAAAAATAGGTTGTGAGGACCCCTATTTATAAAGTTTTTTAGAAGCATTAGGGTTTGATTACGGTTTCTTTTAGGATTTCAATTAGGATTTTGACTTTAGTCTTATGAGATTGATTTAGTCTTTAGGATTTTGACTTTAGTTTTATGAGATTGACTTGATTAGCTTAGATTAGGATTTTGATTTAGGGTTTTGACCTTAGTCTTATGAGATTGACTTGATTATTTTAAATTAGGGTTTTGATTTAGGGTTTGGACCTTTGTCTTATGAGATTGACTTTAATACTTTGACTTTAATCTTTCTTGGTTGGCTTTTAATATCTTGACTTTAGCCTTACTTGATTGACTTGATTGACTTTAGTCTTACTTGATTGACTTTAATGTTTCACTTTACATTATTTAATGATTTGTTTATTAATTTCAAAATTTTTAATTATTAAAGTTGTAAAATTACCGTTTTGCCCTCGGAGAGGATTTTTTACGTTTTAAGTCGTTTTTCAATGTTTTAAGGTGTTTTGGAATCAGTTTTTCGTAAGGAATTCAATGGGAATGTTGGTTTTTGTCATTTATGAAATTTTTTGTGTGAATGGTCATGAATTTTATGAGGGGTATTTTCGTAATTTTGTCGAATTTTGTGAAAATTGACTAAGTGATTTATTTGATTTCGATTTGTTGTTTTATGTGTTTGAATGAGTTTTCCTAATTGTAACGTAGGCTCTAGGGTTGTTTTGATGTTAGGGGTATTTTGATAATTTGATCATTTTTAGTGATTTTTATCGTAAAGCTTCTTTTTGTCTGTAAGATGATGATTTCTATGTTTCTGGGTCGTATTTTCCTAGCGTAGCGTGGTTTCTAAGTTTTGTCAGTTCGAGATACCTCATCCGGATTTCTGAAACATATCTACTAACAACATAAATCATTGGAATAAACATCCATCATTGGGAACCATTGCGATCGAGTTGACGAGTTGATTAATCAGACGAGTACAAAAATGGGGTGTCTACAGATGCCCTCTTTGGCGGAGGGTTGAAGCAAACTAGATATCAAATCTATTTTGATAGATAGTGTGATATCCGAATGCCAAAGCTAATGACAGTTCATTTTACAGCCTGATTTAGCAATTCGTCGGGGTGTTTGGATCCTCGAGGGTAAAACTCTCCCCGAACTAAAAAAATGTCAGGTCCTTAAACGCGAGCTTTCGCTGGCAGTTTCAGGTCCTTGAATTTTAGAAAATTCTCCTTGACTGATGTAACAACTGTGCAAGTGTGTGGACTCAAAATCTGAGATAGATTTCAAAGAGTTTGAGTTGGAAATGAGTCAAATATGATAATGAAGTGAATATAAATTGAGTATAACTCCGAGAAACTCTCGGTGGTATCTGAGCATAATTCCGAGAAAACCTTCGGCGGCATCTGAGCATAGTTCCGAGAAAACCCTCGGCGGTAACTAAACATAATTCCAAGAAAACCCTTGGCGGCATCTGAGCATAATTTCGAGAAAATCCTCGGCGGTAACTGAGCATAATTCTGAGAAAACCCTCGGCAGTATCTAAGCATAATTCCAAGAAAACCCTTGGCGGCATCTGAACATAGTTCAGAGAAAACCCTTGGCGGTATCTGAGCATAATTCCGAGAAAACCCTTGGTGGCATCTGAGCATAGTTCCGAGAAAATCCTCGGCGGCATCTGAGCATAATTCCAAGAAAATCCTTGGCGCATCTGAGCATAGCTTCGAGAAAAACCCTCGGCGGCATCTGAGCATAATTCCAAGAAAACCCTTGGCGGTATCTGAGCATAATTTCGATAAAACCCTCGGCGGCATCTGAGCATAGTTCCTAGAAAACCCTCGACGGCATTTGAGCATAATTCCAAGAAGACCCTTGGCGGTATCTGTGCATAATTCCAAGAAAACCCTTGGCGGTATCTGAGCATAGTTCCAAGAAAACCCTTGGCGGCAACTGAGCATAATTCCAAGAAAACCCTTGGCGGTAACTGAGCATAATTCCTAGAGAATCCTCAGCGGCATCTGAGCATAATTCCAAGAAAACCCTTGGCGGCATTTGAGCATAATTCCAAGAAAACCCTTGGCGGCATCTGAGCATAATTTCGAGAAAACCCTCGGCGGTAACTGAGCATAATTCCAAGAAAACCTTTGGTGGCATCTGAGCATAATTCTAAGAAAACCCTCGACGGCATCTAAGCATAATTCGAAGAAAACCCTTGGCGGTATCTGAGCATAATTCCGAGAAAGCCCTCGGTGGCATTTGAGCAAAATCAAAGATAACCTTTGGCGGCATCTGAGAAAAAATTTTGAGAGAACCTTTGGCGATAACTGGCTGAATAAAATTGAGAATGAAGGAATGCCCTATCTCCTATTCCAAATGTGAGATCCAAAATGCTTTTGTTTGAACCTCAAGGTTTTATTCAAAAGTTTTGTGAATTCAAAACCTGAGTTTTTATTTCTTTTGATCCTTAAGGGTTTTTCGAAAAACTGTTATCAAGAGGGTAACCTTAAGTTTGGGGTTCCCATTATCTTTTAGGATTAACATTGCTCAAAAACAAAATGCCCCTGATTTGACAATAAACATGGCATTGAAGATAATTGAATACATAATGCAAAAATTAAAAAAAAATGCCCCTAGTATAAGGGGAAACTACGTAGTAGAGGAAAAAGAAAAATGCCCCTTGTATGAAGGTTCAAAATATTTGATTACTACAAGCGCAATAAAGATCCAACTTTTAATTTTGATTAATTTTATTGAAGGTTTTGAGTCAGGCTCAAGAGAACAAAATTATTTTCTTTCGAGACTCATCATAGAATTCATTCTTCTCTCCCTTGGTTCACTTGGGGAAGTAAGAATTTTCAGATCAATCGTAGACAAGATACTTATGACTTCCGAGTCTATGCCTGGTTTAAGCTAAGTATTGACCTTGATTATTCGGACTTCTGATGTTTCAGCTCGGACCGCTCTCAGCTTGGGATTTTCTTCTGTTTTCCTTTGTTGCTCTGACTTTTGTCTAGATCGCTTTTTCAGGTTTTCAATCTAGCGAGCTTGCTCTAACTTTTGCCTAAATTACCTTTTCAGGTTTTCAATCTAGTTAGCTCTTTCTTCTTTTTCTCTCGGCTCTGATTGTTGCCAAAGTTGTCCTTTCAGATTTTCAACCTTGCGAGCTTGCCTTAATTTTTGCCTAAGTCGCCATTTTCGGGTTTTCAACTTAGCAGGCTTCATCATTTTTTTTAATCTTTTTCTTCTCCTCTGAACTTCTAGAATCACTGTCTGATCATGCTTTGCTATCTTCCTTGACTTTTCGCACGGTACTTAGGAGGACTTTTATGGGTAAGCTTAGGACTGGGTATAAAAAGAAATGGATTTTGAGGCTCAAAAACCCGAATGCCTCTTGTGTGGCATTTTTTTTTATTTTGCTTTGAATTTTCTTCCCCATTTTGAAGATATTTCTTTTTCTTTTCCTTTTAGATTTTTTCTTTATCGGGGAATCTATTTTTTTATTTTGATTTGGTCGGGCCTGAAGTAACTTCTCAGGTTGCCTACGTACCCCAAATTTTTGGGATCAGACCAAAACGTAGTTCGGATTTTTCCCTCCCCTGGGTTAGGTGATCGGGCTGAGAAAGAAAAAGGTATATATATTTTTTGAAAAATGTTGCAAAGGGCTGAGAAATGAGATATTGAACTGGATAGTAGAAAAATTGATTCGACCAAAGATGACTTCCTTAAATATAGTACCGCTTGATCTAGTCAAAGTTGGTTGACTCTGATAGTTTGATTTCATCATGGTCTTGAAGTCTAACAGCTCTTCCAGGTAATATTTTTTTATGATGAACAGATCTCCCCAGTTAGGTTTGAACTTCCCTCTGGGGTCAAAAATAAGTGTCTGATTCTCTTTGAGTACCAAATCTCCGACTTGTAAGTGACGGGCCTTGATCTTTTTGTCAAACGCACGGGCGACTCTTCTTTGATAAGCCTGCACGTGGTACAAAGCTTTTAGGTTATTTTCTTCAGTCAGGTTCAGTTCTTTGTACTAAGGTCGGACTCAGTTTGTTTTTAACAATTGACTTTCCATCAAGTCCTTGATATACGGGATCTCCATTTCAACTGGTGAGACTGCTTCCATATCATACACTAGAGAATAGGGAATGACTCCAGTGGAAGACTGTATTGAAGTGTAATATGTCCATAACGCGAATGGTAACTTATCTGGCCAATCCCGGTGTGATGTGTGATTGACACATTTTCACGATGATTGTCGTGAGATTTTTACTGGCTGCTGCAACTATTCCATCGATTTTAAAAGTCCACACTGATACATTTGGTAATCTCTCCTCTGACTACGTGAGTCTATTCTGGTTTGTATATATGGTGTTCTCACAGGATGGGTATATATTTCATGTTGAACAACACTCCAAATTTAACCGACATATCCTCTAGGACCATGTAAGCGAGTCTTTTGAATTTTCTGAATAAATTCATCATCTCTTTGTGCTCCTCTAGGGATAAGTTAGTTCCAATCTGAATTTCTTGAGAATTATTTTTGTTCCGAGATCAATGACCTTTGCTTCCTCGAGCAAGACATTTATCTTCTCATTCAAGAGGGGGTTCCTTATTAGAGGAATTTCTCCTTGAAGCCAGTTATTAGTTAATTCGTTAATGCGCTCGAGGTATTCAAAAATTTTCTTTATCCAATCAAATTCAGAAGGGGCAACAGACACCTCTATAAACTCGATAAACTAACTCGACTCAACAGGAAAAGAGTAGACTCAATTTAAAGAAGACATGACCTTGCTGAAAAAAAGGACTCGAACTAACCCAAATGACTCATGAAAACTCAAGACAACTACCCACACCGGGCTTGATTAGGACTGAGGACTGAGATATTGCTTACAATCGGCATGACTGAGGCACTGTGATCTTCAAAGAACAACTGGGCGATGTTGAGAAATTTTGAGGTCATTTCTCACTGTTGACTTGATATTAACGTTTACTCTAACTGACCGGATTTACAACCCTAGCTAGACGATGGACGATTGAGCTTAGATATAATGATAACCCTTAAACCTCATTGAAGGTGAATTTAATAAATTCCAGGATTACCCCCTTGATAACATTTTAAACGAATCCTGAGATTTTATTGAATTATGTGTACCAATCCATTAAATAATTCATTAATGTAATGATTATTCAGAAAAATAATTTTATTGCACTCTTGAAAAATATTGATAAAATAATATTTTTATTGAATAACAACTTTCACAAACATATTTCAATAATTTTTCATGCAAAAATAGATTTTTTGTAAACCATTTTTTTCTAAAAAATATTTTTCTTCCTTTTTTTTTTAGAAAACATTTTCTTTTAGAAAACTTTTTGGGAAAGCATTTCCTTTTGGAAAATCTTATTCTTCTAGAAAATATTTTACTTTTGAAAAGCATTTCTCTTCTGGAAAACATTTTTCTTCTGGAAAACATTTTTCTTCTTTTAAAATGGGTTTAAAATCCGAATCAGAAAAAAGTTTGAATTTCATTCTGATTCAAATGGCTCGGCCCATAATGATCGTTGGATCGAGATAGATTGGGTAAAGTTTAAAATGGATTTTTTATTGGGTTGGTGCACCCATTTTAATTTTCAAAAACAACATTTTTGATCCTTGGGGACAATCATACACTCTGATCTTATCATTCACATCATTTACATACATTCATCAATCCAAAGGTTCCATTCAATAAATAACCCGGGAACACCCACGATAAGTTCGAGTCGTGACCTACATGAAAGGTTTCTAAACTCTAAGCTTACTACGTGCAATGCATTTTTATCTGGCCACCCTTGCCCAAGCACACCTATATACTTTTCGATACATGGTGACTTTATTTGATATATCGTATAGGTGATAATCTAAAATCTCAACCCACTTCTCTGAAGCCAAAAACACCCAGTTTGATCTCCAGTTGAGAGGTGGCGCACGATGCTGAGCAAGGGCTCACTTAAATACCTCTCGTCTAAAATAGACGTAGTCTATCCCCCTCGTACAGTAAGGTACAGCGGGGCAAGATCTCGCTTAGGCACTGGTTTTGACCAAGAAGTGCAATTGATATACTTAGATTATCTTTTACATACTTATGGGTACGAGTCAAGAGTTGTAGCTTTCATAAATGGTTTGGCATCCCACAAGGGGACCGACCATGTACTAGTACTACGTTGGCAATCGGGAGATGTGACTGTGTGGCTCACAATAGGTAAAAGGCTCAGGTCGCTCCAGCCTGGGTGCATCAATACATCTCTCAGAATCACCTGATCAGACGGTATTGATGCCCTAGTTTGATATACCCTAAGGTACGTGACTGGAGTTGTGGTTTTCATGAATGACATCGCATCTCCGAAGAGATCGAGCCACGCACTAGTGCCACGTTGGCTATATAGGACGTGTAAGTGTGCAAAACAGTAAACGTGCATGTGGTGTGTGCAAAACAGGATGGGGTGTGCCCGGGGCTTTTTTCAAACACATGGGCCCATGGGCCAGATTATGTCATCACATATGGATATCAAATGAATATTGATCAAGAAAATAATACAAAACCCATCACATCGAAATTAAGATGAAAGCAAACACATCACAAATATATCTGTCAAGATCATGGCAAATCAATTAATGAGCATGGCATATAATAATTGATCTAACAAACATTGCAATATGCATAATTTTTATAATTTTTAAGGTCCTATCAATGATCACTTTTAGGTGATCCAAAATAAATCGAGATTTCAATAGATGTTACATTGATGATAGAATGACAATGGTTGAGATGAGCTCACTCTCAGGAACATTAATTGTGCTAACATTAGATAAATTCGGATTTTCTGTGAATTAGGAAAATACAATCCGAACTTACATCGATGATATCTAAGGCTCTTGATAACGAAATCGAGTGAACGCAAGTTCTAAATTAATATACTCGATGAGATCTACATTTTATTAACAGGTGCCTAGACTTAGTTCTCACTAGAATATTCTGTAAAAACGTTTTAACATTGCTGTCCTAACCTTCATTCAGAAACAATTCCAGATTTACAGATTGAACTTACATCGATGATATCTAAGGCTTCCGATAACGAAATTGAGTGAAATCAGGTTCTAAATTAATCTACTCGATGAGATCTACGTTTTATTAATAGATTCCCAGACTTAATTCTCACTAGAATATTCTGTAAAAAATTTTAACATTGCTGTCCCAACCTTCATTCAGCAACAATTCCAGATTTACAGATTGAACTAGCATCGATGATAACTAAGGTTTCCGATAACGAAATTGAGTGAACTCAGGTTCTAAATTAATCTACTCGATGAGATCTACGTTTTATTAAAAGGTTCCTAGACTTAATTCTCATTAAAATGTTTTGTAAAAACGTTTTAACATTACAGTCCCAACCTTCATCATTCCATCATTTTCATATGTCAATTTGAATCTTTCATTATTTAGGGGTCATCAAAAAGTGATCCTTAATTGGAAAAAAAAATGCAATACCCAAAATCATCTACAATCAAGTCACAAAAATAAATAAAATAAATCGAACTAAATAAAAAAAAATTAAGACATCTTGGCAATGCTCCCATACTTGGGGTTTTTCAAGTTTGATCCTCAATAGTCCCCGGCGGAGTCGCCACTGAAAGCGCCCTTGATCCGCGGGGTGCGAGGATCCGCTTTTGACCCTTGAGGTTTGAGAGTCGCCACCTAGTTATTATGGCCTAGGAACCAAACTGACTCTAAAACAGATAAAAAACTAATCTACTACAGAAAAAATGAATCCGAGGACCATATTACGGGGTTGGAAGGTGTTAGGCACCAACCCCGCCCGGCCAATGCCGGTCTCTACTTATCCCAAATATAACTACATCGCTAATGAAAAAACCTAGATAAAAATAATAATAAAAATCTTACCTTCGATCTGCAAAGGTTCTATTCCCTCAGATCTGGTGAAAATGCTCCTTGTACCGTACTCCTTACTTCGTTTTGTCTCCGGATCTGATTTCTGATCTCCGAGGCAGGATATCTCCTTCTTGGATCTAGGTGCTTTGAATTTGTTGTGAATTTTTGGGTGTTTTTGAAAGGTTTCTGGGTGTTTTTTAGGCTAAAATCGTAGCAGGATGTTAGGTAAGGAGTTGGGGCTCCAAAATTAGGGTTTTGGAGAGGTTGTGGAGGCTTCTTCACCTACTTTTCCTAGGGTTTTTTCTTCGATACGAAAATAGGGTGTGGAGGCTCCTATTTATAAAGTTTTTTAAAAGCATTAGGGTTTGATTAGGGTTTCTTTTAGGGTTTCAATTAGGGTTTTGACTTTAGTCTTATGAGATTGATTTAGTCTTTAGGGTTTTGACTTTAGTCTTATGAGATTGACTTGATTAGTTTATATTAGGGTTTTGATTTAGGATTTTGACTTTAGTCTTATGAGATTGACTTGATTAGTTTAGATTAGGGTTTTGATTTAGGGTTTTGACTTTAGTCTTATGAGATTGACTTTAATACTTTGACTTTAGTCTTTCTTGGTTGGCATTCAATATCTTGACTTTAGTCTTATTTGGTTGACTTTAAGATTGACTTTAGTCTTACTTGATTGACTTTAATGTTTCACTTTACATTATTTAATGATTTGTTTAGAAATTTTAATTATTAAAGTTGTAAAATTACCGTTTTGCCCTCGGAGAGGATTTTTTACATTTTAAGTTGTTTTTCAATGTTTTAAGATGTTTTGGAATCAGTTTTTCGTAAGGAATTCAATGATAATGTTGGTTTTTATCATTTATGAAATTTTTTGTGTGAATGGTCGTGAATTTTATGAGGGGTATTTTCGTAATTTTGTTGAATTTTGTGAAAATTGGCGAAGTGGTTTATTTGGTTTCGATTTGTTGTTTTATATGTTTGAATGAGTTTTCCTAATTGTAACGTAGGCTCTAGGGTTATTTTGATATTAGGGGTATTTTGATAATTTGGTCATTTTTAGTGATTTTTATCGTAAAGCTTTTTTTTGTCTGCAAGATGATGATTTCTATGTTTCTGGGATCGTATTTTCCTAGCGTAGCGTGGTTTCTAAGTTTTGTCAGTTCGAGATACCTCATCCGGATTTCTGAAACATATCTGATAACAAAACAAAGCATTGGAATAAACATTCATCATTGGGAACCATTGCGATCGGGTTGACGAGTTGATTAATCAGGCGAATGCAAAAATGGGGTGTCTACAGATGCCCCTCTTTGGTAGAGGGTTGAAGCAAACTAGATAGCAAATCTATTTTAATAGATAGTGCGATATCCGAATGCCAAAGCTAGTGACAGTTCATTTTGCAGCCTGATTTAGCAATTCGTCGGGGTGTTCAAATCCTTGAGAGTAAAACTCTCCTCGAACTAGAAAAATGTCAGGTCCTTGAGCGCGAGTTCTCACTGGCAGTGTCAGATCCTTGAATTTTAGAAAATTCTCCTTGACTGATGTAACAACTTTGCAAGTGTGTGGACTCAAAATCTGAGATAGATTTCAAAAGTTTGAGTTGGAAATGAGTCAAATCTGAGCATGAAGTGAATGTAAACTAAGCATAACTCCGAGAAATTCTCGGTGGTGTCTGAGCATAATTCCGAGAAAACCCTCGACGGTAACTGAGCATAGTTCCGAGAAAACCCACGACGGTATCTGAGCATAATTTCAAGAAAACCCTTGGCGGTATCTGAGCATAGTTCCGAGAAAACCCTCGGCGGCATCTGAGCATAATTCCAAGAAAACCCTCGCGGCATCTGAGCATAATTCCAAGAAAACCCTTGGACGGCATCTGAGCATAATTCCAAGAAAACCCTCGGCGGCATCTGAGCATAATTCCGAGAAAACCCTCGGCGGCATCTGAGCATAATTCCAAGAAAACCTTTGGCGGTATCTGAGCATAATTCCGAGAGAACCCTCGGCGACATCTGAGCATAATTCCAAGAAAACCCTTGGCGGCATCTGAGCATAGTTCCGAGAAAACCTTCGGCGGCATCTGAGTATAATTTCAAGAAAACCCTTGGCGGTATCTGAGCATAATTTCGAGAAAACCCTCAGTGATAACTGAGCATAATTCCAAGAAAACCCTTGGCGACATCTGAGCATAGTTCCAAGAGAACCCTCGGCGGCATCCTAGCATAATTCCAAGAAAATCCTTGGCGGCATTTGAGCATAGTTCGAAGAAAACCCTCGGCGGCATCTGAGCATAATTCCAAGAAAACCCTTGGCGGTATCTGAACATAATTCCGAAAAAACCTCAGCGGTAACTGAGCATAATTCGAAGAAAACCCTTGGCGGTATCTAAGCATAGTTCCGAGAAAACCCTCGGCGGCATCTGAGCATAATTCCAAGAAAATCCTTGGCGGCATCTGAGCATAATTCCAAGAAAACCCTTGGCGGCATCTGAGAAAAATCAAAGATAACCCTTGCCGACATCTGAGAAAAATTCTGAGAGAACCCTCAGCGAAAACTGGCTGAATAAAACTGAGAATGAAGGAATGCCCTATCTCCTATTCCAAATGTGAGATCCAAAATGCTTTTGTTTGAACTTCAAGATTTTATTCAAAAGTTTTGTGAATTCAAAACCTGAGTTTTTATTTCTTTTGAATCTCAAGGGTTTTTCGAAAAACTGTTATCAAGAGGGTAACCTTAAGTTTGGGGTTCCCATTATCTTTTAGGATTAACATTGCTCAAAAACAAAATGCCCCTGGTTTGACAATAAATATGGCATTGAATACATCATGCAAAAAAATGCCCCTAGTATAAGGGGAAACTACATATTAAAAAAAAATGCCCAGTTGTATGAAGGTTTAAAAAATTGATTACCACAAGCGCAATAAAGATCCAACTTTTAATTTTGATTAATTTTATTGAAGGTTTTGAGTCAGGCTCAAGAGAACAAAATTATTTTCTTTTGAGACTCATCATAGAATTCATTCTTCTCTCCCTTGGTTCACTTGGGGAAGTAAGAATTTTCAGATCAATCGTAGACAAGATACTTGTGGCTTCTGAGTCTATGCCTGGTTTAAGCTAAGTATTGACCTTGATTATTCAGACTTCTGATGTTTCAGATCGGATCGCTCTCAGTTTGGGTTTTCTTCTGTTTTTCTTTGTTGCTCTAACTTTTGCCTAGATCGCCTTTTCAGGTTTTAATCTATCGAGCTTGCTCTAGCTTTTGCCTAGATCGCATTTTCAGATTTTCGATCTAGCGATCTTTTTCTTCTTTTCCTCTCGACTCTGATTGTTGCCAAAGTTGTCCTTTCAGATTTTCAACCTTGCGAGCTTGCCTTAATTTTTGCCTAAGTCGCCCTTTTTCGAGTTTTCAACTTAGCAGGCTTCTTCATTTTTTTTTATTTTTTTATTTATCTTTTTCTTCTTTTCTGGTCTTCTAGAGTTACTATCTGATCATCTTTGCTATCTTCCTTGACTTTTCACACGGTACTTAGGAGGACTTTCATGGGTAGACTTAGGACTGGGTATAAAAAGAAAGGAATTTTGAGGCTCAAAAACCCAAATGCCCTTTGTGTGGCATTTCATCTTGAATTTTCTTCCCCATGATGATATTTCTTTTTATTTTGAATTTTTCTTTTTCTTTATCGGGAAATCTATTTTTTCATTTTGATGTGGTCGGGCCTGAAGTAACTTCTCAGGTTGCCTACGTACCCCAAATTTTTGGGATCAGACCAAAATGTAGTTCGGATTTTTCCCTCCCCTGGGTTAGGTAATCAGGCTAAGAAGTAAAAAGCATATTTTTTTCTCTTTTTGAACAGGCTGCAAAGGTGTTGAGAAAGGAGATAATGAACTAGGTAGTAGGAAAATTGATTCGACCGAAAATGTCCTCCTTAAATGTAGTACCGTTTGATTTGGTCAAGGTTGGTTGGTTCTGGTAACTCGATTCCATCATGATCTTGAAGTCTGACAGCTTTTCCTGCTAATATTTCCTTGATGATGTATGGACCTCCCCAATTCGGTTTGAACTTCCCTCTAGGGTGAAAGATAGGTGCCCGATTCTCTTTGAGTACTAAATCTCCGATTTGTAAGTAACGGGCCTTGATCTTTTTGTCAAATACATGGGCGACTCTTCTTTGATAAGCTTGCACGTGATACAAAGCTCTCAGTCATTTTTCTTCGATCAAATTCAATTCTTCATACCGCTGGCGAACCCAATCTGTTTCTGATAACTGACTTTCTAATAAGATCCTGAGAGATGGAATTTCCATTTCAACTGGCAAGACTGCTTCCATGTCATACACTAAGGAATAGGGAGTAGCTCCAGTAGAGGATCGAATTGAAGTTCGATATGCCCATAGTGCAAATGGCAATTTTTCAGACCAATCTCGATGTGATTGACACATTTTCCTTATGATAGTCTTAAGATTCTTATTAGCTGCTTCGACTACTCCATTAGTCTGAGGGGGGTAAGGAGATGATTTGTGGTGTGAGATTTTGAACTTTGAGCACAAAGTAATAACCTCAGCCTTGAAATGTGACCCGTTATCAGAAATCAATTTCGAAGGTACCTCGTACCAGCTGATGATGTTCGTTTGGATAAACTTTACAACTCGAGACGCAATGAGGACAGCATAAGAGACAGCTTCGACCCATTTAGTAAAATAATCGATAGCAACTAAAATGTATTCATGCTCGTTTGATGCTTTAGGCGATATTTTACCAATAATGTCGATTCCCCAAACTGAGAATGGCTATGGTGACGTTAGACCAACTAATCGAGAATGTGGCACATGTATGAGATTTGCATGTATTTGGCATTTGTGGCAGGTCTTGACCATGTGATGACAATCTGTTTCCATCGTAGGCCAGTAGTACCCTTGTCTCATAATTTTCTTAGCTAACATTTTTCCACTCATGTGAGGGCCGCATTCTCCTGAATGCAGTTCAACCATTATCTGTTCAGCTTGATCTTCATCGATGCATGACAAATGAATCCCATCATAAGACCTTTTGTATAAACTTCCTGCGCACAGGATGAATTGAGATGCTAATCTTAATAGGATTTGTCGTTCCTTCCTTGATGCTTCTTCTGGGAATTCTTATTTTTCCAACATCTTTTTAATGTCTGTGTACTACGGCTTTCCATCAGGTAGTCGAGTAGCAATATTGATCTGACAGCAATATGCAGGTTTGTCTTTGACTTCAATAGTGATCAGCCTCAATTCCATGCCAGGGGACAAATGGATCATTGAAGATAGAGTGGCTAACGAGTCAGCAAATCTATTATCTTCCCTTGAAACGTGTTGGAATAGAATAGTTTCAAACTTACTCACTAAGTTTAACAAATACTCATGATAAGGCTTCAACTTTTCGTCCCTAGTCTTCCATTCTTCCAATGACTGGTGTATGACCAAGGCTGAATCCCCAAAAACTTCGATTTCTGTAATGCCCAGATTCAAAGCAGCTTCAAGTCCAGCGATGCATGCATCATATTCGGCTGTGTTATTGGTATTAGAGAAAGCTAACTTAATAGCGATCGGAATGTGGCATCCTTCTGGAGAAAACAGGACTGCCCCTATTCCATACCCATTCTGATTGGCGGCTCCATCGAAATACAACTACCATGTTTGATTTTGAGGCTCTTCTTCAACATGAAAGATGTTCTCATCTGGGAACTGATCAACATGCCTTATTCCTTCTGCTACTGGGTGATCTGCCAAGTATTCTGCTACAGCTCTCCCCTTGATGGATTTCTGTGTAACATGCGTGATGTCAAACTTTGATAACAACAATAACCATCGTGCGGTTCTCCCTGTCAGTGCCGATTTCTCGAAAAGATACTTGAGAGGATCCATCCGAGATAACAAGATAATCAAATGAGATAACATATAGTGTCGAAGTCTTTGAGTAGCCCATACTAGTGCCAAGCAAATTTTTTCCAGGGCTGAATATTTTCATTCATACTCTAACATCTTCTTACTGATGTAGTAGATAACCCTTTCTTTATGAGTATCTTTGTCATACTGTGCAAGCATGCATCCCAAAGCTTCTTCTGTAACTGACAGATAAAGAAGAAGAGGTTCACCCGGTGTGGGTGGAACCAAAATAGGCGGGTTCAAGAGATACTCCTTGACTTGGTCGAAGGCCTTTTGACATTGCTCATTCCAAACTGTTGGTTCATTCTTCTTGAGAAGCTTGAAAATAGGTTCGCAGACGTTGGTGAGTTGAGTGATGAATCTGCTGACATACTGGATTCTGCCTAGAAAACCTCGAATTTGCTTTTCAGTTTTCGATGGTGGCATCTCTTGGATAGCTTTAATCTTCACAGGGTCTACTTCGATCCCTCTTTGACTGACCACAAATCCCAACAATTTTCCAGAAGTTACTCCAAATACACATTTCTGTGGGTTGAGGCGGAGTTTGTACTTTTGAATCCTTGTGAGAAATTTTTCTAACGCAGCAGTGTGCCCCAGTCGTTCTTTGGACTTAACTATCATATCGTCTACATAGACCTCAACTTCCTTGTGTATCATGGCATGTAGTAGAGTCGTGGCTGCTCTTTGATAAGTGGCTTCGGCATTCTTCAGACCAAAAGGCATAATCTTGTAGCAAAAGGTTCCCCACTGTGTGATAAACGACGTCTTTTGCATATCCCGAGGATCCATTTTTATCTGATTGTACCCCAAAAAGCCATCCATGAAGGACAATAAAACGTGCCCTGTTGTACTATCTACTAGAACATCTATGTGTGGTAAAGGAAAACTATCTTTTGGGTTTGCTTTGTTTAGATCTCTAAAGTCCACACACATTCTGACTTTTCCATCCTTTTTCGGTACCGGGACGACATTGGCAATCCACTCAGGGTATTCTACTACTTCCAAAAATCCAGCGTTAATCTGCTTCGTAACTTCTTCTTTAATTTTCAGAGTCCATTCCGGCTTCATACGTCGAAGTTTCTGTTTAATGGGTCGAGCATCCGGATATAACAGAATATGATGTTGAACAATGTCTATGCTTATTCCCGGCATATCCTCATAAGACCACGCGAACACGTTTTTGAACTTTCTGAGCAAGTCTACTATCCCTTTGCATTCATCGGGAGATAATGTGATCCCAATCCGAATCTCTTGAGGATTTTCTTTTGTTTCGAGATTGATAATCTCTACTTCCTCTATTGGAGGTTGAGCCCGACGTTCATTTTCTTGTTCAAGTAATTTGATTATTTCGGGGGGAGGTTCTTCGTCAGAAGATTCTCCCTCCGAAGTCAGATTATTAGTTAAATTATTATTACGCTCGGGGTAATCAAAAATTTCTTTTATTTCATTAAAAGGAAATGGGGTAACAGGACTCATTGCCGACTTGACAGACTCACTAAACTTAGCAGAAATAATGGACTTACTTGACTCAACAGAAACAAATGACTCATCTGGCATGTCAGACTGAATAGGACTAAAGGGACTGACAGACCCAGTCTTGACATGCAATACAGGACTAATTACATGATAGCTAGAGAGACACCCTACAGCAGGTTTGATTGTAGACTGAGGATTTGGTATCCCCTCTCAGTTGACAACACCAGGACACTGTGATCTTCAATGAATAACTGGTCGATGTTGAGGGAGTCTAGATTGAACTGCCAGTCTTCAATTTTCTTCTCTTCAGCTTCTGTGCTTGCTTCCTTTTCAGGCCAATCCATACCAAAAGATCTCAAACCCCGGCAGACGAGTACTTGTGATGTGGTCAATGAATGGCTCGGGGAACCCACAGTAACGGAAATCTTCTCCTTCCTTCACGAAATAGCCATTAAGGATCTTACGATAAGGCTTCATTTTGATGAGATCCGTGGTGCGTCTTTGCCTTTTCGCAATTGCCTTATCCCGCTTTGTCTTCCAGTATTGGGCCCAATCTTCATTAGTAGGCTTATATCCAAGTCCGAATGTGCCGATGACCTCTTTAATCACTGGTGCCTCTTTAATACATTGCTGCTTGCGACCTAAGCCCATACCAGGGAAAAATCTCATGTTCTTGAATATATTGGCCATGTTGCAGTTAGAAGTATTTTCCATTGGAAAATATTCTTTCATGGCTTGATCCCATTGGACTGAGCATATCTTTTCAAACTCGAATCCACTGAGCTCTACTCCCTGTTGTTTTGGCTGGATCTCAAGCAACGGCTCATCCTTAGCTTCAGTACTGTTTATAATCCCTACAATTTCAACATCCATGGAGAGTAATCATTAGCCCATCCTTGATAAACTTGACCTTCTGGTGCAGCGTGGAAGGGATAGCTTTGATTTGGTGTAGCCACGGTCTTCCTAACAGTAAATTGAAAGAGGACTGGATATCGATAACCTGAAATTCCATAGGAAATTCAGCTATGCCTATGGACAGTCGAAAGTGTAAAATCCCCATACATCCCTTTTGGTGTTATCATAGGCCCTCACTCCTTGATTAGTGGGCTTGAGATCTTCAGTTTTAAAACCAAGGCAGGTGGCGGTCTTCAAAGGGCAAACATTTAATGCACTCCCATTATCAATCAATACCAGAGGTACCCTCATCCCGTTACAGTCAACTGTGATGTGTAATGGCTTAGTATGGCTTGCTCCTTCCCTTGGAAGATCGGAGTCTGAGAAGGATAAGATATTCTCAACATAAGTCGCCCCTACTATGTTGGCCAGTTGATCTGGAGAAGTATCAAGGGAGACTTGGGCTGTACTTAATCCTTTGAGAACAGCCTCCCTATGGGCAGTGGAAGCCATAAGTAAACCTCACACCGAGATATTAGCTCCTGATTTCTTCAATTGCTTGATTACAGAGTTATCTTCTTCAATGTTTTCTTTGATAGGATCTTCTCTTTCTTTTCTTGCTAGGACTACCGGATTATCAACACAAAGTTCTTGTGGCTTAAAAACTTTTCCCCCTCGAGTCATATGTCTAATTTCATCACAGGAGAGAGAGTAGGGCTTATCTTCTTCTATCAAAGATACAGGGCTTTTCAAGTTCATCTGAGCCAACGAGTAACTGGTGAATGCGGGACTACTGTATCGAGGTGGGGATAAACAATACGTATCATCTGAGGTTAAATCAAATGGTTCATAGTTTGTGGTGAAAACCTCATCAGTGAAGGCTATCCCGGCGAGGGGGTAACTAGGCGGTTTGACTTGGATGGGATGGATAAGAGAGACAGGATTGAATGGCACTGGTATATAAGAAACCATGTTCAGGGTTGGTGGAGGTTGATAGGTAGGTAGTGGATTAGTGGTGACATTCGGTGGGCTAGGGATTGTGATCTTTTTGTTGTCGATCAGGTTTTGAATGGCATGGCGTAAGGTAATACATCAATCCATGTGATGGTCAGGATTTTGATGGAACTCGCAGAACAAGTTAGAATTGTGTCCAGCTGGCAAGGGATTAGGTAGAGGTCGGGGTTGGATAGGAGTAAGAAGTCATTTTTTCACTAATTTGTGAAAAGCTACAGTGAGACTCATCCCTAGATTGGTAAATTTACGCGGAATTCGAGGTTGACTTGGGTGAGCCTGGTTATTAGTTCGGACAGGGGGTTGAGCTGGGGTAGCTGATGTGTTGGCTATGTAGACATGGTTGGTGCTAGGTTTAGAAACATAGGGTTTCTTAAGCTTGTTATCCGAGGGGTTAGAAAGAACCCCAGAGGCAAAAGCGTCCTCGAGTTGACTTCTAGATTGTAACAAAGACTCGAAAGTAGGGAGATATTGGGCACTAAGTGTTGAACATATCCTTGTGAGAGGTTCTTTAGGATAATTGCTACTTGTTCCTTCTCTGAAGGTCTATCCCACATTTGGGCAGCTTTGGCCCTCCAGCGACCAATGAAATCAGTGAATGTCTCCCCATTCTTCTGTTTAGTTGTTTCCAAATCTCTTCTTGAAGTCTCAATCTCGGTACTGTACGTATATTGATGCCAGAAAGCCTTTGACATATTCTCCCATATGCCCACAGTAACTGGATCTTGAGACATCAGCCAACGTAGTGCTGATCCTGATAAAGTTCTTTGAAATAACAACGTCATATGTTCGTCGCTGAGCCCCATAGTGCGCATGTTAGTAATATACACCTTAAGGTGTGTTTTTGCACACCCTATACCACTAAACTTATCCATTTCCGGCATTACAAACTTTTCTGGAAAATGGATTCTATGGATGCGGTTCAAAGCTTCAATGCCTACTGCAATTTCATCGATACCCTTTATACTCTTCATAGCTGATTCTAACTGAGACATTCTGTTAGCTAACATTGGATTTTCATCAACATATTCTTCATCTCCGTCGAGTTTGAAGACTTCACGTGGACATATCTCTTCTACCTTCTTTCCTTTTGGATCATTTAGGGGATTGTACGTTGATTCCGAGGTCTGTTCTAACACTTCCACTTTGCCTTTTATACTGTTGATATCGTTGGCAAAGGCTGCCAAGATCTTACGGATCTTTGTAAGTTCAGATTCTGAAGCCATCTCTGCTTGCTGACTTGGTACTGTAGCTGTTGTAGACACCCCATTTTTGCACTCGCCTGATTAATCAACTCGTCAACCCGATTGCAATGATTCCCAATGATGGATGTGTATTCCATTGCTTTATTTTGTTACCAAATGTGTTTCAGAAATCTGGATGATGTATCTCGAACTGACAAAACCTTAGAAACCACGCTACGCTAGGAAAATACGACTCCAGAAATATAGAAATCATCATCTTGCAGACCCAAAAAGAAGTTTTACGATAAAAATCACTAAAAATGATCAAATTACCAAAATACCCCTAACATCAAAACAACCCTAGAGCCTACATTACGCTTAGGAAAACCCTTTCGAAGACATAAAACAACAAATCGAAACCAAATAAATCATTTCACCAATTTTAACAGAATTCGACAAAATTACGAAAATGTCCCTCATAAAGTTCATGATCATTTCACACAAAAATTTTCATAAATGACACAAACTAATATTTACATTGAATTCCTTACGAAAAATCGATTCTAAAACATCCTAAAACATTAAAAACCGACTTAAAACGTGAAAAATCCTCTCCGGGGGCAAAACGGTAATTTCACAATTTTCATAATAAAAAATTTCGAAATTAATAAATAAAACATTAAATAATTAAAGTGAAACATTAATGAAATTAATTTAAAATTTTGAATTAAAAAAATCGATCAATCGGCTTTCAAGTAAAATTGTTGAGGGTTCGTGGGATATTTCTTTAAGGACCCCTCCATTTGGGGGTCCAAAGAATTAAAGATATTTTAGAGGGGGGTTCTCCAAAAATTTAAAGCCAATCAAGCAAGACTAAAGTCAAGATATTAAAGTCAATCAAGTGAGACTGAAGTCAAAATTAAAGCCAATTAACCAAGACTAAAGTCAAGATATTAAAAGTCAATCAATTAAGACTAAAGTCAAAATATTAAAAGTCAATAAAAAAAGACCAAAATCATAATAGAGTTCTAATTAAAAAATAACTCTATCTAATAGAGTTCTAACTAAAAAACAATTCTACCTAAAACAATTCTAATTAAAACACAATTCTACATAAAACAAGTGTAACTAAAACACAACTCTAATTAAAAAAACTCTAATTAAACGCTAACTCTATCCAAATCAACCCCTAAAAACATCTATAAATAGAGGTGCTCACACCTTATTTTCGTATCAAATCAAAAACCCTAAGAGAAGTAGGTCTAAAAGCCCCCCTAGCCTCCCATAAACCCTGGTTTTGGAGTCCCAACTCCTTACCTTACATCCCTCCTTCGATTTTAGCCTAGAAAACACCTAAAAGCCTTCCAGAAACATCCCAAAATCCGCAACAAACTTGAAGAGTTCAGATCCAAAAATAAAGAGATACCTTGCCTCGGAGATCCGAAATCAAATCCGGAGACAGAATGAAGCAAGGGAGTACGGTACAAGGAGCTATTTTTGTCAGATCTGAGGGAACAAAGTCCTTGCTATCGGAAAGGTATAAAATTTTTTTTATTTATTTTTATCTAGGTTTTTAGCAATGTAATTTACTTGGAAAGTTAGTAGAGACCGGCTTTGGCCGGGCGGGGTTGGTGCTTAACACCTTCCAACCCCGTAACATGATCCCCGAATTCAGCTTTTTTTTTTGTTTTAGATTAGTTTTTTTATCCGTTTAGAGTCATTGATCGGTTCCTAGACCTTAACAACTAGGTGGCGACTCCCAAACCTCAAGGGTCAAAAGCGGATCCGCACACCCGACGGATCGAGGGCGCTTTCAGTGGCGACTCCACTGGGGACCATTGAGGATCAGACTTGAAAAACCCCAAGTATGGGAGCATTGCCAAGATGACCTAGATTTTTTTTTTTAGTTATTTATTTATCTGTTTATTTTTGTTTTTATCATTCCTTTTTGTGCATTTATTGATTACTTATTGGATTTTGAATATTTTGGCCATTTTTTTTTGTTCAATCAAGGGCCATTTGGAATGACCATAAATAATGCAGAATGTCAAGAGAATAATTTCATTGAGGATAAAACAATTATTGTTGGATCATGAGGTTTAATTTATTTATTTTATTTATTTATTTTTCAATAATTAAAAAAAAAAATTTGATTTGTCTTAGGTACGTGTGTAGATCTACCCTTTGGAATTTTTTATTAGATGTGTGTATCTGTGCTTTGACAGTACATAACAAAAATATTTGCTTTTTTTATTAAGTATGTGTCGATTTGCCCATTTGTCGTATTACTCTTACTGGTATTTAAGCTTGTGCCCATTGGCCATGAATAATAAAAAAAACGATTTTTTTTGGGGTGCTGTTGACAACAGCAATGCATGGAGAGTTTAAATTGACTTTTCTAACAGGTGTGGCGTTAGTAAAAAATTATTTTTAATTATTAAACATTATATGTTTTAACTTAGTGGCCGGTGTGTGAAAAGAAAAATCTGTTTTTTACCTTTTCCATCTTCTTCTCAACATGAGAAAGAAGAGGACAGCAGAGAGACGTTTTCTCTCTCTCTCTCTCTCTCTCTCTATCTATCTCTCTCTCTCTCTCTCTATCTATCTCTCATTCTCTCTCTTTGCAAAACCCTCAAAACCTCATCAATTGATTCTTCTGTTACTCTTCATTAATGGTGGGGAGATCATGGTTCGATTATTCTGCGATGGCATCTTCTATTGTGATCATAACCAGCACACTAGCTGCGGATTTTGATCTCATGAATCCCACTTATTGTTTTGTTTATGATCTAAACAAGATCTCTGTTACTGGGTTGAAGTCTGTTCTCGCATTGGTGGGTGATTAGTTTGTTCTCTCTGTCCTTGTTCATAAAAACATACGTGAAGGTCACATTGGCTTGAATGCTATTCAACGTCTGCATGCAAAAATTTTCAGTGGTAGCACAATGTCCATGACAAATTTATTCCACTTAATAATTTCAATCTGGCTTTTACTAGAGTTGGAAAACCAGATAAGAAAATTAAGTGATTTCGTTTATCTTTTGGCAACAGGATCATAAAACAGCAAAAAAAAAAAAATTTGTCTAATTATGTGTGCTTTAAAAATAAAAAAAATAAGAAAAACGTGTGAATTGTTGTGAGTGCTGTGGTGTTGGCACAATAAAATATTGTGTTGGCAGCAACATAGGCAACGTGATTGCTGTGTTGGCAGCAATAAACAAGAAAAATTGTGGGAGATGATGTCATTTTTACTCTTGATATTATGAGTGTTGTGCTGCCGGTAATCTATAAACATTAATTTTTTTTTTTTTTTTTGTTCACGTTTTTAATGGCAGCAACATATTAAAAACATGTAAGTTGGATTGTGAATGCTGCTGGCAGCAACATAAAAAAAAAAAAAAAAAAAGTTTTGTTTTATAATTTGTTTGAGGGCTAGTTTTACTAGCTTAGTAAGGTTTATTCCTTACTAAGGGTCATTGATCTTGCCACGTGGCATTCAAGAAAGTGATTCATTACCACATGCTTGTGGCAAATGAAATTCTGAGAATTTTAAAATAAATATCTATATATATATTTTTTCAAAGAAATTCTTGAAAATTAATTTTCATTTTAATTAAATTTGATTTCATAGTCGTTCATTTCCAAAACTTTGGACCAAAGCTGAAAAAAGAAAAAGTAATGTGATTTCTATTTTCGGATCCAAACTTTTTCATCAAAATCTACAAGGTTGTGACATTGGATTACTGACATGATGAACCACGTTGATTTGATGACCCTTAGCAAAATTCTGAAATCTTATTGGATTAGTCAAGCTAGCCAATTTCTTACCCCAAAGTTTCTTAGTTAATTTGTTGTGGGGTCTCCACGTGGCAAAAAAAATCAATTTGTTTTTTAAAAAAAGTACATCAATCCTTATAATGATCTATCACCAATTCAATGTTCATTGACATCTCGACTTGTTTAAGGTCACCCAAAATGATTTTTCGATTGGACCATGAAAAGAATTGTGCTAGGATTTGATTGATTATTTCTGATCGATTCCTCATCTAATATGTTATGATCTCTATAGGTATATTTTGGATATGCTTATTTTGATTTTGATCTCGATGCTATGAATTGAGATTAATATTTCAATGTTATAATGATATGATCAGGCCCATGGGCCCATTTTGTTTGAAAACGCCCCGGGCACACCCCACCCTGCTTTGCACACACCACATGCACGTTTACTGTTTTACTCACTTACACGTCCCATATAGCCAACGTGGCACTAGTACTTTGCCCGGTCTCCTTGGAGATGCGACGTCATTCATGAAAACCACAACTCCAGTCACGTACCTTAGGGTATATCAAACTGGGGCATTAATACCGTCTGATCAGGTGATTCTGAGAGATATATTGATGCACCCAGGTTGGAGTGACCTGAGCCTTTGACCTATTTTGAGCCACACAGTCACATGTCCCGATTGCCAACGTAGTACTAGTACGTGGTCGGTCCCCCCGTGGGATGTTAAACCATTTATGAAAGCTACAACTCTTAACTCGTACCCGTAGGTATAAAAGATAATCTAAGTATATCAATTGCACTTCTTGGTCAAAACCGGTGCCTAAGCAAGATCTTGCCCCGCTGTACCCTACTGTACGAGGGGGATAGACTATGTCTATTCTAGACGAGAGGTATTTAAGTGGGCCCTTGCTCAGCATTGTGCGCCACCTCTCAACTGGAGATCAAACTGGCTGTTTTTGACTTCAGAAAAGTGAGTTGAGGTTTTAGATTATCACCTATACGGTATATCAAACTAAGTCACCACGTATCGAAAGGTATATAGGTGTGCTTGGGCAAGGGTGGCCAGATAAAAATGCATTGCACGTAGTAAGCCTAGAGTCTAGAAACCTTCCCTGTAGGTCACGACTCGAACTTATCGTGGGTGTTCCCGGGTTGTTTATTGAATGGAGCCTGTTGATTGATGAATGTATGTGAGTGATGTGAATGATGAGATCAAAGTGTATGATTGTCCTCAAGGATCAAAAAAAAATTTATTTTTGAAAATTAAAATGGGTGTACCGACCCAATAAAGAATCCATTCTTTTACAATAATGACCCAGTCCATCCCGATCCAACAATCATGATGGACCGGGCCAGTTAAATCAAAATGGAAATCGAATTTTCAAAGAAGAAAAAGAAAATATTTTTCAGAAAAGATAGTTTTCCAAAAAAAGAGTGTTCCTAGAAAAAAATGTTTTCTAAGAAAAAATATTTTCCAGAAAATATTTTCCATAAGAACAAGATTTTCCAAAAGAAAATAATTCAAGTCAAAGTTGTTGAAAGATGTTTTAATAAGAGCATATTCGTTGTTAATCATTTTTAATAAAACTATCTTTCTTTTTTAATAAATATCTCCTTTTCAAATACTCATTGTGTGAATGGATTAATTAATGGATTGGTGCACAAACCTCAATAAAATTATTCTTAAAAATGTTATCAAGGGGGTAATACTGAAATTGACTAAATCTACCTTTGATGGGGTCATAAAGGATTATCATTGCGCCCAAACTCAAGCGTCCACCTCCTAGTTGGAGTCGTAAGTCCAGTCGGTTAGAACGGGCCACAATACCAAGTCAACAAGTAGAGATGGCGTCAGAATCTGAGCTCACAGAGATCCGTAAGATCTTGGTAGCCTTTGCCAATGATATCGACAATATAAAAGGCAAAGTGGAAATGTTAGAACAGACCTCGGAATCGACGGAAAATCCTCTAGATGACCCAAAAGGAAAAAAGGTAGAAGAGAAACGTCCACGTGGAGTCTTCGAACTCGACGGAGACGAAGAGTATGTTGATGAAAATCTGGCGTTATCTAACATAATGTCCCAATTGGAGTCAGCTATGAAGAGTATAAAGGGTATTGATGAAATTGCAGCAGGCATTGAAGCTCTGAACCGCATCCCTAGAATCCATTTGTCGAGAAGTTTGTGATGCCTGAAATGGATAAATTCAGTGGGACAGGATGTGCGAAAACACATCTTAAGGTATATGTTACTAATATGCGCACTATGGGGCTCAGCGACGAACATATGACATTATTGTTCCAAAGAACTTTATCAAGATCAGCACTACGTTGGCTAATGTCTCAAGATCCAGTTACTGTGGGTACATGGGAGAACATGTCAAAGGCCTTCTGGCATCAATATAAATACAGTACTGAGATTGAGACTTCAAAAAGGGATTTGGAAGCAACTAAACAGAAAAATGGGGAGACATTCACTGATTTCATTGGTCGCTGGAGGGCCAAGGCTGCACAAATGTGGGATAGACCTTCAGAGAAAGAACAAGTGGCTATTATCTTAAAAAACCTCTCGCAAGGGTATGCCCGACATCTAGTTTTCCAATACCTTCCTACATTCGAGTCTCTATTGCAAGCTGGTAGTCAATTGGAAGATGCTTTCGCTTCCGGAATCCTTTCCAATCCTTCTGACAACAAGTTCAAAAAGCCTTTTACCAATTCTAAGTCTAGTACTAATCACGCCTATGTAGCCAATACGTCTACTACACCCGTCCAATCTACTATCTTGCCTAGTAACCAAGTTAACCCTAATCAACCTCGACCACGTAGGAAATTCACCAATCTTGGTATGCCTTTGAGCATTGTCCTTCAAAAATTATTAAGTAAAGGGCTCATTGCACCTCTCCAACCTCGACCTTTACCAAATCCACTCCCCACTTCTCACAATCCCAACCTATTTTGTGAGTTTCACCAAAATCCCGGTCATCTTACTGATCGTTGTGTCGTTCTTCGTCATACAGTTCAAGACCTCATCGACGCCAAAAAAGTTACTGTCCCTGCCCCTGAGCAGCCGAATGTTACTACCAACCCTCTACCCAGTTACCAACCTCCTCAGACTTTGAACATGGTATCCAATACTCAACTCTTGTTTGACCCAATCCTTCTCATCCGATCAGTCAATCATAAATCTCCTAGCCCTCCTTTTACCAAAGTGACGGTCCCTAATGAGGTTTTCACCACCAAATGCAGTCTTGGCCAAGAGAGAAGAAGTAAGTCTGAAGAATGCAAAGAATCTGAAGAAGAAAACTCAGTCTAACCGCTTCGAAATAGTTTCTCGAATTCTCAATCTGTAATCAAGCCCGTCGTGGGTAATTGTCTTTAGTTGTTTATGAGTCTTGAGTCTAGTTCTTTCTATCAAGTCTATCTTTTTATTTCTTATTTTGTTCTAGTCAAGTTAGTTTGTTGAGTCTGCAATGGTGTCAGTCGCCCCATCTAAATTTAATTGAATAAAGAAAATTTTTGAATACCTCGAGCGCATTAACGAATTAACTAATAACTGGCTTCAAGGAGAAATTCCTCTAATAAGGAACCCCCTCTTGAATGAGAAGATAAATGTCTTGCTCGAGAAAGCAAAGGTCATTGACTTCGGAACAAAAATAATTTCCAAGAAATTCATATTGGAACTAACTTATCCCCAGAGGAGCACAAAGAGATGATGAATTTATTCAGAAAATTCAAAGACTTGCGTATATGGTCCTATGAGGATATGTCGGTTAAATTTAGACCCATCCTGTGAGAACACCAACAAGAATAGACTGACATAGCCAGAGGAGGGATTATAAAATGTATCAGTGCTGGAATTTTAAAATCGATGGAATAGTTCAAGCAACCAGTAAAAATCTCAAGACAATCATCGTGAAAATGTGTCAATCACACATCACACCGGGATTGGCCAGAGAAGTTACCATTCGCATTATGGACATATTACACTTCAATACAGTCTTCTACTAGAGTCACTCTAGTATGATATGGAAGCAATCTTACCGGTTAAAAGGGAAAATCCTGTATCTCAAGGTCTTGATAGAAGTTAATTGTTAGAAACAGATTGGGTCCTCAATGGAGAGGAGTCACTCGCATGTTTGACAAGAAAGTCAAAGTTCATCACTTATAAGTCAAAGATCTAAGCATCAGACTACCCAAAAAAAATTTTGAGTACTCTTCCTCGATCATAGAAAGTTTGAACTCAATTGGAGAGATTCAATCATCAAGGAAACATTATCTGAAAAAACTGTTAGACTTTAAGATCATGATGGAATCAAATAACCAGAGTCAACCAACCTTGACCGGATCAAACGGTACTACATTTAAGGAGGCCATCTTTGGCTGAATCAATTTTCCTGCTACCCAGTTCATTATCTTCTTTCTCAGCCCTTTGCAGCCTTTTCAAAAAAAAATGATGCCTTTTTCTTTCTCAGCCCGATCACCTAACCTAGGGGAGGGAAAATTCGAACTACGTTTTGGTCTGATCCCAAAATTTTGGGGTACGTAGGCAACCTGAGAAGTTACTTCAGGCCCGACCACATCAAAATAAAAAAAATATATAGATTCCCCGACAAAGAAAAAATCTAAAAAGAAACAATTCAAAAGAAAAAAATTGTCAAAGTGGGGAAGAAAATTCAAGGAAAAAGAAAATAATTTAAAAGGAAATGTCACACAAGGGGCATTTGGGTTTTTGAGCCTCAAAATCCCTTTCTTTTTATACCCAGACCTAAGCTTACCTATAAAAGTCCTCCTAAGTACCGTGCGAGAAGTCAAGGAAGATAGCAAAGCATGATCAGACAGCAACTCCAGAAGTTCAGAAGGGAAGAAGAAAAAAAAATCTACTAAGTTGAAAACCCAAAAAGGGCGGCTTAGGCAAAAATTAAGGCAAGCTCGCAAGGTTGAAAATCTGAAAGGATGACCTTGGCAACAATCAAAGCAAAGAAAAAAGAAAAAATTGTAAGCTCGCTAGATCGAAAACCTAAAAAGGTGATCTAGGCAAAAGCTAGAGCATGCTCGCTAGATTGAAAATCTGAATAGGCAATCTAGGAAAAACTTAGAGCTATCAAAAAATAAAAGAAAATCTCCGTTGAGTTGAGAAGCTGAAAAGGTAACCCGTGCCAAAATATCAGAAGTCCGAATGATCAAGTTTCAATATCCAGTTTGAACCAAATATAGAGCTGAAAAGGTAACCCGTGCCAAAATATCAGAAGTCCGAATGATCAAGTTTCAATATCCAGTTTGAACCAAATATAGACTCAGTGGATACAAGTATCTCGTCTATGATTGATCTGAAGAGTATCATGTCCCTAAGCGAACCGAAGGGGAGAAAGAACAAATTCTATGATGAATTTCAGAAAGAAATATTTTGTTCCAATGTCTTTGAGCTTTACTCAAAATCTTCAATATAAAAAGTCAAAATTAAAAGTTAAACATTTATTGCGCTTGCGGTAATCAAGGATTTCAAACTTTCATAACAAGGGCACTTCCTTTTTCTAAAGAGTACAGTTTCCCTCCTTACACTAGGGGCATGTATTTTCAAATTATGTTCAATTATCCCCAGTGCAATATTCATTGTCAAACTAGGGGCATTTTTGTTCTGATGCTTGGTCAATTTCAACCCCAAAGGATAAGGTTAACTTTGAATTAAAGGTTACCCTCTTGATAGCAATTTTGAAAACTCCTCAGATTCAAAGAGAGTTAAAATGTTTATCGGACCTTCGTAAAATCCAACTTTTTATTAAAAAAAAAAATCAAATGCGAGGTTAATCCCCCGTTTGTTCCCTCAAAGCTTAGTTCATTATTCTTGCATCCTGGGCAGGTAGAATAAAACTTCCTAAAAAAGAAAAAATTAGTTCATTACTCTTTCACTCCGAGTAGGTAGAGTAGAACTTCCAAAAAAAAATAGTTCATTACTCTTTCACTCCGGGTAGGTAGAGTAGAACTTCCCAAAAAAAAATTTAGTTCATTACTCTTTCACTCCGAGTAGGTAGAGTAGAACTTTCCAAAAAAAAAATAGTTCATTACTCTTTCACCCTGGGCAGGTAGAGTAGGACTCCTAAAAAATTAGTTCATTACTCTTTCACTCCGAGTAGGTAGAGTAGAACTTCTCAAAAAAATTAGTTCATTACTCTTTCACCCTGGGCAGGTAGAGTAGGACTTCTAAAAAGCTTAGTTCATTACTCTTTCACTCCGAGTAGGTAGAGTAGAACTTCAAACAAAAAAAAAATAGTTCATTACTCTTTCACTCCGGGTAGGTAGAGTAGAACTTCCCAAAAAAAAAATTTAGTTCATTACTCTTTAACTCCGAGTAGGTAGAGTAGAACTTTCTAAAAAAAAAAATTAGTTCATTACTCTTTCACCCTGGGCAGGTAGAGTAGGATTCCTAAAAAATTAGTTCATTACTCTTTCACTCCGAATAGGTAGAGAAGAACTTCCCAAAAAATTAGTTCATTACTCTTTCACTCTGGGCAGGTAGAGTAGGACTTCTAAAAAGCTTAGTTTATTACTCTTTCACTCCGAGTAGGTAGAGTAGAACTTCAAACAAAAAAAAATAGTTCATTACTCTTTCACTCCGGGTAGGTAGAGTAGAACTTCCCAAAAAAAAAATTTAGTGTATTACTCTTTCACTCTGAGTAGGTAGAATAAGACTCTCAAAAAAATATAAATTCATTACTCTTTCACCTAGAGTAGGACATTTAACTTTCTCCCAACTTTTGCTCAGATTTGTCTCAAATATCATTCAAATTTTCTCGAGTTTTGTTTTACTCAGATTTTATTCAATTTCACACAGTGTACACACTTGCACATTTGTTCTTTTAGTCAGGGAGAATTCTCTAAAATTCAAGGATTTGACATTGTCAGTGAGAGCTCACGCTCAAGGACCTGACAACCTTTTAATTCGGGGAGAGCTTTACCCTCAAGGATCCGAATACCCCGACGAATTACTGAATCAGGCTGCAAAATGAACTGTCACTAGCTTTGGCATTCGGATATCGCACTATCTACCAAAATAGATTTGCTATCTAGTTTGCTTCAACCCTTTGCCAAAGAGGGGCATCTGTAGACACCCCATTTTTACACTCGCCTGATTAATTAACTCGTCAACCCGATCGCAATGATTCCCAATGATGGATGTGTATTCCATTGCTTTATTTTGTTACCAGATGTGTTTCAAAAATCCGGATGATGTATCTCGAATTGACAAAACCTTAGAAACCACGCTACGCTAGGAAAATACGACTCCAGAAACATAGAAATCATCATCTTGTAGACCCAAAAAGAAGCTTTACGATAAAAATCACTAAAAATGACCAAATTACCAAAATACCCCTAACATCAAAATAACCCTAGAGCCTACATTACGCTTAGGAAAACCCTTTCGAACACATAAAATAACAAATCGAAACCAAATAAATCATTTCACCAATTTTAACAGAATTCGACAAAATTACGAAAATGCCCCTCATAATGTTCATGATCATTTCACACAAAAATTTTCATAAATGACACAAACTAATATTTCCATTGAATTCCTTACGAAAAATCGATTCTAAAACATCCTAGAACATTAAAAATCGACTTAAAACGTGAAAAATCCTCTCCGGGGGCAAAACGGTAATTTCACAATTTTCATAATAAAAAATTTCGAAATTAATAAATAAAATATTAAATAATAAAAGTGAAATATTAATGAAATTAATTTAAAATTTTGAATTAAAAAAATCGATCAATCGGGCTTTCAAGTAAAATTGTTGAGGGTTCGTGGGATATTTCTTTAAGGACCCCTCCATTTGGGGGTCCAAAGAATTAAAGATATTTTAGAGGGGGGTTCTCCAAAAATTTAAAGCCAATCAAGCAAGACTAAAGTCAAGATATTAAAGTCAATCAAGTGAGACTGAAGTCAAAATTAAAGCCAATTAAGCAAGACTAAAGTCAAGATATTAAAAGTCAATCAATTAAGACTAAAGTCAAAATATTAAAAGTCAATAAAAAAAGACCAAAATCATAATAGAGTTCTAATTAAAAAATAACTCTATCTAATAGAGTTCTAACTAAAAAACAATTCTACCTAAAACAATTCTAATTAAAACACAATTCTACGTAAAACAAGTGTAACTAAAACACAACTCTAATTAAAAGAACTCTAATTAAACACTAACTCTATCCAAATCAACCCCTAAAAACATCTATAAATAGAGGTGCTCACACCCTATTTTCGTATCAAATAAAAAATCCTAAGAGAAGTAGGTCTAAAAGCCCTCCTAGCCTCCTATAAACCCTGGTTTTGGAGCCCCAACTCCTTACCTAACATCCCTTCTTCAATTTTAGCTTAGAAAACACCTAAAAGCCTTCTAGAAACATCTCAAAATCTGCAACAAACTTGAAGAGTTCAGATCCAAAAATAAGGAGATACCTTGCCTCGGAGATCCGAAATCAAATCCGAAGACAGAACGAAGCAAGGGAGTACGGTACAAGGAACTATTTTTGTCAGATCTGAGGGAACAAAGTCCTTGCTATCGGAAAGGTATAAAAAAAATTTATTTATTTTTATCTAGGTTTTTAACAATGTAATTTACTTGGGAAGTTAGTAGAGACCGGCTTTGGCCGGGCGGGGTTGGTGCCTAACACCTTCCAACCCCGTAACATGATCCCTGAATTCAGCTTTTTTTTTGTTTTAGATTAGTTTTTTTATCCGTTTAGAGTCATTGATCGGTTCCTAGACTTTAACAACTAGGTGGCAACTCCCAAACCTCAAGGATCAAAAGCGGATCCGCGCACCCGACGGATCGAGGGCGCTTTCAGCTGTTGCTTAAGCAACTTGCTGAATTAAGTATATTGTTTGGTAACATGCTGTCTAATTGTGCTGTTAAGATGTTGAACTGTTTGGTAATCTGCTGTCTAAAAATTGCTGGATGAAATTAAAAATAATATTAAAAAAATATATTATTTATTTGATATAAGTAATAATATGTTAACCATAAATATAAACATAGAATTTAATATTAAAAAATAAAAATAAAAATTCAATTTCATTTTGTCTGTACTAACATATTTAATGTCTATCAAATAAATAATAAATAATTAAATACAATTTTCCAAGGAAAATTAAAGGATACGAAAGTGTTCACTTTTAAAAATAGAGAGCTTCTATTGCCACATAAACTTTTATTAAGAAGAATGCAAGATAGATGCTAATTCCTTATTGATATCATAGGAATGGTGGTGTTGTTAGTAAAAGTTGTCGAGACAATCGAGTCTCTTTAAAAATAACATTATTAGTAATCTTACACGTGTTTTGATAATGTCCATTAAACAAACGGTTGAGATGGGTGCATAGTCCCAAGGATTTTCAGAAAATTGTAGATCTAAACTAATTCCTAAAAACTAAGAACTCATTTTTGAACTATTGGAGAAGATGACAATGGTGTTGAGAAAGATTTGAGGTTTCCAATTCAAGACGATTGAACTCTTATACAACAAAAATTTCTCTATCATCAAAACAAAAGGCCAATCAAGCCATTACATCTACCCATTTGATCTTCAACTTTCCCCTAGATTAGATCGATCTGTTTTTGTTCTTATTTATTCTCCATTGGATCGATCACATAAACATTTAAAATGATCTAGTTTTTGTGGACCATAGGATTTAACAACAATAATGTATACAAACACCTTGTTTGTATAAGATATACACTTAAAAATCTCTTTAACTCATTTCTACAAACTAATTTGATGATCTATAAATCTATCAAACCAAGGGAAGGGCCCACTCTCCCCAACTACCAATTCTCTTTATATGTACTTTGCTGAAACGTGGCACTCTTTAAACCTTTATCTTCCTCATCACCACCAACCCTTTCTCACAAACACCACCACAATGAAGATTCCTGAATCTGAAGATCAAGTAGTCCTCCGTCAACCTCTCCTAAGACCGATCAATTACCACCATCATCTCAACCATACGTTGATGCTCAACATCAGCACCACCACCATATAGAATCTCCTCCTTCTCCTCAACATAATGAGCTCAATCGACTTGAATTCATACTAACAAACACACAGATAACAAGCTTCGAAAGAATTCGATTAGCCACTATTCTTGAACATCGTAATTATATCCACCAAACACCACAAGTACATACACAAAGGTTTTTAGGTGAGTGAGCATTTAAATCGATTAATGAATGGATGTAAATTTCTGTATTTTCTTTCTCTTTTCTCTCTTTTTTTTTCCCTCTTTTACTTCTAGAATCTCTGAAATTTTTCGATTGAGCTCTTGGAGAAGATGACAATGGATTGCTTAAAACACGAAAATTGAAAAAAAAGTTGCTTACCTGTGTGAGTTGCAGAGATGAATTCTTGATTGTCAGATCAGAGAGAGAGAGATGACACCAAGTTCACTCTATTTTTGCGGAACGGGTTGATTTTGTGGAGCCTCGGTGAAGTGAAGGTAGTCGATAGAATCGGCTAATTTTGACGAAAGAGTCGGCAATTAAAAAGAGGTCGAATCCATTCCAAACACTGAAGTTTCAAGATACCGAACGTGTTCGGATGAGTTTAGCCGGCCCACGGCTCTTCCAAACAGAGTATAGGTAGGTTTCAAAGAATAGGATTTGTTGTTTTAGAGCCTGGGGGCTAAGCTGTTGAATCAATTGCAGCCACACAAGTAAGCTTGAGATACCCCTCTAAAACATTATAATACTTACCAATAAATCTTCAAAAATTATTAAATTATTCATATGTCCCTTGTCGAATGAAAAAAAATTTACAACTCTCAACCTCGCTTCTCTCCGTAACTCCAATGTTTCTAGAGTAAGTCGAGCCCTATTAACTTAGTAAGATTTAAAATCTTACTAACGGTCATTGAGCTGATCAACTAATGGCATCCAAAAACATGATCCAATACTATAGGATGTAGGGGAAAAATTCTATCAACTTAAAGAAAAAGAAAAACTTTAAAAGGATTATTTTTCACCATTTAATTTGGGAGTTTGACAGGAATTTAGTAGCCATCCATTTTCAAAACTTGGATCAAGCTCCCCAAAGAAAGTGTAATGATTTTCTATATGCACACCCATAAATCTTTGTTGTGTATCTCAATGCAAATGATCTACAATTCTGTGATGGGGAGCGTGTATTAGAGGGGGGGCATCGTCATTTTATCTTAACTCAATATATATATATATTATAGATTTTTTCTTTTCTTGAGTTTTTTTTTTATTCTAAGAATATAGAGGGCTGTGGTGTTGGATTTCCAATTGCTAATTCATTTGACCTCAAGAACCCTTAGTAAGATTTCAAATTTGAAATCTTACTAATTAAGGGGAAGCGTTTCTCATGTCTCTATGTGGATATTTATTGGATAAATGTCTTCATCTTCTGATTCTCAAATATATAAGGTAAACATTGGGAGAAAATAAAAAGGATGATCTATACTCCATTGAGGTTTAAAAGCACAAAATTAATTTTGATTTTTGAAATTTTAATCAAATTGCAATACACACTCGTATACTCGTCTTAGTTAGTATTTCAAAAATAAAATTATTTTTCTATGTAATCTTCAAAATTAATATTTTACAAAAACAAAATCTTAAAAAGTGAAATAAATTAAAAAGATATTTAAAAAAAAAAAATTATATATATATATAACCGTAGAAGTGGCTGGACACCAAAAATTGTATCTCACAAATGCCCTTATTTGACATTTAAATTTAGTACAATAAGAATCACATTAGTAAAAACAAATTAAAATGCAATCACACACCCCAGTATCATGTTGGTTAATTTTTAAAATACACTCAAATTACAATCCCATGCCCCTATAATCACGTTCGATAGGTTTCAAAACACAATCAAATTGGAGTGTAATCCCCACCCCTATATTCATGGAGATATTTTTCAAGTAATCACCTTGGGTAGTTTTTAAAACCCAATCAAATTGCAATCCATACTTCCATATTAATCCTGGTTAGTTTTTAAAATTAAAAAAAAAAAAAAAATCCTCTCACTATGTAATCTTCAAAAGTTATGTTTTAAATTACAAATAAATCTTAATTTTATTGATAGAAGACAAAGTAATCCTAAGCCCAGCATCACAAGTCTATTCTAAATCACTTAAGCTAAAATCACATTCATGTCCATAACCTTAACCAATCAAGATCCACCCATGGTCATCAAGGGAGGAGATTTGTCACCACCACAACCCACCTCCCAAAACCAATCTATCTTACCAAACCACCATTCTCAAAACCTACACAACCCACACCACTTCTCATAATCAACCCCCATCATTTTTTTCAAACTTTTATCAAAGCCACTCTCACACCCTTCTCTTTAATCTCCACACTTAACCCACCAAAAATCTACACATGTCATCACTTTGGGACACATGTCACAACACCCTTTACCCTTCCAAAATCAAGATACCTACCCCCCTTACATAATCATTTTTTTAACCTAACACCCACACCCCTCAACACTAACCAACACTTAATCAAGGAATGAGTCGCCTAACCAACCCAATAGGATTTTATCTATGGGTTTGGATAAAAATAACCCATCCACCCCATTTTACCAATTTATCCCTCTTTAAATTCCAAAATTCAAACCCCCATACCTAAATTCCATGTATTTTTCCTCCATCTTCTGACAATGACTATTCTAACCCTAAAAACAACCCCCAACTCCAATAAAAAAATACCCTCACCCTTTGAAAAAGGATGCTTGAACCTCCTATTTCAAGCTTCAATTCTCTCAACGCTCAACTCACTAAGGCCTCTCAACTCACATAACTCTCAAACCCACTAAAATCTCTCAACTCACCACCTCAATTCATTCAATTCTCAACTTAAAATCCATCAATTTCAAATCCTCATACTACAAGCATCTCAACCCTTAAATTCTACATTGAAGTTAAGATTAAAAAATACTTCAAGAACACAGAGAAGAAGATTTAAAAAAGAAACTCAAAACTTCAAGATGAGTGTAGGAAAATAATTTCCTCTCTTTCCCTTCTTCATATCCATCTTTTATCTTGCCCTTTCACATTTCTTTTTCTTTTGATTTTGGAGATTCACCTCCCTTAAAATGTAAATTCTTGTGGGCAAATCACCACGGGGCCCCCTATCTTAATGAGGTGACTCCCGTGATATAGGCCCGAAAAAAAATCCCTCAAAGATTTGAAGATACAAGTTTTATTTTGATCAATTTTTTCTCTTAGATTTTTTTAAAAAAATGAAAAATGATCAATGCATAGGTTACTACTTAAGATAGAGAAAATAGGGTGCATAACATTTTTCCTATTTCCTAAATGGGTCTTTTACGTAGATCTTAGGTAGGCTAGTGTCAAATCTATACGAGAATCATTATAAAACTAATCTTTTAAAAAAATCAATTTGAGTGCCCATTCACACCTTATTCTTAAAAAAATGGTGACGACTCCAAATCCAAGTAGAGATTGGATTTTCAACGAAAAGTCTATGTATAGAGCTTGACGATTCCACTGGGGAGAGCAAGTAAGCCCAACCCTTCTTCAACTTGGTCATTTAAAAAAAAAGGTATTGTCATTAGTTTGTCTTTTTTACTATCTACTAATGTTTTTATGTTTCTTGTTCATTTTATTCAAATTGGTGGGATGAATGATTGTAATATTTATTTATTTTCTTATTTATTATCTTGTTGTACTTAAATTGTAGACACTTGCATTTGTTTGTGCACATGTGTTTCCTATTTTATGACATAACCATGTTTTTAAAAAAAATTGACTCAAAGAAAAAAAACAGCAACAATATACTCAAAATGAATAAGAAATGTACTTAAAAGCCCGAAAACAAAAAAAAAATCAAGAATATTTTAAAAATAAAAATCTGAATTTTTTAATCAAAATTTGATATATCTTTCGGTTAAAAACTCATCCAAGATGACGTTTTCTACCCTTGGTTTCTTCATGAAATTTGTAGATCTCTTTGTTATGTTAGAAATGAGCACAAATTTGTTGAAATCCGATATCAGAGTTCAAAATTGTGAATGTTTTACGAATATTACGTAGAAATTTATGCCTCCAACCACTAGTTTTAGAAAGACTTTAAACATCTTTTTTTAACTAATGCTTACAACAATAGACAACGGTAAAAATACTAATGGCTAAAGTTGTAATACAATAGTTTTACTTTAGACATCAGTTTGCAAACCCGATGTCTAACATTTTATTTTCCACCCCCACCTATGTCTAAAATAGACCAGTTTTAAACTCATCGACGCCCTCCAAGTCCAATCTAAATGGAAAAACTCCAAAAAAAGTGACATGATTTTTTCATAAATTTAAATGAAAAAAGATTATAATTTCTACAATCATATATCTCATTCTTGGCAAAAGCCAAATGGGTCTCTTAAGTAGTAAACACGTGTGTAAACTGAGGCAAATAAAAAATGGTATAAAAAGTCATAGTTGTTGTAGTGAAAATCAATTCATGGAAGTAAAAAATATAAAAACATCTAAAATAGATATTTAAAAAAAAAAAAAAAAGATAAATCCTTCACATTTTACAAAAACCACATGCATGTAATCTAGTAGAGGTTATAAAGATGCATGGTGATGCTTACAAGCTATGCCCAATCTGAAGAATGACTTCAAGAGCAATCCAATACGGAGTACCCATCTTTGACTTGGCACTTGATATAATAGCCTGAAGAAATCCATGAACCTCGGATAACATATTATATTCCAAGAAGAAGAAATATTAGAGAATATTGACAACTACAGAGAAAGGTCATGCAAAGCTTATACCAGCTCAACAACTTGCTTAATAAGCAAGCTTGATGCACCCTTTATTATCAATAATAATGATTGCCCTCTGAATGTTGAATTGACTCAGTTGACTAGATTTGAAAATAGGGTAGACCCATTTTTTTTCTCAAATTAAAAGTACCAATTACAGAAAAGGGAGATATACTTTAATGTCTTTGTGCATTATTCCATTCTTTTGAAGATACCCCAACAACAGTTGCTTCTTGTACATTTTGATAACCTATCAAATAAATGGGCTTGGAACATATCAGCAAACGAAGCACACCAACTCTGCAGAGTTCATAGAACATAGACTTACAACCTCCGGGAAGGAACCAAATTTGCCAATAAGTGACAAGATAGATCCTCCAGGGACAAATTGTAGGCGAATATTTAATTGAAGTTCCCTCCTCCCTAGTAGTCCTAAATATCACTGAGGAACAAAATAACCAATACACACTACATGAAAAATGGCCTTATTCAACAGCCCAAGGATGACGAATTTCACAAAATTCTATGCTATTGTGAGCTTCTTCCAAGGAACTATATGTTTATTTATTTACTCAACAAGTAACATGCAAATGTGCAGAAATCAAATATGTGTGTGTGTGTGTGTCATAGAATCATTGTTGATTTGTTGTTCCCAGATCTTCTAGTAAACTTGTATACAAAAGTAGATTCAAGCATTTTTCATGGTTGATTATTGTCGTGATTTATAAATTTTGTTTACTCAAATCTAAAGTCTATAGATCACTAACAATATAAGTTTGTTCATAGTATTAGTGAGCCAAAAAGAGTGTCACAAGGCATTTTCGTTGCATTGATATCAATTTTTTCTTGAAGTTCAAAACATACCATTTGCCGAACCTTTTTTGCTCTGTTGCAAACCCAGTAAAAATTTATCAAATATCACAAGAAAAATAATTTTTCAAATGTATCCATAGAGTAAAAAAACGAAGGTGGTTCTCTTCAATTAAATCATGTAAAAAGGAAGCGGGGAGGGGAGAGAACGTTGATATAAATATTTAAAAAAGTGTATATGTTAGTATATAACTACAGAAAAAAAAATTGAAAAACTAAACTAAGATTATTGACAAGTGTTCAAATGGAATTCTTTGAAAATGGGATCTCTTTTTAAAAAACATATCCAATAGTCTCAATGCCGCATGAGTCTGACGGATTTGTTTTCATTAGGTGAAATCAGCTAATAAGTTACAGAGTCGACAAGTGTTTATCTGAGCGTTAAACAAGGTACAAAATAGGTTCAATTGGTATAATACTTGAATCAAGTATTGTTGAGTTCACTTGACTAAAACCAAAGCAAAATTCTAGAATTTGTTTAAATCAAATAAGTAAAGATTCTAAAATCACTACATTGGTAGTTTATGATCAAAAACACCCAAAAAAAAAAACCTAGTGTCAGTCTAGGTTTGTGTATTTCAATCCAATCTAAATGAAGAAGACAATTGAATCGAGAGACGAAAATAATGAGAATATTGAACCCTAATTAACAGATTATATCCTAAATCAACCAAAAAACTACTAAAACCAAGATCCCCACCTGAGTTATGAGATGAAATTTTTTTCTCTTTATTGAATGAGGTTGCGAGGTTCTTGAAGCTTTGCCCAATCTATCATCAACTGAAAATCTGCATCTATAGAGTCTGTTACCTCTCTCCAACCTTTTGAGATGAACAAGAATGCCTTCTCCTTCTATGTTGACAACTGAGGTTACAGAGGAAGATGGTCGAGCTTCTACACCCAAATTGATCATAGAGATTCCAAAATTTACAGAATTATAGAGAGACAAGAGAAAATATCAAGCTTCTGTGGAGAAAGAGACGAGAGAGGTTTAGGGTTTCGTTGAGTGGATAGTTCAGTCGAGAGCAACTGTGTGTGTGTGTGTGTGTGTGTGTGTGTGTGTGAGTGAGAGAGCGAGAGTGAGAGAGAAGAGAGGTACCGAGGATTTTATTTAATTTTTATGTAATTTTATCTTTATACTATTGGCACTCCAACTTTTAATTATGAAACCCATAATTTTCATTCAAACCCGATGTCTATAACCAGTAAAATTTTACAGTAAAAAAATTAGATTATAGATATCCGTTTTTATAAAAATATATGTCTATTTAAAAAATCAATGTGTTGTCTAAAGCATTTTTTGTAGTAGTGAATATTGTTCTTGAATTTTGACCGTGCACTACATTTTGCAATATTACTTTCGATTTTTGGTACATAAAAATAAGTCAATTTTGATCATTCAACTCGACTAAATTATGAATTTTTTTATTTTCAGAAAAAAAAAACTAAAATAATAATAATAATTTATTTTTGTATATATTTTTATATGTTTTCTTATATATCTATATATTTTCTTTAGGAATCTGTAATTTAATTGATCATCAAATTGTTAAGTATAAACAATTTGTTTGAGTAGATGAATCAAACTAATCTAAGATCAATTAAGTCACAATCATCGTGCACTCATATCATTTATGTGCATTTCACATCCTAATTGGGTTTACCCATAAATCTATAGGAAGGATTCAAAATTGAAGCTCTAGATGTTTTATCATCTAAGGGTCAAGTATAGATTCCCAACTAAAGACTCGAGTCAGCAATGGATTGACAAGATTTAAAGACATGGAAAACCTGAGCCTAGAGAAACAAAATTCAAATCATGCATTAGATATCCCTAGGTTAGATTTTCTTAGGACAAAAATATAGATATTTTCTAGTAGTTCAAGTTCAAAAGGTGTCTCTTCCCCTTTTTTTGTGCTTGTGTGTTTAATAGTGCCGATGATTCATATCCATGATATTTCACTTATATTATGCATTCATCTCACATGAGAAATACCATAGTTAAAGGTCGATCAACTTTACGTGCCATTCTGTATGCACTCCAGGTTCGCTGATTTAATTACCAGAATCCTTTTATCTAAAATGGTGCAATGGAAACATAAGACTATGTTAGGAAACACGTTGGTCCTAGCCATATCAGAGATAGACCAGTTTATGCTAGAGGCAATCATTGTATTTTAGGACCTATCTAATTATGTCTTCCGCTTTATTGAACATTAACTATGTCTTACAATTGAGGAGTTGGAGACATTCCTAAACATCACTTCTAATGATGGCAAAGAAGCAGTCATTCCTAAACACAAACCTGGATATGCCCTAAACATCATGGAATGGCTCAAAATATCTAAACCTCAAATAGATAATAAAGTGTTTGGCAGATATATCGCATGTTCTTTCAATTTTCTATTGAAGAAATTATAGAAGTCATTAGGGGATTTTAGGATGTTGCTAAATGTCAGACTTTTACCTTAACAGCAGTCAGACAATTATTAGATTATTGTGCAACATCCCCATTCATCACCAGCAAGGTTGGACGCTCTCTATTGTGATCGTTGCAAAGCTTCTCCTCGGTCTTTCTCACTGTGCCCATCAAGGTTGTAGGAAGTTATATGGATGCCTTGCATTTATCCAAGTGTAGCTTAGAGAGCATATATCGATCCTTTCAAAGCTCATAATCAATGTGCAACCTAAACCAAGTCCAATCTGAACCCATATACTTGGAGATTCGAAACCAATTTTGACTTCAGTTGAAGAATATTCCACTTTACTCTCTAGCCTACAATCTACTCAGACCATTTGTAATAGAACATGGTGTACACGATCTCAAAGATTCTCCACTTTGGGCCACAAATATATAATCCTTGTTGGCATTGATGCTTCCACTTTATATTTACCTTTTCGAGTATTGAGATAATTCATTTTTCTACAAGATCTTCCCCATATTGAGATTGAGTCTGAGGATTTATATGTTTTCAACCTCATTACACTACCCGATATTTTTTAGAGATCACAAGAATTACGGATAAGTAGCAATGATGTAACTACCAAACTCAAATTAAATACTACCACTAGAACCTCAAAAGAATATAATTAATAGTTCTAACATATGATCAATGGTTCCAACAAGCATACCCACAGAGCTCATCCTCAGAATCCACAAATGATTGATTTTGCACTCGAAAAAGGTAAAAAAGTGAGATCAGTAGTTGTGCACAAAATGTCATCCACCGCCTTTCAAAATAGATGGATAATGGTTACTCTTAATTAACTGAAGAAATGATAGTTTTAAAAAACTTACAGGAAAAATTTGAGGAAATCAAGTCTCAATATATAGAAGTTGAGATCCAACGAGATAATGTTGAGGAAGAACTTCGTAGAGCCAAACATGAGGTTGAGAGACTCTTGGAATATAAAGATGAATCACGATTTCGGGAGAAAGAATTGTCAATTCAGAACGTCCTAGTTAATTTAGCATTTGAAGAATTTCAAGTGCAGTATTCAATGATCGAACAATTGTAGTAGAACTTGATCGATCAAGAAATTAACCCTTACTCTTAAGCACTTTGTATGTTTTGTAATTTTTTTTCTTTGGAATGAATTCTTGAATAGAAGAATATATGTATCTTCTTTTTAAAAATATTAAATAAATAATAAAAAATAACTTCATACTGATGACTCCTTTTAGCAAACATTCCAACATTATCTAACAAATCAAGTTTGCTTACATGCTCTACCAAAAAAGGGCATTTGTAGACACCCCATTTTGCATATGCCTAATTATTTTGGATTCTTAATAATGAGTTCAAGATATGCAAAGAAGTTGAAAGCTAATAAGAGGCCTTGTTTTGATTTCCCTTTCATTTTCTACGTCGTCCTCTTCCTCTTGATTCTCTCTTTTTTCATTATCTATTTTCTTAGTATGTTCGACTTTCGCATACTTAGGATCGTCACACTTTATTCTCAATTTAGTAAATATGTACGTTTATGATCACTATGCATTTCGATAACTTAAAGACCTTACTAGGAGAATGAGACCTCGAGACTTAGAAATAATTACATTGGAACTGAAAGAAACCTCACATCGAAATATACACAAATTAACAAAATAGTCAAAATACCCCAGACATTCAACTCGCAATTACAAACCTTACTTTGCTAGGAAAATGAGATTCTAGAATAAAACTAAGCATTTAGCTAATGATCGCACAAATCGATAAATCCGAGAGACCCTTACGTATAGGACGACAAATTTTCACATGAAATAATAATTTTCATATACATAAAATGACACTCATTGCTACATAAAATGATGATTTTCATTATTTGAAATAATACCCTCAATCACATAAAATGATAATTTTCGTCGTACATAATGACATTTTTCACTACATAAAATAACAAATCTTCACATGAAATGACGATCCTCATTCATGTATAATGGCAATCCCCATTGCATGAAATGATGAAATTTAAGACATGATTAGAAAATCAAAATTTAGAATGAAAATTAAAATTCAAAAAAATTGATCATAACCCGAAATTTAAAAGATTTAGTTAAAATTTTAAATTAATTAAATCCCAAATCGTTCAATCAACAAAATTTCAAATCAATCAAAATTGATCAAATCACTCAGTAGCCAATCGAATTGAATTAATTCATAATTCATAATTCATAAAAATATTTCACCAACCAATTCATCACAAATTGAATCAATCAATGAAAAATCAAGCCAATCGACCATCATATTAATTTAAATTAAACTCATCGAACCTATCAATCCCCGATCCAATCGCCATCCAAGCAACAAATATTTCACCAATCAATGAATTAAATCTTAAAAATAATCAACCTATAGATCTGATTGATACTAAATTTTAATCATTCAAACCAATTTAAATTAACCAATAAGACTTACCCTTCGACAATCCTCGATCAAATTCCCATCAAATCTTGATTAACTAAATTTCAAAACAAATTATAAGCTATCAGAAATAATCAAATAGAGAAACGAAGTATCATAAATCATGAATAACATGGGATCATTATCCTTCTTCTAATTTACACCTTACATCCCAACCCTTTAGTTCGACCAATAGAAGAAGAAAATAAGAAAAAATTCACATTAGAATATTCAAAAAAAGAAATAAAAGACATAAAAGGGCAACAAATGTTGTTAATTGTGAGGTACATATTGCATATAGAATCTATAACAAAAACTATATGCTCTTACCTGGCTAGTAAAGTTTATTAAATTTGAAACTTAAAAATTATAAGTTGAGGCTTGATCGTCTTCTCTAGAAGGGGGAAGGGTTAAAAAAACTAAATAAAACATCTCTCAGCTCCTTATTGAAGTGGGCAATAACTACAGAGGATCCTCACAACTCATCTTTAGAATCCTCTTTTCTCTTTAACCTCTCTCTCACCCAACTCTCTTAAGAACACATGACACAACAAGGGGGACCAAAATCTACAAAAAGGAAAAAAAGAACGAAGAAGAAAAACTCATCACCTTTCCCTTTTTCTCCTCAAACCCCTTCATTTTATTCAATCACCCACAACAACTCCCTTCATCGCCATTAATAATCCATATTTTTCCCTCTTTGTCTCGCATACCTTCCTTCATCCTCATCTTCTCTTTCACTCGTTTCTTCAACACCTCAACCTTCTCATAATAGCAACCTATCTTTCTCCCTAACCTCATCCTTTTGGCCTTTCATAATAGTCCATCATTTTCGGTAGCACGTCTCTCCCTTCATCTCCACCCCTTCTCAATTCAGTCACTTCACCTTTATCTCCTTCTCCCATCTCATTTTCTCTTTTTTTATTTCTGTCTCATGGTTAACCACTTAAATAGTCACCCCTTCGTGGCACCACTCACTCTCTCAACCTCATTTTTCTTATTTTCGATCCAATCACAACATCCACCCCTTTTTCCTTTCAAACTTCTCCTATCCCACACCCTCATCTCAGTTAAATCATCTCTCACCTCCTTTTATCCCATTATTCCTCTCTTCTTTGTGGCTTAACACCTATAGCACCCTACATTCTCTTTTTTCTCTCTTCCCCACACAATAACAACCCCTCCCAATCTCTGTCAACACCCTCTCTGACCATCTTTCTTGACACCTCTTTCTAACCATCTCTCTCAAACTACCTTTCGACTAGCACCCCCACCTTTCTTCCATCTTCTTATCTTAGTTTATACCTAGCAACACACTCCCGACATTTGCTTTTCTCCCTCTCAAATTCACCAAAGCTCTCCTTCTATAGCACTTATCCTCGCAACACACCATTTTCTCTCAGTTATTACTTCTTACATACTTGCAATAACACCATCATTGCATGCTTACTCTTTTGTGTTGATTTTTTATTAATATACATTTAATCCTCAATAGGTTCGCAAGTTCTAAAGGAATCCATGATAGTCACGTTAACAAAGATTTCAAAGAGATTATGTAACTCATTCGATCAACAATCATTGAAGGTTTGTATTCAGGTATAATTTTAACAATCCCTTTCATGCACTTTATTATTTATAATTCGATAGGATTCTTGGTAGATTTTGTGGCGAATGATCAACCATATTTAGTTTTCTTTAGGATTTATAATGGTAAGTTTATTTTTTTTTATCATGGTGTTAAACCATTTATTAATTTTATTTGTCATCTCTTGAGTGACTTGTTTCGCCTAAGAAGTCGTTTCAATAATCCATTTCAAAATTTGATCCAACTTGACAATTATTTTGATTGGGATGGATTTTGGATTGATTCGATAATTGCTTGTGCTTATGATAGAATAAATGTTGAAATTGATGACTATTTATGCCTAAGGTAAGACTTGATGGTTAATTTAATAATCATTTTTGTTTAAGGTGAATTATGACCCATTTGATAATTATATATGTTTGTAAAAAAATTTGAACCAATTTGATGATTCTTCGTGCTTGTATGATAATATTGACCAATTTAGTAATTATCATGCTTATGATGAAATTAAAACCAATTTGATAATTATTTGTGCCTAAAGCAAAATTCGAACCAATTGGATAATTATTTGTGCATAAAACAAAATTTTAACGAATTTGATAATCATTTGTGTGTTTCGTAACATTTAATCGACTTGGTAATTACTTATGCATATGATGATATTCGAACAATTTAGTAATTATTCATGCTTATGATGATATTTGATCACTTTAGGAATTTATTTATGCATGTAATGATATTTGACCATTTTGATAATTATTTGCACATGAGTTGAGATATTGATCGGTTTGGTAATTACTTGTGCTAATAGTAGAATGTGAATCAATTTGATAATTATTTACGCATAAATGTGTGACAAGATTGGATCGATAAACTCATTTTCTCAAGGTCAAAAGCCCATAGAAATTTATTTATGATGTGGGCACACCAACATTAACACTTTTGGAGTGTTTCTGGTCTGCACACCATTTTTGGATAGGGAGACACCATGTTTTAAGACATTTCAACATTGGTGTATTTTTTACAAGATGTGTAGTATTTCTGTTTATTACACACCACAACAACAATGCAACAAAGTAGTCCGTTTCGACAAAGGATTCAAAGTTACATTTCTTTTAATTAATTTTTTGAACTTGTATATAAAATAATGATCATGATTAGACATTGACTTGACCTTAGTCTTCTTCTCTCGATCTTAGGATTTTCTTGGATCGTAGTGGAGACTGATTATCTCAATTGGACGGGTTCTATCTGCCTATTTCTCTTAGTCGTAGACTGACTCAATTTCATATTAGAGTTATTTTTTGTTCCTATACCTAAACTAGGTAGGGACTCCCCATTCCTAGATAAATCCTCCAATTTATGAGATTTTTTTTATTTTATAGTAAAAAGTATGGATGCGCTTTCAACTAGTTAGATCCACTTGACCAGTTGGCTTAATTAGTTTTAACTTAGATTGTATCTGCTACAAAATAGGTTCGATTCAATAAACTGGGCTAGTTTCTTATTAAATGATTTGAACCATTAAGCCAATCAGTCCGGTATGTGGATTAGTTAAATCTGTTTAACCAATTAGGTCGACTTGTTTAGTACGACCTGATTTAAATGGGTTGGACTAAATGAACCACTTCAACAATTTGTTCGATTAATATAATACCCTGAGTTTTTTATTTGTATCTTGAGGAAAAATAAATAGTGAAATTTTGAGAAAATTCTAAAAGAAAGACTTAGGGTAAAACTTTATAATTTTATTCTGATCATTTTTAATAAAATCTAATCTCACCATTGAATTCAAAATGGTTGAAAAATATATTTTAACCTATAAGCACGCTCAAATGCGAGTCCGAACGAAAAAGTTGCAAAATCCTCAATTTTCGAATCGATCATGCTAAAAAATGAATCTTTTTAAAATAAGAATTTTTAAAATTCAATCACACTATTGGGTTCGCAATGAAAATTTATAGAAAATGAAATATTTACTCATAATTTTCAGAGCCCAAAAAGTCAAATTGTCATCAAAAATGAAAACAACATCAACTTTTGGGTCCCATTAAGCAGAAAAAATGATTTTTTGTTAAAGACAAAATTTATAGAATTTGATCAAACCATTAGATCCACAATAAAAAATTATAGAAACTAGAGTATTCATTCGTCACTTTTGAAATCTGGATTATAGAGTTATCGTCAAATGAAACAATGTCGAAAATATCAATTTCGTCCCACAAAATTATATAAAAGAATTTTAAATTTTTTAACTATTCATTCTCTTCCCAAATCGCACCAACGATAGCCACGAAATAATTTTTTGAAATTTGGTTTTAAACATCTTTGAGTTGTTGATTGGTTATGAACGGATCGTCGTTTATGCACGACATAGAAGAAAAAAAAAGTCCGCAGAATCGAACTCTACAAAACCTACCCAATTCTTTTTCTTTTCTCTTTCTCCATTTTTCATTGAAAAACAACCGTAGAATACACAGGGATTTCAAACCTTCGACCTTAGATTTCATCTACTTCGAGCTCAAACCATCCTCTACTGTAGAAGGAAGAAAAGACGACGCCGTTGAGATCTTTGAAATCATTTAGCCCAATTCAAAAATCAATTGCCTCGACGTCAGACCCACCTCGATTTTCATACCAATCATCTTGATTTCCGTACATACTCTTCAATCCTATCGCACAGAGATTGTTAGGGACTTTCAATTTCTGTTGGTAATCGTAGATTGTGAAAATTGCATTTATAATTTTTAATGAAAATTTGTAATGTGTTTAAAATTTGTAGAATTCTTTTCATTATTTCAAATTCATCACAAAATCTTCATGTTTGATGAGTTTAATTGTGTTTAATAACAAATTATACGTGGGTAAGATATTTCATCGGATTATTTTCACCCGTTGGGTCCTGTGTACTACTCGAACCCAGTTTTGATCCAAGTTTTGTAATTTTTCAATTTAATTGATAAAAATAAATTTTAAATTTTGAAAAATGATTTATTCAATGAACTCACATTGAGTTGATGAATATCAAAAAATGAATGTTGTATTCGAAAGGTGAAAACTGCAAAAATCGAACAAATGAAAAAATGAGATAAAATAGTAAAATGTCATAATCACACTTGAGGGGTGATGTCTGCATTTTACATTATGATGTTATGTGTGAGTTGATAAACGGATATCCAGGTTTAATTTACTTTCTGTTGTCACGAGGTGACGTGTATATTTATTTATGTTTGTGTACTGTTATTTATTTTAGGCTGGTGGGCCACAGTTGCATGGTAGGAAACTGAATATTCATTCTCAACTCTATAATGTAAATTTCTTATTTATTTTTAAAGAAAAATAATATATATCTATATATATATATATATATATATATATATATAGTTATTGTGTGAACTGTTAAAGAGCTTGTGAATACCTAAAGAGATAGTCTGTCATATCATCCAAAGTGATATATTATCTTAAGATGTACAGTAGGGATACTGGTATAAGACATGTATGAGAATGGAGTCACAGTTGGAATCCGGGTTTATTATTTTCTATTTTTTCTGTGAACTTGTACTTTAAAGGTGGTCGTACACGAATAGAGATGTATAATGGGAATCACATGCACACATGTTAGGCATATACGAAGATGATTAGTCAGTGATCACTAACAATCTAAAGTAGTCGAATGTCCTAACACATCGAAAAGAGACCCATTGCTTACGGTCACGTCAAACAGCCAACTTGAACCGGATAAATGATCCCACAAGTGTGATAAACGACGACCAACCATAAAATAAAAAACTAATATTTTATTATGGAACATCATGTCCCGATTGGGAACGATCCAGTTATAGAGTCCCAACTCTCTAATTCCACACTTCACCATTGTGTATTATTTATCTGTTGCCTTATTTTGATATATAAAATGAAATGCATGTTTAATATTTTCATTTGATCAATTAGATTTGTATAAAAAAAATAAAATGTTATAGTAAGTATTTTTTATTGATGTAATGTGAGTTTTAAAATGTTTAGTTGCTCATCCTTAGTTATATTTACTAATTAATCGTAGTTTATTCTACAAAACTTTGGATATGTTAAAATGATTCAGTATGCTTATTCTTTCATGTTAAGAGAGGTTATTGGAAAGAATTGTTGCTTCCCTACTGAATAACAATTGTTACTGTAAACACCTAAATTTGAACGGGCCACTACTCGAAAGGGTCCAAAAATACAGATTTTTCAAATAAATGGGCCAACGGGCCTCAAGGGCCCAAGTAATTGAAAAGTGACATTTTGATCGAACCAAGGCCCCTAAGACCTCCTAATGGTTTGGGAGGCCCGCCAAGAGAACTCAGCCAACCCTCCGCTTTCCCAATATTTACCGCTCCGCTTCCAAAATCAAAAACGCCAAATTTTCGATAAAGTTCACCAACGGGCCTAAAAAGCCCGATTTGTCAACACGTGACATTTTCATTAATTCAATAATTTCAAAATCTCAAAAAAATGGATAAAACTAAAAATGTGAGACTTGGGACATCTATCACTTCTTCTACCTTCACCGCTCCACTCCCGAATCTAATTACCCTAAGTCCACCTAAAGCCCGCAAACCCTCAACACTCACAAATTAAATTTCTCACCTTATCTCCTAACCTAAATCCAATCCCATACCACCAAAAATCTAAAACATACCCACCTTCAAAAATCCAATCCAAAACAAATCCTACCCAATCCAATAACCCAAAATCATTCCATGACCCAAGCCCAATACACTAAAAAGCCCACAAGCCTTTATCCATATCCAATTCACATCCAACCCATAATCCTAACCCACAAACCACTACCCACATCAACCAATCACTATCTTGATAATCAAATATGACACATGTCATCACCCTATCTCACATCCCTCATCCAACTACCTATCCCATTAATTTCATCTATCCACACGTCAACCCATCACCTTTTCTCTCAAATCAAACACATCAACCCACACCCTCCACTAACATACCCTCATTACTCCCTATAAACCTCCATTCTCTCAAATCAAACACATCAACCCACACCCTCCCCTAACCTGTCCTCATAATTCTCTAAGCCCTATTCTTTCAAATCAAACACCTCCCCCTATCCTACTATCATCACTCCCTACTAACCAACCACCACCTTCCCCTAATCTACCATCTCTACAACATAAACCTACACCCCACTCAAACACTCATTATCTCCCATCAATTAATCTAAACCCCTAATCTCCACACATCATACCACATGTCACCATCTTCCTCACCCTCCCAACCACCATCTTATACCATCCATTCTCTTAAATCAAACATCACTCAATCAATCAACTACCCTCTTAAACACCCATCATCTCACTTCACTAAACACTTCACCCAAATGGTTTGGGTAAGATCCAAACCATTTGGATCAAAACACAACCCATTTACACTCATTGCATAATTACCCCTCTCACAACTCCTAATTTCATACCCCCCACCTTTAAAACATATGTCATTCTCTACTCTCCCCCACTTTATCCTATTATATCTCTAAAATAACCCCTCAACTTTCACTACAAAAATTCTCCACCCAAATCTCACAAAAAAATATATATTACATCCTACTTAATTCTCTCATCATCTCTTTTCTACTCTTTCAATTACACAAAAAATAATATTTTTCTAAACTATTAAGGACCTTAGAAGACATTGAAGAAGAAAAGAAAGATTGAAGTTTCAAGGTGGGTGCAACAAAATACCCCTCTCTCTCTCTCTCTCTACCCTCTCCTCCTCCCTCTTCTATTATCCCCTCCTCTCTTTATTTTATTTTAGATGGATTAAGGATGAATAGTTCTCAAGGAAAAGGTTTATAAGGATCATCCCCTTCAATGGGATGATCCTATAATCAAGCCAAAAATAAATCCTTACTTAGGGTACACATTATCAACACGTGATACTTCGTTTTTATTCTTGTATTTTCAATCAAAATGATCGAATTAAGTTGAGGTTACCACTATTTAGTGGGGAGAAAAGGGTGCTTAACACCTTCCATTTTCTCCAACAGAGTCGCTTACCCTGAATCTCAATATTCGATTAGTTCATACCCATCGTGAGTCACTAAATGTCAAAATGTCATTTTTTTGAAAAATGTACATCGGGTGACCATTCACACCCACTTACAATATGAATGGTGGCGACTCCTAACCTTAGTAGATGTGGCCATCGTAATGACGAAATCACGTATCCACAGTTACTAACCATTTCCTTATCCATTTTTTTAGTTTCAGATCTGACACTTGGCGAGGTAAATATAAAGCACGAGTAAAGATCATTTGGTGGGTCAAATAGACGATTAAAGTCCGTTACATGGTGAGTACTGGGATTATATCCCTTATTGGCATCAGTTAGTCCATGTAATATTATAGATTTTAGGTTGACTGTTAGGACTTTTGTTAAAGTGAGGAGTTTCTGTATAATCCTGTATATTAATTTCTTTTTTTGCACTCTGATTTATCGTACGTTATTAAATGTATATAGGCTTTCACTATTATTCTATTTTGTATATATATGCAAGATATTATGTATTTATCAGGTAAAATAGGTATTTAGTGCCTTGAAATGCTAACATAAACTGAGGAAACCATATCGAAATTTCAAGGCGCCACCTAGTACCTTGAGATTTGACATGGGACTTTGTGTTAGTGTTTTGGGGGTGCCACAATTAAATTGGTTGAGCAGTTTGAACCACTTAATTGAACTAATTGGACCAAATCGAAAAATGCAATTTGGATTGTTTGAATTGGACCAGTTCATCTACTTACCTGATAGATCAGATTAGACAAATGCAACCCATGAACACCCATATTCAGTTCGAGACGTGACTTGGCTAAGATGGCAACTAGTTTGGGACTATAGGTTTGTTACATAATTGAGGTTGGTTGGGACAAAGCTTACGTCGTTTTAGCCTAACGTGTCAATATTACTTATCAATTGGTCACGGTATGTGGTGCTCCAATTTGATATACCCAAAAGTATTAAATTGGAGGTATAGCTTTTACATGAGTGTAGACACCCATTTTTGCATCCGCCTGATTAATCAACTCGTCAACCCGATTGCAATGATTCCCAATGATGGATGTTATTTCTATTGCCTTATTTTGTTATCAGATATGTTTCAGAAATCTGGATGAGGTATCTCGAACTGACAAAACCTTAGAAACCACGCTACGCTAGAAAAATACGACTCCAAAAACATAGAAATCATCATCTTGCAGACCCAAAAATAAGCTTCACGATAAAAATCACTAAAATTTGATCAAATTACCAAAATACCCTTAACATCAAAACAACCCTAGAGCCTAAGTTACGATTAGGAAAACCCTTTCGAACACATAAAACAACAAATCGAAATCAAATAAATCATTTCACCAATTTTAACAGAATTTGACAAAATTACGAAAATGCCCCTCATAAAGGTCATGAAAATTTCACACACAAAATTTCATAAATGACACAAACTAATATTTTCATTGAATTTCTTACGAAAAATTGATTCTAAAACATCCTAGAATATTAAAAACCGACTTAAAACGTGAAAAGTCCTCTCCGAGGGCAAAACGGTAATTTCACAATTTTCATAATTAAAAATTTCGAAATTAATAAATAAAACATTAAATAATTACAGTGAAACATTAATGAAATTAATTTAAAATTTTTAATTAAAAAATCGATCAATCGGACTTTCAAGTAAAATTGTTGAGAGTTCGTAAGATATTTCTTTAGGACCCCTCCATTTGGGGGTCCAAAGAATTAAAGATATAATAGAGGGGGTTCTCCAAAAATTTAAAGTCAATCAAGAAAGACTATGTAACACCCCGGATTTTCAACTCATATCTCGAGGAAATTAAATGGTGAGATTTGGAAGAAAATATCGAAGAGAGACTTAGAGTAAAATACTCGGATCTTGTTATGATTAATTTCGAGGAAAACAACTTCGCCATTAGATTCAAAAGGATCGAATATATACATTAGCCTGTAAGCAAGTCCGAATTCGAATTCGGATAGAGAAGTTATAAAATCCTCGAATTTCGTGTTAAGTGGGACCCAAAACAGTGGAATTTCGTTAGAGCGAGAATCGAAAAGATTTGATGACACCATTAGATCCGAATCGAAAAATTATTCGAAATGGTATATTCACTTGTCGTTTTCCGAGTCCGAATGTTAAGTTACGATCGAAACTAGAAATGATGGGAAAATTACAAGTATGCCTCAGCTTTATTATAAAAGAAATCTTATTTCTTTTATTTCATTTCATTTCTCTCTTTTCCAAGGAAACCAAACGTAGCCACTTCTCAACCCAAGGGTTTCAACCCATTCCCATCAAGTTCTAGCCCGAACGAAGCCGAGTTGAACCTCGACGAAGAAGACAAAGTTGTCGGCCACGTCGAGAGCTACAACTTCACCATCTTTACTTACCCATTCTTGTTCGTTTTCCCCATCCTCCATCAAAAACCAGCCGGGTAGCTCGAGTAAACCTCCACATCTTCCGTCCGAGGGCTTCATCGAGTTAGGAGCTAGGTCTATACTTCATTATAGAAGCGAAGGAGAACGTCATTGTCGGATACCTTGCAAACCCTCGCTCGTTTCGCATCCAAGTCAGCCCAACCTCGACTCTCGAGCCACCAACCTTGATCATTGTGTGAGTTGTCACGTTGGCGTCCACAACCAAGTAAGGGACTTCCAATTCTTATTGGTAGCTTTAGATTTCTCAAATGTGCATTTAGGGTTTTAAAACAAAACTTATTGTTTGCATTTAATCGTAGAAAGTTGTTGTTCGATTTCAAATTCATGGTAGAAGTAGGTGTTTTGCTTATGTTTGATCGAATTTTGATAACAAAATCGTGGGTGGGTAGAATGGTTCGAAGAATGGAAAAGAAATCGAAAAAGGGATCGAAAAACCCAAAAATCGCGAGTGAGGTTCAGGCTGTAGGCGGGTAGGGTCGGTTCCACCGGCACCTACCGAAGGCATTCTGTCGGTCCCACCGACAGAATGGAGCTTCTGCCACCGACGAAGCTAAACAGCGCGAGAAATTTTACACTGTCGGCAGGACCGTCGGTCCCACCGACATCTGCCGATGACCAATCTGTCGGTTCCACGACAGAATCTTGTTCCTGCCGCCGACAGCCACCGACAGACACAGTTCTCTTCAGAACAGTGTTCTGACTCTTGGCTTGACCTCCTCACACCTTATACACTATTTCTCACCCTTTATTTCATTAAAAACATTAAGTAAATGTCCTCTTTAATTTTTACTTTCCATTTACTTTAAGTTCTTTAATGAAATTAAGGTTTTACCCCCCATTTCGGAACAATGGGAATGGTTTTAAGATCCAAATCTCAAAGGATCAAAATCCGAATTTTGGTTTCAAGAACAAAACGACGTTTTACGTTTTCGGCAAGTTTTCAAAATGAAATAACTTTCGCGTTCCTTTGAATTAGATTACAAAAACTATATGGTGTCGAATCTCATGATCGAGACTTTCATTTCGAAAAACCCGTTTTTTTAATTTCGAGAACTTTGAAAAATTGAGTTTCTGACACTTAGCCAAATTTTCACCAGCTTTCTCTATTTTTAACAGCTTTGGTCCCGAGCATCGCTGGGACCTTGTTTTTAATAAACTTCGATGGTTTTCAATGGAAAGACCAAAAGAATGACTTTGAAAGATTGAAAATGAATGGTTGATTTGAAAGGATGAAAAATGAGAATGTTGAGAGAATGGGAAAAGGGAATGAACGGTAAAATGTCAGAATCACACCGAGGGGTGATGTCTGCATTTTACATTGTATGTTGTGTGTAGGTTGGTGAAAGGATATCCAGGTTATTAATGAAAGGGTTGCATGTTTATTTCCGATTATGTTAGCGCTTGTGCGCTGAGTACTGTTATTTATTTTAGGCCGGTGGCCACGGTTGCATGGTAGGAACTGGATATCCGTTCTCAACCTGTTCTGTTAATTTCTCTTTTGTTTTAAATGAAAAATCATATATGTACGTAGCTATTTTGTGAGCTGTTAAAGGGTTTGTGAATGCCTGAAGGGATAGTGTGTCACATCATCCGGAGGGGTACACTATCCTGGGATGTACGGTAGGGACCACCAAACTCATACGTGGTATGGGACGCGTATGAGAGTGGAGTCACAACTGGAATCCGGGTCCATTCCTTTCTTATCTTTACCAGTGAACGTGTATTGTAAAGGTGGTCGTATACGAGTGGAGTGTCATTTGGGAATCACATGCACGCCTGATAGGCATAGACGAAGATGATTAGTCAGTGATCACTAACAATCTAGTAGTAGTCGAACGTTCTGACACATCGAAAAGAGACCCATTGCTTACGGTCACGTCAAACGGCCAGCCTGAGCCGGATAAATGGTTCCGCAAGCGTGGTAGACACGACCAGCCACAAAATCAGGAACTACGATGTTATTGGGAATATCATGTCCTGACTGGGAGCGATCCAGTCGTGAATCCCAACTCTTTAATTCCAATACTCCACCACTTGTATATGTATCTGTTGTTATATTTCGAATTATAAACTGAAAAGCATGTCTATCGTTTTAATGTTGTCAACGGTATTTGCATAGAATGGAAAATGTATAATGAGTATGGATGATTGATGCCATGTGTAATCTTTAAACTGTTTAGTTGCTCATCCCTGGCTATATGTACCAGTTGATCGTATTTTATCTTGTAAAACCTTGCATGTATTAAAATATTCAGTATGCTTTATTCGATCATGCTTAGGAAGGGTTATTGGTAGGAATTGGCTGTGGACTTGCTGGGTAACTTTCGTTACTCACCCTTTCCTTCCTATTTTTTTTAGTTTCAGCACTTGCAGCTAGGAGACAGCGTAGAGTCAGTAATTGAGGAGTATCTGGTCGATCAGATCGACGATCAGAGTTTATTGCCTGGTGAGCACTAGGGCCACATCCCTTAGTGTTGTCAGTTTCATCCAGGATGTATGTAGTTTTTGGATTGAGAGTTTAAGCCTATGTTAGAGTGAGTGTTTTGGTAAGCCTGTATGTTGATAAATCTTCCGCACTCTGATCTACTTACATGTTAGATGTAATTAGTCTTCCGCTGTTATTTCCTGTATCTACATTTTTATATACAGGTTTTGTTATGAATTGGGTTATCAGGTTTGAGTTCCGTGAAACGCTAACATAAACAGAGGAGACCATGCCGAAATTTCGAGGTGCCACCTAGTACCTTGGGATTTGGCCTTGGGATTTGTGTTAGCGTTTGGCGGGGCGCCACAGATGGTATCAGAGCACAATATTAGATCCGTATGGGATACAGATCTATTATGTTTTGGAGAATAGACTGATACCACAGGCATTAAGATAATCCTAGAGTGTCACTAAGAATCCGATGTCCGAGCTTATAGTGGTTCCGTATTGGATTACGAGCTCTTCCGTGTCTAGAAGTCCGTAGAGCTTAGTAAGCTAAGATAAGATTTTAGGTTCATTCTACAGTAATGAAAAGGGTGTTCATTACTAGATTCCGTATTATAATAATGGTTAATGCTTTCGTAAGAATGATGTTGACATGGATCTAAGGAGTACCTTGCTTCTGATAAATATTAGATTACTGAACTCGCAGGTTAGGAAAGATGCAAGGAATTAGAGTTACAACTGGACCCATGACGCGGAGTCAAAGTGGTGGGGAAGACCTACCTGGGTCGAGTAAACTCACCAAGATAGAACAGTTAATAGAAGCAGTCTTAGAATTATCCCAAAGTCAAGCACGCATGGAAAAGAGACAATCAGAGATGTTTGAGGCTCAAATGATTATGGTGGGACAACTGACAAAGAGATTAGAGAAGATAGAAGAAAAGTTCGACCACTATTGTAAGGATGAATCCCAAAAGAACCATAGAGTAGATATCCCAGCACAGGGAGGACTACGAGAAGAAATAAGGATAATACAATCATCGCCTCCAAGCCTATTTGAAGAAGGGCACTTAGGATCCAACAAGAGACAGACAATTACGAAACTAGTAGGGTCACGGGGAAAACGACCATACATAAGTAGCGAGACTATAGAAATACCTGTGTAAGAGATGGAAGAGTTTTGTAAGAAACAACATCATATGATGTTAAATCGATCGAAAGAAAAGTGATAGTGTGTTATGAATGTGGTAAGTTGGGACACATAGGGGTGCAATGTCAGGTCCACGTCGACCGATTAAAGATGCGTGGCTCAGAAAGATGTTAGATGGGAAAGTTCAAGGAACAATAAGGTCATCGGATTTTAACAAGATCGATGACATGCTTATACCATCACAAGCGGACCGAACTAGTGGTCGAAAACGGGAAGGGATGGAATTACAGACGTGCCAGGGACAGACCAGTCAACCCTCGACTTCTCTTCCTTCCAGATCAGACCTAGCCAAGAGACCAATGTATTCGAGGCCAATCTCCCCTAGATCAGTTTACCCACAGAATAGAGCTACTCAACCACCGAGTTGTGGGGTTCCCTCATCACCAAGTCATAGAGTTGTTGGAATTCCAATGAGACCAACAGGGCCAAGAGTACCAACGAGACAGACCCAGAGAATTCAGACTCCAGTTTGCCAACTGCTCACTCTACAGAAATCTACGAAGACGAAGTCATTAACATGTTATGGGTGTGGTCAAGTGGGACATATTAGGAGAGAGTGCCATCTATCACAGTCGCAGGCAGGGATTGTGACCCAAGAGGAACCAACTGTCTCCGACAATATCTTAGAAGGTACGATTTTTAATTATGATGTTAGAAATTGGAGTTCTATTCAATATTGATTCCTTTAGATCATATATTGTTGCTAAGATTTTTCACACTTATCGGAGCTAGAAATTTATTGAGATAGATCTAGTAATAAAACTAGTTACACCACTATCGAAAAAGTTGAGAACTATGGGGCAAATAATGTTAGTGAGATAGGCACAGTTAGGTAAGGTAGGAAGGAGTATTATGAGTAGAATGTATGTTGTGATATAAGTGTAGTCATAACATGATAATAATATGGTGTTGAGTATGTGTGGATTAAGGCTAAAAGTAAATGTTAGAAAGTGAGATTGGAATGATGCTTTGTAAAGGAAGAATGAGATTTTTGGAAAGATTAAATAGGAATCTACCGAATAGAGGTGTGTAATCAAAAACTGAATTTGGTGTGTGACAAAACAAACGAGTATTTGAGGTAAAACTTGATGTGTGAAAGATGCGCTTCATTAGGAGAGGTAAGAAAGAATTTATGAATGGGGAAGCATGTTGAACTTGACGATTGTATAAGTGAATAGTATTGTTAAAACGGTTTGGAATGACGGTAGGGAAGAGTTAGGTAGAAAATGTAATTTTTAAAACAAAGGTGGGTCAATATAAGATACGAGGAAGAATAATGTTATGATAAGTGGCATTAATGGTGACTTAAGGGAATTGTGAGAAGAATAGATGAAGAAGGTAAGACAACGATACTGTTTACGAATTGAAATTCACGAGAGATAGCTGTGAGATTTGTCAGGCTAATCATGGTACTATCAGTATTGGGTGATAAGTGGAAATATGTATGATCTAGGAAAAATATATAGTTACATGAATAAGAATTAATTGATATTACAATGATATTTAAACAGTAACTGGGCAATACTGTGATTTTGGGAGTAGGGAAAGAAGGCATGTGACTTGCAGCTTATGGTACCGTTTGAAGTAGTCGAATAGATTTTAAGTAGGTTGACCGCGTGTTCTACGTGCTATGCCGAAGAAGTATTTGTTAGACCCTTCACGCGTGATTTAATTGTGAAACAATTTGTTTGATGTAAGAGTTACCCTCATGATTAAGGTTTTTAAATCACGAAGATTATGACAGAGGCCTTGAGGAGATATTACGGTAAGTAGAACTTGGAGTATCAAGTCTAATGAAGAGATATCGTATTGGGAGTAAGGGCGTTGATGAGGATAGCAAGTTAGTATTAGTAAATACTTGCACGATAGTAATAGCATGTTGTAGCAAAACAAGACCGCATATTGAGGAGTAATGTGCATTGAGAGTACAAGTACGCATAATAGGCGATATAGTTGGTAAGGAAAAAATGACAAACGATAGAAGGAGGTATGAAGGAATTATTGATAGAAATTGGTGGGGAATTGATATGATGTGAGTAGATTGCATTTGATGATTATACAAATGATAAATTAGTTGGGGCATGAGAATGAATTGGAGTGATTAATGGATGCATGTATTGGGTTGATGAAAACTATGTGACATGCGGTTAGGAGTTATAAAAGGAATGGACTTGAAAACTTGAATGAATGATAATCGCATACAGGTGTGGTTGGTTATACATATTGTGTTAGTAGGGTGGCGAAAAAGTTCGATAAGATATGATTCAAATTTCGAGGACGAAATTTTTATTAAGGGGGGGAGAATGTAACACCCCGGATTTTCAACTCATATCTCGAGAAAATTAAATGGTGAGATTTGGAAGAAAATATCGAAAGAGAGACTTAGAGTAAAATACTCGGATCTTGTTATGATTAATTTCGAGGAAAATCAACTTCGCCATTAGATTCAAAAGCATCGAAATATATACATTAGCCTGTAAGCAAGTCCGAATTCGAATTCGGATAGAGAAGTTATAAAATCCTCGAATTTCGCATTAAGTGGGACCCAAAACAGTGGAATTTCGTTAGAGCGAGAATCGAAAAGATTTGATGACACCATTAGATTCGAATCGAAAAATTATTCGAAATGGTATATTCACTTGTTAATTTCCGAGTCCGAATGGTTAAGTTACGAACGAAGTTAGAAATGATGGGAAAATTACAAGTATGCCATCAGCTTTATTATAAAAGAAATCTTATTTCTTTTATTTCATTTCATTTCTCTTCTTTTCCAAGGAAACCAAACGGTAGCCACGTCTCAACCCAAGGGTTTCAACCCATTCCCATCAAGTTCTAGCCCGAACGAAGCCGAGTTGAACCTCGACGAAGAAGACAAAGTTGTCGGCCACGTCGAGAGCTACAACTTCACCATCTTTACTTACCCATTCTTGTTCGTTTTCCCCATCCTTCATCAAAAACCAGCCGGGTAGCTCGAGTAAACCTCCACATCTTCCGTCCGAGGGCTTCATCAAGTTAGGAGCTAGGTCTATACTTCATTATAGAAGCGAAGGAGATCGTCATTGTCGGATACCTTGCAAACCCTCGCTCGTTTCGCATCCAAGTCAGCCCAACCTCGACTCTCGAGCCACCAATCTTGATCATTGTGTGAGTTTATCACGTTCGACGTCCACAACCAAGTAAGGGACTTCCAATTCTTATTGGTAGCTTTAGATTTCTGAAATGTGCATTTAGGGTTTTAAAACAAAACTTATTGTTTGCATTTAAATCGTAGAAAGTTGTTGTTCGATTTCAAATTCATGGTAGAAGTAGGTGTTTTGCTTATGTTTGATCGAATTTTGATAACAAAATCGTGGGTGGGTAGAATGGTTCGAAGAATGGAAAAGGAAATCGAAAAAGGGATCGAAAAACCCAAAAATCGCGAGTGAGGTTCAGGCTGTAGGCGGGTAGGGTCGGTTCCACCGGCACCTACCGAAGGCATTCTGTCGGTCCCACCGACAGAATGGAGCTTCTGCCACCGACGAAGCTAAACAGCGCGAGAAATTTTACACTGTCGGCAGGACCGTCGGTCCCACCGACATCTGCCGAAGACCAATCTGTCGGTTCCACCGATAGAATCTTGTTCCTGCCGCCGACAGCCACCGACAAACACAGTTCTCTTCAGAACAGTGTTCTGACTCTTGGCTTGACCTCCTCACACCTTATACACTATTTCTCACCCTTTATTTCATTAAAAACAGTTAAGTAAATGTCCTCTTTAATTTTTACTTTCCATTTACTTTAAGTTCTTTAATGAAATTAAGGTTTTACCCCCCATTTTGGAACAATGGGAATGGTTTCAAGATCCAAATCTCAAAGGATCAAAATCCGAATTTTGGTTTCAAGAACAAAACGTATTTTTCGACGTTTTCGGCAAGTTTTCAAAATGAAATAACTTTCGCGTTCCTTTGAATTAGATTACAAAAACTATATGGTGTCGAATCTCATGATCAAGACTTTCATTTCGAAAAACCCGTTTTTAATTTCGAGAACTTTGAAAATTTGAGTTTCTGACACTTAGCCAAATTTTCACCAGCTTTCACTATTTTTAACAGCTTTGGTCCCGAGCATCGCTGGGACCTTATTTTTTTATGAACTTCGATGGTTTTCAATGGAAAGACCAAAAGAATGACTTTGAAAGATTGAAAATGAATGGTTGATTTGAAAGGATGAAAAATGAAAATGTTGAGAGAATGGGAAAAGGGAATGAACGGTAAAATGTCAGAATCACACCCGCGGGGTGATGTCTACATTTTACATTGTATGTTGTGTGTAGGTTGGTGAAAGGATATCCAGGTTATTAATGAAAGGGTTGCATGTTTATTTCCGATTATGTTAGCGCTTGCACTGAGTACTGTTATTTATTTTAGGCCGGGTGGCCACGGTTGCATGGTAGGAACTGGATATCCGTTCTCAACCCTGTTCTGTTAATTTCTCTTTTATTTTAAATGAAAAATCATATATGTATTATGTAGTGTTTTTGGTGTTTAGGGTTTGTGAATGCCTGAAGGGATAGTGTGTCACATCATCCGGAGGGGTACACTATCCTGGGATGTACGGTAGGGACCACCAAACTCATACGTGGTATGGGACGCGTATGAGAGTGGAGTCACAACTAGAATCCGGGTCCATTCCTTTCTTATCTTTACCAGTGAACGTGTATTGTAAAGGTGGTCGTATACGAGTGGAGTGTCATTTGGGAATTACATGCACGCCTGATAGGCATAGACGAAGATGATTAGTCAGTGATCACTAACAATCTAGTAGTAGTCGAACGTTCTGACACATCGAAAAGAGACCCATTGCTTACGGTCACGTCAAACGGCCAGCCTGAGCCGGATAAATGGTTCCGCAAGCGTGGTAGACACGACCAGCCACAAAATCAGGAACTACGATGTTATTGAGGAATATCATGTCCTGACTGGGAGCGATCCAGTCGTGAATCTCAACTCTTTAATTCCAATACTCCACCACTTGTACTATGTATCTGTTGTTATATTTCGAATTATAAACTGAAAAGCATGTCTATCGTTTTAATGTTGTCAACGGTATTTGCATAGAATGGAAAATGTATAGTGAGTATGGATGATTGATGCCATGTGTAATCTTTAAACTGTTTAGTTGCTTATCCCTGGCTACATGTACCAGTTGATCGTATTTTATCTTGTAAAACCTTGCATGTATTAAAAATATTCAGTATGCTTTATTCGATCATGCTTAGGAAGGGTTATTGGTAGGAATTGACTGTGGACTTGCTGGGTAACTTTCGTTACTCACCCTTTCCTTCCTATTTTTTTTAGTTTCAGCATTTGTAGCTATTGAGACAGGCGTAGAGTCAATAATGGAGGAGTATCTGGTCGATCAGATCGACGATCAGAGTTTATTGCCTGGTGAGCACTAGGGCCACATCCCTTAGTGTTGTCGGTTTCACCCAGGATGTATGTAGTTTTTGGATTGAGAGTTTAGGCCTATGTTAGAGTGAGAGTGTTTTGGTAAGCCTGTATATTGATAAATCTTCCGCACTCTGATCTACTTACATGTTAGATGTAATTAGTCTTCCGCTGTTATTTCCTGTATCTACATTTTTATATACAGGTTTTGTTATGAATTGGGTTATCAGGTTTGAGTTCCGTGAAACGTTAACATAAACAGAGGAGACCATGCCGAAATTTCGAGGTGCCACCTAGTACCTTGGGATTTGGCCTTGGGATTTGTGTTAGCGTTTGGCGGGGCGCCACAACTAAAGTCAATGTATTAAAGTCAATCAAGTGAGACTTAAGTCAAAATTAAAGTCAATTAAGCAAGACTGAAGTCAAGATATTAAAAGTCAATCAAGTGAGACTAAAGTCAAAATATTAAAAGTCAATCAAATAAGACCAAAAGTCAAAATCATAATAGAGTTCTAATTAAATAATAACTCTATCTAATAGAGTTCGAACTAAAAAATAATTCTACCTAAAACAATTCTAATTAAAATACAATTCTACCTAAAACAATTCTAACTAAAACACAACTCTAATTAAAAGAACTCTAATTAAACACTAACTCTATAAAAATCAACCCTAAAAAATTCTATAAATAGGGGTGCTCACACCCTATTTTCGTATCAAGTCATAAACGCTAAGAGAAGTAGATCTAAAAGCCCCCCTAGCCTCCCATAAACCCTAGTTTTGGAGTCCTAACTCCTTACCTAACATCCCTCCTTCGATTTTAGCCTAAAGAATACCTAAAAGCCCTTCAAAAACGCTTCAAAATCCATAATAAATTCGAAGAGTCTAGATCCAAAAATAAGGAGATACCTTGCCCCGGAGATCCAAAATTAAATCCGGAGACAGAACGAAGCAAGGGAGTACGGTACAAGGAGCTATTTTTGTCAGATCTGAGGGAACAAAGTCCTTGCTATCGGAAAGGTATAACTTTTTTTTATTTATTTTTATCTAGATTTTTAGCAATGTAATTTATTTGGGAAGTTAGTAGAGACCGGCTTTGACCGGGCGGGGTTGGTGCCTAACACCTTTCAACCCCGTAACATGATCCCCGAATTCAGTTTTTCTATTCTAGATTAGTTCTTATCTATTTAGAGTCATTGATCCGTTCCTAGACCATAATAACTAGGTGGCGACTCCCAAACCTCAAGGGTCAAAAGTGGATCCGCGCACCCCGCGGATCGAGGGCGCTTTCAGTGGCGACTCCGCTGGGGATCATTGAGGATCAAACTTAAAAAATCCCAAGTACGGGAGCATTGCTAAAGCAATCTAGTTTTTTTTAGTTGATTAGCTTATTTGTTTATTTATTTATTCTTGTTTTTTTTTAATTTTTTTTATCATCATATTGTTCAATGTTTGATCATGTGTTTGAATCCTGAATATTCTGCTCTTATATGCTTTTTAATTTATTATTGCGATTCAAATGAGGGTCGTTTAAGCTGATCTTAAATAATGGAAAATTTCAAAGGATTGGTATTAAAAATGGATTAATGGCTGTGGAAGCGGGGAGATCACCGATTTTTATTTTTATTTTTAATTAGGCATGCGTTGATTTATCCGTGGGCGTTTCTTTTAAAAGAAAATATAATGGAAGGGGGAAATTTTGTTTTTTTTTATTTATTTCAATTGTAGGTGTGTGTTTGACCTTTCGATTGACATTTTTTTATTTTAAAAAAAATAATAATAATTTCTATGTTAGGCGTGCTGCCCCTTGACAGCAAGAAAGGAAAAAATTAAAAAAAAAAGTTTTCTTTTTAGGTTCTGTCAACAGCACTAGGTGCTGGAATGGTTGGGTGCCCCGAGTAATTGCGTTTTTACACCCCATTAACACAATGATGTGCTGGTGTGAGTGGGGTGTGACAAGTAAAATCTGTTGTTTTATTTCTCCACATCATCTTCTCAAAAGGACGCACCTGTTTCATCGTTATTAACAGAGACTAATTCGGTCTCTCTCTATTTGATCGGTTGGAAATCAGTCCAAACTAACTTGAATCTTCATTTTCCTCATGATTCAAAGATGAGAATCGTCCTCTCCAATAGAGAAATAAGAATTCTTTCGATTTGTTTCAGTCTCTTAGTGAAAATCCGATGTGGGTTTCGAATCTGAACCATGAACATCGCTGCGTTTCGATCCAACATGGGAAATATCGTGGTCATTAATAAGGGTGAACAGAAATCGTGGCTAATGGATTGGGTTCCATGAGTGTTTTTGCGTCAACCTCGAGCTCTAACAGAGCGTTAATGGTGGCTGTTTTTCTGTGTGGAGAGGAGGTAGCGGAGAGACGTTTTGTTTTATCGTTTATTGTTCAACGGTGTGAAAAAAAGGGCAGCAATGAGAGATAACTCTCTCTCTATCACTCTCTCTCACAAAATCTTCTTCTTTGCGAATTATTTTGGGAGTTGAAGTTATAACTCAACTGATATCTGGGGTTTTCTTTACAAAACTGATTCGAGTTCTCTCTCTTGTTCAATTAGAATTCTACGATTTATAGGATTTCATCTTATTCGGTAAATTTTGTAGCTTTTAGTAGAGAAGTTCACGTTTTATCAGTCATGAAGCAGTTTGTTTAGACTTTTGGTGGGAATTATGGGTTCTTCATCTAAGACCACTCGTCACCCTGAACTAGCAGAAACCGAGAAAATAATTACTGAGCTCTTCATCAAAGCTACACTAAAATTTCAGATGTTTGAAAAACTTCAATCAATTTTTTTTTCTTTTATAAGATTACAGACTGGTTTGATTATCAAAGTTGAAGAAAAATTGATTTTTTTTTTATTATATAAAATTCGAATAATCTAATCCGCCCTGCCGAATGCCATTGGAGAAGCCTCAATCTTGACGTTCTGCTGTATGAGACATTTGTGAGGTTTAATGGTGATCTTTGATGGTTCGATTTTTTCTGATGGAGGAACCAAAATTCTAGATTTATTTGAATCTATTCGAACATGTTGTGGGAAACTTCACTGTAGTTTTTTTTTAAATGAAACTATATATTTTTAATAAAAAAAAAAAGATGGAAAGGAATGAGGCTAATTAAGAATTGATTCGATGGCAACCCCATCTTGAGAGGTGTGTGGAATAATTTGTTATCTATTGTCACACCAATTCTTACGTGGAGCACGTCACCTCGCAATATCGATCAATACTTCTTTGATAGTAAAAGTACAAATTGGTGTGGTAATAAATAATCTTTTTAGGTGGAGATTTTATTATTATTATTTTTTTTTTTTTAGCGATAGTTTTGTTATTATTTTTGGTTTTTTAAAATTATTTAAAAAATAAATAAATAAATAAAAATAAAAAAAGGGGGTTGTTTCTTAAATCCTCCAATAATCATTCTTACTCCCAATTTATCGTTCATCGAAATCCCATTTTGTTTGGGGGTCGCCCAAAATAACCCTCAATTGGAATACAAAAGGAAATAATGCTTGTTTCTAATATTGGTATATGCTCAATGTGCTTATGTGATTGGAATGGTGATTGATCTCGATTCAATATTCATATGATTTGAATGGTGTTGATTTTGATTAAATATTCATATGATTCGAATGGTTTTGGTTTTGATTAAATGTTCATGTAATCCAATGTATGATGATATGATCAGGCCCACAGGCCTATTTTGTTTAAAAAAAGGTCCCGGGCACACCCCACCCTGCTTTGCACACACCACATGCACGTTTATTGTTTTGCACACTTACACGTCCTATATAGCCAACGTGGCATTAGTGCGTGGCCCGGTCTCTTCAGAGATGCGACGTCATTCATGAAAACCACAACTCCAGTCACGCACCTTAGGGTATATCGAACTGGGGCATCAATACCGTCTGATCAGGTGATTCTGAGAAGTATATTGATACACCCAGGCTGGAGCGACCTGAGCCTTTGACCTATTGTAAGCCATACAGTCACATGTCCAGATTGCCAACGTAGTACTAGTACGTGGTCGGTCCCCTCGTGGGATGCCAAACCATTTATGAAAGCTACAACTCTTGACTCGTACCCATAGGTATAAAAGATAATCTAAGTATATCAATTGCACTTCTTTGTCAAAACCGGTGCCTAAGCAAGATCTTGCCCCACTGTACCCTACTATACGAGGGGGATAGACTACGTCTATTCTAGACGAGAGGTATTTAAGTGGGCCCTTGCTCAGCATTGTGCGCCACCTCTCAACTGAAGATCAAACTGGCTGTTTTTGGCTTCAGAGAAGTGAATTGAGGTTTTAGATTATCACCTATACGGTATATCAAACCAAGTCACCACGTATCGAAAGGTATATAGGTATGCTTGGGCAAGGGTGGCCAGATAAAAATGCATTGCACGTAGTAAGCTTAGAGTCTAGAAACCTTCCCAGTAGGTCACGACTCGAACTTATCATGGGTGTTCCCGGGTTGTTTATTGAATGGAGCCTGTTAATTGATGAATGTATGTGAGTGATGTGAATGGTGAGATCATAGTGTATGATTGTCCTCAAGGATCGAAAATGTTGCTTTTGAAAATTAAAATGGGTGCAGCGACCCAATAAAGAATCCATTTGTTTACAATAATGACCCAGTCCTTCCCGATCCAACAATCATGGTGGACCCGGCCAGTTAAATCAAAATGAAAATTGAATTTTCAAAGAAGAAAAAGAAAATATTTTCCAGAAAAGAAAGTTTTCAAAAAAAAAGGGTGTTCTCTAGAAAAAATATTTTCCAAGAAAAAAATATTCTTCAGAAAATATTTTTCATAAGAACAAGATTTTTCAAAAGAAAAATAAAAAATTGATCTTTTACATGGACCTTGGAAGAGTACTAAAATACCCTTTTGTGTCAAGCCAGGATGTTAGCCGCCGGCGATAACCCAATCGATCAGTTAGTCAAAACAACCGTCATAGGAATGCACCCTGTAGAGAAGATCAATTTTGGGAGATTCATGTTGAGGAGTGCTCTTTACTTCCATGAGTTTGAGATAGACTGGAACCTCTTACATGCTATGGCTAAGCGATGGAACCCTTATCTTCACATATTCCATATGGGGTATATTCATTTGTGCCCCACTCATGAGAATTATTGCGGCATCATGAGGATATCTACTTCAGGACCTCTAGTCAGGCCCTCATTGAAGACCGGATATTCTGGTGACCTCGTCACATGACTGAACATTTTCAAGGAAGAAGCCAAGGCATTAGTCCATGACGGGAGATTGAACTTAGTACCTTTATTGGGCCCATATCGTTTCCGCAGTCATCCTATCAATGTAAAACTCGAAGCCTGGCGAGCCACTAGAGATTATCGATTATGCTTAGGAATCCTAGCCCAATATATACTGACCTCCAATAGTGATGGCCAAACTATCCCTGAGTCCTTCATAGATATAGCCTCTCAACTCTCAAGGAAAGCCAACCCGGTATCTCTCATCCTAGCTGAAACTTTCTCAGGTTGAGATGCCATAAAAAATGGTGAGTGGGAAAACTTCAAAGGAAGCCCCTACTTACTCTATATGTGGCTTTGTGACCGTTTTAAAATCGTAGAGGTTCCTTCAAACCTCGAATATGGGCCAGAACACTTTTCCAAGAGAAACCTGTTAGTGCGTCACAACTCAGTCAAAGCTTGGAGTAAATGGTTAGATTCTTGCCTCGCCTGTCATATCGATTTTAGGTGCCCTTGGTGGATGACTGATCCCCCTGTTCTAGGAACCAAAGGATCCTACTATATCCGTCTGATTGGTTTAGAAGAAACATCTTTTTACCATCCTAATCTGATCTCAGAACAGTACGATGTACCTACAGAGTTATCCTTACCTCAGCACAAAACTTTCTTTCCCCCCGAACCTTTGACTGAAAAGTTAGTACACCTCATTGAGAAAGCTTGGAACAAGCGCACCTTAGGGTATCCAGACGGACCAGCAGAATTCAAAGAGCCAGTTGTTAGAGCCAAGAGGGTCAAGCCTGACAGCAATCCTGATGACCATCAAGACAAAGCCAAGCGTCCATGTAAAAATAGTTCAAGTCAAAATTGTTGAAAGATGTTTTTAATAAGAACATATTCGTTGTTAATCATTTTAATAAAACTATTTTTCTTTTTGAATAAATATCTATTTCCTTTTCGAATATTCATTGTGTGAATGGATTAATTAATGAATTGGTGCACAAACCTCAATAAAATGATTCTTAGAAATGTTATCAAGGGGGTAATACTGAAATTGACTAAATCTACCTTTGATGGGGTCATATAGGATTATCATTGCGCCCAAACTCAAGCATCCACCTCCTAGTTGAGTCGTAAGTCCAGTCGGTTAGAACGAATCACAGCACCAAGTCAACAATTAGAGATGGCGTCAGAATCTGAGCTCACGGAGATCCGTAAGATCTTGGCAGCCTTTGCTAATGATATCAGCAATATAAAAGGCAAGGTGGAAATGTTAGAACAGACCTCGGAATCGACGAGTAATCCTCTAGATGACCCAAAAAGAAAAAAGGTAGAAGAGAAACGTCCACGTGAAGTCTTTGAACTCGATGGAGACGAAGAGTATGTTGATGAAAATCCGGCGTTATCTAATAGAATGTCTCAATTGGAGTCAGCTATGAAGAGTATAAAGGGTATTGACGAAATTGCAGCAAGCATTGAAGCTCTGAACCGCATCCCTAGAATCCATTTGCCAGAGAAGTTTGTGATGCCTGAAATGGATAAGTTCAGTGGGACAGGGTGTGCGAAAACGCATCTTAAGGTATGTTACCAACATGCGCACTATGGGGCTCAGCGACGAATAGATGACATTATTGTTCCAAAGAACTTTATCAGGATCAGCACTACGTTGGCTAATGTCTCAAGATCCAGTTACTGTGTCAAAGGCCTTCTAGCATCAGTATAAATACAGTACTAAGATTGAGACTTCAAGAAGGGATTTGAAAGCAACTAAACAGAAAAATAGGGAGACATTCACTGATTTTATTGGTCGTTGGAGGGCCAAGGCTTCTCAAATGTGGGATAGACTTTCGGAGAAGGAACAAGTAGCGATTATCCTAAAGAATCTCTCTCAAGGATATGCTCAGCACTTAGTGGCCCAATACCTCCCTACTTTTGAATCATTGTTATAAGTCGGAAGCCAACTCGAGGATGCATTTGCCTCTGGAATTCTTTCTAACCCCTCAGATAACAAGCCTAAGAAACCATATGTTCCCAAACCCAATGTCAACCATACTTACATCGCCAATACCTCAGTTACCCCAGCTCAACCCCCAACCCGGACTAATAACCAGGTTCACCCAAGTCAACTTCGAACTCCGCGTCAGTTCACCAATCTGGGGATGAGTCTTATTGTAGCGCTTCATAAATTGATGAAAAAAGAGCTTCTTACCCCTATCCAACCCCGACCTTTACCTAATCCCTTGCCAGCTGGACACAATGCTAACGTGTTCTGCGAATTCCATCAAAATCCTGGCCATCACACGGATCGATGTATCACCTTGCGCCATGCCATTCAAAACCTTATTGACAACAAAAAGATCACCATCCCTAGCCCACCAAATGTCACCATTAATCCACTTCCTACTTATCAACCTCCACCAACCCTGAACATGGTTTCTCACATCCCGTTACTATTCGACCCTGTTTCTCTCATCCATCCCATCCAAGTTAAACCGCCTAGTTACCCCCTTGCCGGGATAGCCTTCACTGATGAGGTTTTCACTACGAACTATGAACTATTTGACTTAACCTCGGATGATACGTATTGTTTATCCCCGCCCCGTTACGATAGTCCCGCATTCACTAGTTACCTGTTGGCTCAAATGAATCTGAAAAGCCCTGTACCTTCGACAGACGAAGATCCATACTTGTTGACTGAAGAAGATGAGCCCTTCCCTCTCTCTTATGATGAAGTTAGACATATGACTCGAGAGGGAAGAGTTTTTAAGCCACAAGAACTCTGTGTTGATAATCCTGCAGCCACGGCAAGAAAAGAAGGAGAAGATCCCACCAAAGAAAGCATCGAAGAGGATAACTCCGTGATCAAACAGTTGAAAAAATCAGGGGCCAATATCTCAGTATGGGGTTTACTCATGGCTTCCACTGCTCATAGGGAGGCTGTTCTCAAAGCACTAAACACAGCCCAAGTCTCCATTGATACTTCTCCAGATTAGTTGGCCAGTATAGTAGGGGCGACTTGCGTGGAGAATATCCTATCCTTCTCAGACTCAGATCTCCCAAAAGAAAGGGCAAGCCACACTAAGCCGTTGCACATTACAGTTTACTGTAACGGGATGAGGGTACCTCTGGTTTTGATTGATAATGAGAGTGCATTGAACGTCTGCCCGCTGAAAACGGCTACTTGTCTCGGGTTTAAGGCTGAAGATCTCAAGCCCACTAATCAAGGCGTTAGGGCCTATGATAACACCAAGAGAGATGTACTGGGAATTTTGCACCTTCGATTGTCCATAGGCATAGCTGAATTACCTGTGGAATTTCAGGTCATTGACATCCAGTCTTCTTTCAATTTACTGTTAGGGAGACCATGGTTACACCAGATCAAAGTCATCCCTTCTACGCTACACCAGAAGGTCAAGTTTATCAAGGATGGGCTAGTAATTACTCTTCATGGAGACGCTGAAATTATAGGGATCGTAAATAATACTGAGGCTAAAGATAGGTCGTTGCTTGAGATTCAACCAGAACAACAGGGAGTAGAACTTAGTGGGTTCGAATTCGAAAAAATATGCTCAGTCCAATGGGATCAAGCCATGAAAAAACATTTTCCAATGGAAAATACCTCTAATTGCAACATGGCCAATATATTCAAGAAAATGAGATTCTTCCCTGGTATGGGCTTAGCTCGCAAGCAGCAAGGTATTAAAAAGGTACCAGTGATTAAAGAGGCCATCGGCACATTCGAACTAGGATATAAGCCTACTAAGGAAGATTGGGCCCAATACTGGAAGACAAAACGGGATAAGGCCATTGCTAAAAGGCAAAGGCGTACCACAGATCTCATTAAAATGAAGCCCTATCGAAAGACCCTCAATGGTTATTTTGTGAAAGAAGGAAAAGACTTCCGCTACTGTGGGTTCCCAGAGTCGTTCATTGATCACATCACAGGTACTCATCTGCCGGGGTTTGAAATCTTTTTTGGCGTGGAATGACCCGAAAAGGAAGCAAGCATAGAAGTTAAGGAGAAGAAAGTTGAAGACTGGCAGCTCGATCAGAACTCCCTCAACATAGATCAGCTATTCATTGAAGATCATGGTATCTTAGTGTTGTCAGTTGAGAAAGGAATCCCAAATCCTCAGTCTGTAATCAAACCCGATGTTGGGTCTCTATCAAATTATCATGTAATCAGTCATGTGTTGCATGTCAAGGTTGGGTCTGTCAGTCCCATTAGTCCTGTTCAGTCTGACATGCCAGTTGAGTCCTTTATTTCTGTTGAGTCAAATAAGTTAGTTGTTTCTGCTGAGTCTGTTGAGTCAAGTGAGTCTGTCAAGTCTGCAATGAGTCATGTTACCCCATCTCTTTTTAATGAAATGAAAGAAATTTTTGATTATCCCGAGCACAATAATAATTTAACTAATAATCTAGCTTCGGAGGGAGAATCTTCTGACGAAGAACCTCCCCCTGAAATAATCAAATTACTTGAACAAGAAGAGGAACGTCAGGCTCAACCTCTAATAGAGGAAGTAGAGGTTATCAACCTCGGAACAAAAGAAAGTCCTCAAGAAATTCGGATAGGGGTCACTTTATCTCCCGATGAATGCAAATGGATAGTAGACTTGCTCAGAAAGTTCAAAGACGTGTTCGCGTGGTCTTACGAGGATATGCTGGGGGTAAGCACAGATATTGTCCAACATCGGATTCTGTTATATCCTGATGCTCGACCAATCAAACAGAAACTTCGACGTATGAAGCCGGAATGGACTTTGAAAATCAAAGAAGAAGTTACGAAGCAGATTAACGCTAGATTTTTGGAAGTAGTAGAATACCCTGAGTGGATTGCTAATGTCGTTCCGATACCGAAAAAGGATGGAAAAGTCAGGATGTGTGTGGATTTTAGAGACCTAAACAAAGCAAGCCCAAAGGATAGTTTCCCTTTACCACACATAGATGTTCTAGTGGACAATACAGCAGGACACGCGTTGTTGTCCTTCATTAATGGATTTTCAGGGTACAATCAGATAAAAATGGACCCTCGAGATATGTAAAAAACTTCATTCATCACACAGTGGGGGACCTTTTGCTACAAGGTCATGCCTTTTGGTTTGAAGAACGCTGGAGCTACCTATCAAAGAGCAGCCACGACTTTACTACATGACATGATACACAAAGAGGTTGAAGTCTATGTAGATGATATGATAGTCAAATCCAAAGAACGACTAGGGCATGTTACTGCGTTAGAAAAATTTCTCACAAGGATTCAAAAGTACCAACTCCGCCTCAACCCACATAAATGTGTATTTGGAGTAACTTCTGAAAAATTGTTGGGATTTGTGGTCAGTCAAAGAGGGATCGAAGTAGACCCTGTGAAGATTAAAGCTATCCAAGAGATGCCGTCGCCTGAGACTGAAAAGCAGATTCGAGGTTTTCTAGGCAGAATCCAGTATGTTAGTAGATTCATTGCTCAACTCACCAAAGTCTGTGAACCTATTTTCAAGCTTCTCAAGAAGAATGAACCAATAATTTGGAATGAGCAATGTCAAAAGGCTTTCGACCAAGTCAAGGAGTATCTCTTAAACCCACCTATTTTGGTTCCACCTACACCGGGTGAACCACTTCTTCTTTATCTATCAGTCACAGAAGAAGCTATGGGATGCATGCTTGCACAGTATGACAAAGATACTCGCAAAGAAAGGGCCATCTACTACATCAGCAAGAAGATGTTAGAGTATGAACGAAAATATTCATTCTTGGAGAAAACCTGCTTAGCACTGGTATGGGCCACTCAGAGACTCCGGCACTATATGTTGTCTCATTCAATTATCATGTTATCTCGGATGAATCCTCTCAAGTACCTTTTCGAGAAACCGGCGTTGACAGGGAGAACCGAGCGATGGTTATTGTTGCTATCAGAGTTTGACATCACGCATGTTACGCAGAAATCCATCAAGGGGAGAGCTGTAGAAGAATACTTGGCAAATCACCCTGTAGTAGAAGGAATAAGGCCTGTCAATCAATTTTCAGATGAAAACATCTTGTACGTTAAAGAAGAACTGCAGAACCAAACATGGCAGTTATACTTTGATGGAGCCGCCAATCAAAATGGGTATGGAATAGGGGCAGTCCTGTTTTCTCCGGAAGGATGCCACATTCCTATTGCTATTAAATTAGCCTTTTCGAACACTAATAACACGGCTGAATACGAGGCATGCATCGCCGGGCTCGAAGCGACTTTGAACCTGGGCATTACAGAAATTGAGGTTTTTGGGGATTCAACCTTGGTCATACATCAGTCATTGGAAGAATGGAAAACTAGGGATGAAAAGTTGAAACCTTATCATGAGTATTTGTTAAACTTAGTCAGTAAGTTTAAATCTATCATGTTCCAGCACTTGTCAAGGGAGGATAACAGATTTGCTGACTCCTTAGCAACTTTATCTTCAATGATCCATTTACCCCCTGGCATGGAATTGAGGCCAATCACTGTTGAAGTCAAAGACAAACCCGCATACTGCCATCAGATCAACATTGCTACTCGACTACCCGATGGAAAGCCATGGTACACAGATATAAAGAGAGTGTTGGAAAAACAAGAATTCCCAGAAGAAGCATCGAGGAAAGAATGACAGACCCTACTAAGATTAGCATCTCAATTTATCCTGTGCGCAGGAAGTTTATACAAAAGATCTTATGATGGGATTCACTTGTCGTGTGTTGATGAAGATCAAGCTGAACAGATAATGATTGAACTACATTCAGGAGAATGTGGCCCTCACATGAGCGGGAAAATATTAGCTAAGAAAATTATGAAACAAAGATACTACTGGCCCACGATGGAAACAGATTGTCACCACATGGTCAAAACCTGTCATAAGTGCCAAATACATGCGAACCTTATACATGTGTCACCATCTCAATTAGTGGGTCTGACTTCACCATGGCCATTCTCAGTCTGGGGAATTGACATTATTGGTAAAATATCGCCTAAGGCATCAAACGGGCATGAATACATTCTAGTTGCCATTGATTATTTTACCAAATGGGTCGAAGCTGCCTCTTATGCTGTCCTTATTGCGTCTTGAGTTGCAAAGTTTATTCAAACGAACATCATCAGTCGATACGGGGTACCTTCGGAGTTGATCTCCGATAACGGGTCACACTTTAAAGCTGAGGTTATCAAATTGTGTTCAAAGTTCAAAATCTCACACCATAAATCATCTCCTTATCGCCCTCAGATTAATGGAGCAGTCGAAGCAGCTAATAAGAATATTAAGACCATCCTCAGAAAAATGTGTCAATCACATCGAGATTGGTCGGAAAAACTGCCATTTGCATTATGGGCATATCGAACCTCAATTCGATCCTCCATTGGAGCTACTCCCTACTCCTTAGTGTATGGAATGGAAGCAGTCTTGCCAGTTGAAATGGAGATTCCGTCTCTCAGGGTCTTGTTAGAAAGTCAGTTGTCAGAAGCAGATTAGGTTCGTCAACGGTATGAAGAGTTGAATTTGATCGAGGAAAAACGACTGAGAGCGTTGTATCACGTGCAAGCTTATCAAAGAAGAGTTGCCCGTGCGTTTGATAAGAAAATCAAGGCCCGTCACTTACAAATCGGGGACTTAGTACTCAAAGAGAATCAGACACCTATCTTTGACTCTAGAGGGAAGTTCAAACCAAATTGGGGAGGTCCGTTCATCGTCAAGGAAATATTACCAGGAAAAGCTGTCAGACTTCAAGATCATGATGGAATCGAATTACCAGAGCCAACCAACCTTGACCAGATCAAACGGTACTACATTTAAAGAGGCCATCTTTGACCGAATCAATTTTCCTAGTACCCAGTTCAATATATCCTTTCTCAACCCCTTTGCAGCCTTTTCAAAAAGAAAAGTTATGCCTTTTTTTCTTTCTCAACCCGATCACCTAACCTAGGGAAGGGAAGTTTCGAACTACGTTTTGGTCTGATCCCAAAATTCTGAGGTACGTAGGCAACCTGAGAAGTTACTTCAGGCCCGACCATATCAAAAATAAAATCTATTTCCCCATATAATAAAAAAATCAAGAAAAAAAAATTCAAAAGAAAAAGAAATCCAAAATGGGAAAGAAAATTTAAAGAAAAAGAAAATAATTTAAAAGGAAATGCCACACAATGGGCATTTGGGTTTTTGAGCCTCAAAATTCCTTTCTTTTTATTCCTAGTCTTAAGCTTACCTATAAAAGTCCTCCTAAGTACCGTATGAAAAGTCAAGGAAGATAGCAAAGCATGATCAGACAGCAACTCCAGAAGTTCAGAAGAGAAGAAAAAGATAAAAAAATGAAAAGGCCTGCTAAGTTGAAAATCCAAAAAGGGCGGCTTAGGCAAAAATTAAGGTAAGCTCGCAAAGTTGAAAATCTGAAAGGACAACTTTGACAACAATCAGAGCCAAGAAAAAAGAAGAAAAAAAACTCGCTAGATTGAAAACCTGAAAAGGTGATCTAGGAAAAAGCTAGAGCAAGCTCGATAGATTGAAAACCTGAAAAGGCGATCTAGGCAAAAGTTAGAGCAACAAAGAAAAACAGAAGAAAATCCCAAGATGAGAGCGGTCCGAGCTGAAACATCAGAAGTCCGATTAATCAAGTTCAATACTTAACTTAAACCAGGCATAGACTCAGAAGCCACAAGTATTTTTGTCTACGATCGATCTAAGAATTTTTACATCCCCAAGTAAACCAATGGAGAGAAGGGTGAATTCTATGACGAGTCTCGAAAGGAAATAATTTTGTACTCTTGAGCCTGACTCAAAACCTTCAATAAAATTAATCAAAATTAAAAGTTGAGTCTTTATTGCGCTTGTGGTAATCAATTATTTCAAACCTTCATACAAGGGGTATTTTCTTTCTTTTTTAATGTAAGTTTTCCCCCTTATACTAGGGGCATTTTTTTTATGATGTGTTCAATTATTTTCAAGGCCATGTTCATTGTCAAACTAGGGGCGTTTTGTTTTTGAGCAATGTTAATCCTAAAAGATAATGAGAAGCCCAAATTTAAGGTTACCCTCTTGATAACAGTTTTTCAAAAAATTCTTGAGGTTCAAAAGAAATAAAAACTCAGGTTTTAAAAAAACTTTTTGAGGTTCAAACAAAAGCATGTTGGATCTCACATAGGAGATATGGCATTCTTTCGGTCTCCAGATTCTTTTCCAGATCCAATCATTCTTAGATTCGATCATTTTTCTTCCAGATTCATTATCTTTCAGATTGATTCATTATCCGATTCATTCCAATCAGTCTTCTTCAGATTCATTCATTATTTCCCAAAATTCCTTCATTCCTCTACCAGTTTTGCTCAGTTTCCGCCAAGGGTTATCTTGGATTTTGCTCAATTTTCGCCAAGGGTTATCTTGGATATTGCTCAGTTGCCGCCAAGGGTTATCTTGGATTATGCTCAGTTACCGCTATCTTGGATTATGCTTAGTTACCGCCAAGGGTTATCTTGGATTATGCTCAGTTACCGCCGAGGGTTTTCTCGGAACTATGCTTAGTTGCCGCCGAGGGTTTTCTCGGAACTATGCTCAGATGCCGCCGAGGGTTTTCTAGGAACTATGCTCAGTTACCGCTGAGGGTATTCTCGGAATTGTGCTCAGATGCCGTCGAGGGTTTTCTCGGAACTATGCTCAGATGCCGCCAAGGGTTTTCTTGGAATTATGCTCAGATGCCGCCGAAGGTTTTCTTGGAATTATGCTCAGATGCCGCCAAGGGTTTTCTTGGAATTATGCTCAGATGCCGCCGAGGGTTTTCTTGGAACTATGCTCAGATGCCGCCAAGAGTTTTCTTGGAATTATGCTCAGATGCCGCCGAGGGCTTTCTCGAAACTATGCTTAGATGCCGCCAAGGGTTTTCTTGGAATTATGCTCAGATGCCGCCGAGGTTTTCTCGGAATTATGCTTAGTTACCGCCGAGGGTTTTCTCGGAATTATGCTCATATTATATTAAAATTATGCTGAGTTTATGCTCAGATTATGCTCAAATTATGCTCAGATTTTAAATCACACACTTGCACAGTTGTTACATCAGTCAAGGAGAATTTTCTAAAATTCAAGGATTTGACACTGTCAGTGAGAGTTTGCGTTCAAGGACCTGACAACCTTTTAATTCGGGGAGAGCTTTACCCTCAAAGATCCGAACACTCCGACGAATTGTTAAATCAGGCTGCAAAATGAACTATCACTAGCTTTGGCATTCGAATATCGCACTATCTACCAAAATAGATTTACTATCTAGTTTGCTTCAACCCTCTGCCAAAAAGGGGCATCTGTAGACACCCCATTTTTGCATCCGCCTGATTAATCAACTCGTCAACCCGATTACAATGATTCCCAATGATAGATATTATTTCTATTGCCTTATTTTGTTACCAAATATGTTTCAGAAATCCGGATGAGGTATCTCGAACTGACAAAACCTTAGAAACCACGCTACGCTAGGAAAATACGACTCCAGAAACATAGAAATCATCATCTTGCAGACCCAAAAAGAAGCTTCACGATAAAAATCACTAAAAATTGATCAAATTACAAAAATACCCTTAACATCAAAATAACCCTAGAGCCTAAGTTACGATTAGGAAAATCCTTTCGAACACATAAAACAACAAATCGAAATCAAATAAATCATTTCACCAATTTTAACAGAATTCGACAAAATTACGAAAATGCCCCTCATAAAGGTCATGAACATTTCACACAAAAAATTTCATAAATGACACAAACTAATATTTCCATTGAATTCCTTACGAAAAATTGATTCTAAAACATCCTAGAACATTAAAAACCGATTTAAAACGTGAAAAATCCTCTCCGAGGGCAAAACGGTAATTTCATAATTTTCATAATTAAAATTTTTGAAATTAATAAATAAAATATTAAATAATTAAAGTGAAACATTAATGAAATTAATTTAAAATTTTGAATTAAAAAAATCGATCAATCGGACTTTCAAGTAAAATTGTTGAGGGTTCGTAAGATATTTCTTTAAGGACCCCTCCATTTGGGGGTCCAAAGAATTAAAGATATAATAGAGGGGGTTTCTCCAAAAATTTAAAGTCAATCAAGAAAGACTAAAGTCAAGGTATTAAAGTCAATCAAGTGAGACTAAAGTCAAAATTAAAGTCAATTAAGCAAGACTGAAGTCAAGATATTAAAAGTCAATCAAGTGAGACTAAAGTCAAAATATTAAAAGTCAATCAAATAAGACCAAAAATCAAAATCATAATAGAGTTCTAATTAAATAATAACTCTATCTAATAGAGTTCTAACTAAAAAACAATTCTATCTAAAATAATTCTAATTAAAACACAATTCTACCTAAAACAATTCTAACTAAAACACAACTCTAATTAAAAGAACTCTAATTAAACACTAACTCTATAAAAATCAACCCCTAAAAAATTCTATAAATAGGGGTGCTCACACCCTTTTTTGGTATCAAGTCATAAACGCTAAGAGAAGTAGGTCTAAAAGCCCCCCTAGCCTCCCATAAACCCTAGTTTTGGAGTCCCAACTCCTTACCTAACATCCCTCCTTCGATTTTAGCCTAAAGAATACTTAAAAGCCCTCCAAAAACGCTTCAAAATCCATAATAAACTCAAAGAGTCCAGATCCAAAAATAAGGAGATACCTTACCTCGGAGATCCGAAATTAAATCCGGAGACAGAACGAAGCAAGGGAGTACGGTACAATGAGCTATTTTTGTCGGATCTGAGGGAACAAAGTCCTTGCTATCGGAAAGGTATAACTTTTATTTATTTATTTTTATCTAGGTTTTTAGCAATGTAATTTATTTGGGAAGTTAGTAGAGACCGGCTTTGACCGGGCGGGGTTGGTGCCTAACACCTTCCAACCCCGTAACATGATCCCCGAATTCAGTTTTTCTGTTCTAGATTAGTTCTTATCTATTTAGAATCATTGATCCGTTCCTAGACCGTAATAACTAGGTGGCGACTCACAAACCTCAAGGGTCAAAAGCGGATCCGCGCACCTCGCGGATCGAGGACGTTTTCAATGAGATACTTCTGTATTTTTAGAGATTGAGTTTGCATATTCCTACTATGTGATTTTTTGATATAAAATGCAAGTCAAGCCTATGTATACTTGTGAGTGTGTATAAAGGAATAGGGTGCACCCAGGGCATTTTTCGAAAGTTAACATTGATAACACTAAAAAATAAATAAAACACATAATCAACCTAACATGAATTTAAGCATACCCTAATAAAAAACCCAAATCAACCTAATAGGAACCTATTTGTACTAGACGACTCCTAACTGGATTGAAGAGTCACCTAAGCCTCTGATTCAATTTTATAAGACTAGGTAAGCCTTAAGGGGTGTCATGGGGCACAATGCACTAGGCAAGGGCTATCTTAAACATTAGCACTCTTAGAACACAAACTATCGCCCATAAAGGTATACGATTTTCCTAGACATCAAGATTATCAAAAGGTGCAATTGGTGCACCTTTTGGCTGTCTTTGTCCTAATGAGTTTGTGGGCCCTAGTCCAAGTCTATTGGTTGACTGAATAAGTTGAGATTATTCTTTTGGACAAGGAATTGAGGATGAATCTGATCTTTATGTTCTTGGTGTCATCTCGTTAGGGGTGCCCTTACTAAACTAGATTTGAAGTGTGTACCATAAACAAATAAAACAATTAAATTAATATGGTACGGATAATCAAAACATGAATATAGAAATCAAACACATACAACCAATCAAACACCATCAACTTTTTTTTTAAATCCAATTTCATGAAATCATTTTTTTTTTTTTTTGAAAGATTGAATGGATGTTTTTTTTTTTTTTTTTTTATTTATAACAAATTTCAAAAAAATATTATTTTTGGAAAAACTTAAAAGGAATTTTTTTAGAAATCAATTTTAAGAAAATATTTATATATAAAAAAAAACTCATTTGTTATTTTATGTCAATTTCAAGAAACTATTTTTTTGGAAAATTAAAAAAGAAAGGTTTTTTTAGAAGTTATGTTTTTTAAAAGCCCTATTAAATTTATTTTAAAAGAAAATTTCAAGAAGTCATTTTTTTAACAAAATCAATTTCTTTATCTCCAAATCTTTGGGGTACCCCAATTTTTTTTCTTTTTAAGCAAAAGTCAATTCATTTAGTTCCCAAATATTTGGAGTACCCAACAATATTTCTTTTTTTAACCTTGCTTTTAGTCTTACTTGTCATTTGCTTATTTTTCTTATTAGGGTCAATGCTCAAAATTAAATCTTTTCAAATTGAAAATCAATTTCAAGATTTTTTTTTAAATGTCAATTGCAAGAAATCAAACAATCTTTTTTTATTGCCCTCTTTCCACACACTTTTATTGATCCTGATTCTAATAAACACCGTGTTTTCCTCATGTTCTCTTTCTTTTGAACGTTAAATCTTGGATTGTTTTGGACCATGGAAAGGAAGTCTCTTGTTGGGACCATAGGAAAAAATTACTAAAAAAACTAAAGAAAATGCACAAAAATGATAAAATAAAAATCAAACACTAAATCAAAAGATACAATCAATATGCCAAAAAAAAATTTAAAAATAAGAAAATTAGGCCAATTTTGAAATGCACCAATCTTTGAGATATTCAAGTTTAATCATTGATGTCACCAATAGAGTCAACTAAAAGCATCAATCTTTGAGATATTACAATTTACATTTAATTTTTTAAGGAAGATCCATTTAGTAGGATTTACGAAGTCTCCACCTAGTTTTACATTTTAGGAATAAAAAATTGACTCTAGATAGATAAAGTAAAAAATCTACGAAGATATTAAGGGTATATGGATCAAGTTACGAGATTGGAAGGTATTATGCACCAATCCCGCCTGATGAAAGACGGTCTCAATTAACATAAAAATTTGCATTGCAAAAAAAAAAAAAAAAACCTAATTTCTAGTGTTGAGGTGGTTTACCTTTGGATATAAAGACTGATGGTGTGAATGTTCCTCTTACGAATTTCCTCGATCTATATGAGAATTGTTTTTGACTAGATCCTAGTGTTATTGAAGGTTTACGGATGTTTTCGAGTACGAAATTAAGGCCAAGGGGTTAGGTATTGAGTTAGGAATTTAAATTTAGGGTTTTGAGAGAGTACTGAGGAGATTTTGACCTCTTTTTCCTAGGATTCTGAAGGCATACAAGATTTTGTGGTAAGCTTTCCTTTTAAAAAAGTTTTTTAATAATGTTTGAGTTAGATTATGTTTACTTTAGATAAGGCTTCTTTCTAACTAATCCTCTGGTGGTTTTATATAAAATTTTAGGTAGTTTTGATTTTGATTTGATTTAATTCACTTGCAAAGAATAAAATCTTTTAAATTTTTGATATCCCTCATGGAGATTCTTTTTTTAATTATTTAATATTATCTGTTTTCCCCATGAGGTTCTTTAATTAAATATTTGGTGGGCCCCACTTAAATAAATAAGTTGGCACTTGAAATTGGGTCCATAAGCTTAATTAATAATATTTATTAGTTTAATTTTTTTAAAATTTAATTTATTAAGATTATAATTTACATTTGTTGAGATTTTTAATTATTGATTTTAGATTTTTAAATTTTAAAGTTGGAAAATTATCGTTTAATCTTCAAAGAAAGTTTTTTGCTTTGGGATGTCGTTTTTCGACGTTTTACAATGTTTTAGAATCAATTTTTTGTGAGGAATTCATTGCATATGTCAATTTATGTCCTCTTTTTTTCGACATGAAATGGGTGCGGGTCCCACGAGGGGGCATTTTGGTAATTTTGTGAAAATTGACGAATGATTTATTTGGTTCCAAGTTGTCATTTTATGTGTTTAAAAGAGTTTTCCTTATCATAATATGGTTTCAAGAGTGTTTTGGTGTCATGAGAAATTTGGTAATTTCTTGAATTCTGCTAATTTTTCTTGTAAAGTTTCTTTTAGTTTTAAAATGATTATTTATATGTTCCGAGTCACATTTTCTTAACATAGTATGGTTTCTAATATTTCTTCGATATTGAATATCTCATCCGAGCTTTAGAACATGTTTAGAGACAAAATAGGATTTTAAAACATTCATCTGTTATTAGGAACTGTCGTCATTGGGTTCACAAGTTAATTACTTAAGCAAATGCAAAAAGAGGGTGTCTACATTGACCAAATTTTTGCAGCCCAAAATCAAATAAAACTTGCTTTTTTCATGTATCAATTTGTTATATTATTCCAAATTGCTATAAGGTCCCGGATAGCTCGGTTTCAAAAAAATAAAACATAAAAAATCAATGAATTAAATATGAAATGGTAATAAAATTAGATATATTGGTGGATGTCCAAATGATTATGAAATGATAATAAAATTAATAGAAAGTAGTAATTAAAATGTAAAGGAGAAAAATGATTAAAATCTTCAAAATAAAATATATCCAGTGAGCTACTTATATTATATATATGTTCATTAATAAGTTACAAATTCCACCTTCGTACATAATCCAGTCTCCCTTCTCAACTTTTGGGATCAATAAAAAAAAATTAGGAAAAATTACTTAAAAGACCCTAACAGGGGACTTTTTTTTTTTTTCTAAATTGTCCATTAGTTTTGGGCAGCATCTTAATAGTCTATTTAGTAAATTTTTCTTTTCTTAATAGCCCTTGAAGCTCATCTCACGTTATAATATTTTTGAAATACCCAAACTACCATTTTCTCATCTTCACATAATTAGATTATTCAATTCCAATGATTTTTTATTATTATTGTGAATGACAAATGTATACTCTGAATTTTGAACATTAAAATGTTTTTTTTTTTTGTTAATTTATTAAAATAATATATTTAAATATTCAAAATTAAGAGTATATCATTCTCTACTCATCACTCACAATAAAAAATTGTCAGAAATGATCGTAATCACTGTTGAAAAACCTAATTATGTGAATAAAATGAGAAAATGGTATTTTTTATTATTTCAAAAACATTCCAACGTGAGATGAGCTTTAGCCTTTAGGGACTATTAAGAAAGAAAGAAATTTTTTTTTTTACTAAATGGACGATTAAGATATCACGCCCCTTAGGGACTATTAAGAAAGAAAAAAAAAATTTACTAAATGGACGGTTAAGATATCATGCAAAACTTAGGGATTATTTAGAAAAAAAAATCTCTCATAGGATCTTGAAGTCATTTAAAAAAAAAAAAAAAAAAGACAAAATGGGCTGGAGATACTAGGGGTGCAACTTAATTCGGTTCAAACCGAGAACCGAACCAATCCGTGAGTTTTGGGTTTGGTTGGTTCAGTTTTAATTAAATACGGTTCGATTTCAGTTTTAAAAAAAATAAAAATCGATGGGTTCGGTTCGGTTTTCGGTTCAGAATTTATAAATAACCGAACCGAACCGAAAACCGAACCAAGATTTTTTATTTAAAAATAAAATGTATTTTTTTTTTCAAAACCCTCTCTCCTTCACTCTCTCTCTCTCTCGTCTCTCCCGTTGAGCTGCGGTTGCGACTGCAACCTGCAGTCTCTCTCTCTCTCTCTCTCTGCAGTTGACCTCCGGCTGCGCCTGCGACCTCCAACCTCCGACTGTGACTGAGCCTGGAACCTCCGGCCCTTCGACTGCTCCTGTGACTTTCGACTGCCCCTGCAGCGTTCGATTGCGACTGCGCCTGAGCCTGAGCCTGCAACCTCTGACTGCGCCTGCACCTGCAACCTCCGACTGCGCCTGCACCTGCAACCTTAGACATGCAGCTGTAACTTGCGACCGGTTCGTTCATCTCCCTCTCTCTTTCTCTCTCACTCACTCTCTCTCTCTCTCTCTACCTGTGTCATGTGCCCCTCAAATGGTTAATCCATAAATTGGATGATTGGATTTCGATTGAAATGGGGGAAATTTTGCTCTTCGATCAGAAATGAGAAAATCTCTCAGCAACCCATGAAATCGAACCGAACCGAATTAAGGTCGGTTTGGATTGGTTTGGTTCTAAACTAATTCGGTTTGGTTCTGGTTCCCATATAATAGAACCGATCTTGATCGAATCGATTCTAATTTTACTCTAAACCGAACCAACCCGAATCGAGTTGCACCCCTAGGAGATACCATCAAAGATGCATCCGTGTTTGGTTTTAACGACCGTTGAAATTTGTTATTTGGAATATTTATGACATGGTCAGGATCCGTGGATTGAAAATTGACTCATAAAAATACACAATTCCCAATCACTAAAGTATAGCTATTAAGATTTATCTTAGGGATATGTAATTTATCCTTGAGATAAGTGTTTTCTATCAATCATTAGATTTCATGTTTTAATGACCGGGCTTACGTGTTTTTAAATCAGTCATTTTTGGCGAGTTGAGATCTTGACCCTTGCTGAAAAATCCAAATCCTTTGTTTTTATTTACAAACAACTGGGACTTGGTCATTAATGGACATAACTTGTTGATGAGGTGACAAAGCCTTTGATAATATAATGAGAGATGGATTACTAAAATCTATGTTAATTAATTTTGAAAATTACAAGGATGCCCTTACATCTTGCTTCTACATCCAAACTTAATACACACCTAATTAAATTAAAATAATCTTACATCTTAATATAACAAAGAGTCTGGCTAGTCTTACTAAGTTAGTAAGGATTTCACCCTCACTAAGGATCCTTGGACTCAACTTGTCGCATTCAAAAGTATGATCCAATGCTTTAAGGCTGTAGAGGACAAAATTCTATGAACTTTGAAAAAAAAATTATTTTTCACTATTGAATTTCAATTTTAAGATTGGGAGTTATGTGGAAGTTCGAAAGCCATCCATTTTCAAAATCTTGGATTAAGTTAGAAAAAAATTATTTTTTGATTATTTATTTATTTATTTATTTTTATCTGAATTTTTAGAAGCAACTTAAAGGGCTATGGACTAGGTGTTGGATTGTTGAGGTGGTAATCCATTTAAGCAAAATGACCTTTAGTAAGGCTCAAGTCTTTACCAAGTTAGCTAGGAAAGTGTTTCTCTATGACAAAATATTCTTACATCCTAATATCCTATGATCTCTTATTAGATTTTTCTATAATTTATATCTTCCTCTTCCATTATCTTTTATCTCTTTTGTCATAAATGCTTATTCTCTCAATTCCCTTACTTAGAATCCATCAAACATGTTTAACTTTCTTTTCTCATTGCAATTTGCATCGAATATTATAATGATTTATTGAATTGAATTGTGGCATCGATGAATGACGTTGGATTAATGAAAAATAATAAACATGTAAAATTCATTGAAGCTTCATATATCTTCTTATATTTTGATTTACCTCTCATTTTTAAAGTCATGTGAATTTTAGTGCTAAATGAATTTTGAGGCTCTCAATCAATTGAACAATTTTACCTGAAAAATTCTTTTAAGGATTTTCAAAATGAATAATATTAAAATGACTAGAAAAAAGATATTCAAACTCACTCACTTGACGTAGAATGTGCACAAAATCATATATTGTTTCTTGTGTATCTTAAGAAAAAATGTGTGGTTATTTGCACATTTACATCAATTGAGTATCTTTTTATAGCCAATTTAACACGACTCTTCCAAAAAATGTATCCCTAATTTTTTAAAAAAATTAATCTATCAAAAGTAGTGGTGAGTCTTAGGAAATCTATTTTTTTTTTTTTCTCTTTAATGAATTGTTATAACTATAATTAGAGATGGGATCAAATGCACCTAGGCAAGGGTGGAGTTAGTAAGGAGACATTGGGAGCAATTGCCCCCCACTCAACTTTTTTGAGTATTTTAGATATCCTTGAATTTATGCTTAAATTTGAGATACTCCTACATTTTGAACTATTGACATGTTCCGTTTGACCTTGTTGCCCCCACTCCCTTATTTTCCTCCAATTTTTACCCTCTTCCCCTCCAATTAACTATAAATTTACACCCACTAAAAGAAAATCCTGACTCTGCCCCTACACCAAAAGTGAAGGATTGAAACTCTACTCTCACACCTCAACACATACCACGTAAGTCACAATCCAAGATAAGTGTGACTTACGTGACAAATGTTGAGGCATTGGACGAGGGTTTCAATCCTTCACCCGGATGCATATAATTATTAGACCAGCAAAGTCAGAACACGTCATAAGGAATGAAAGGTGGGTATACAAGTTAAGGGTAATATGGTCATTTGATGGGCAAGTGATTTATAAGTTAATTGTATTAAGTTAAGTCAATGAGGTCAACGATTTATTTTAGTTTAAGGAAAATGTTCAGTCAGCACTAACCGCAATTACTGTCACGCTCAAGGCACGCAAATGAGAGAGAGAGAGAGAGATGGTAATTTAGTAAATAATGAATGTAACACGTCTACCATAAGATGAGAAGACTTTGGAAACAGAGAGAAGTAGGACCGACGACGAAAGAGAAGTAGAGAGAGTCGAAAGGTCAAACAGAACCGGTGGCGCCGGTTAATGGGTCATAGGCTGTCTTCTCTCTCTTCTTTTTCTTGGATCTTCTTCGGATGTTTCTGTGAAAGAAGAGGATCTCTAAAACAATTTCTGAATCTTTTGTGTTTTTGAAAGGAGGTTGTCTAAGCAGAAGGATTGGAACCTACGCTTGGAGAAGACGAAATGGCGGTATGTTTCACTTTTTTTTTTTTTTACTTTTGGGGTCAGTAATGATGATTTCTGATGTGGGGTTTCGTTGAAACTTAGAGAAATTTGATTGGTATTTCTTTATTTTTGTTGGGTTGGCTTGGATTCTATTCTTCTCTCTTTTATTGTTGTTCTTTCACGTTGGGTTTTACTTTTTTGGTTTGGATAAATAATTTTCAATAAGTTTTTCCCATCTGGGTTTTGCTTTTTTTAGTTGAATTGGTGGTGGGTTTGTCTGGAATTCTGAGATGGGTTTGATTTATTTTTGAGTTATTATGTGGATCTGGTTGATTGATACCTGAAGAAATCGGTTGTTTGGGTCGTTTGCTACTTGGGTTTTACTATTTGTTTAGTTAGCTTTTGGTCGATTCATGAGGTTTGATGTTGTGACTTATGTTGATTAATGGGGTGTACTATTTCAAAGTTGAAGCTCTGGCTAGTAATTTGGTGCAATTTTCGGTTGAGATTTTCTGCTGATTTAACATATTCTGGATTTTTGCTAGTAATCTCATGTTGGCTTTTTGTTTATTTTCCTTCTACTTTCCTGGAAATGAGAAAGATTTTATCACAGTTTCACATCTATGGGTTGTTACCATTAAGTTGAATAAATTATGCTCATATGTTGTGATTTTGGTTTCCCTTTCTACTGAAATAGAAAGTTATCTAAATTTATGACTTTATGTAACATTAGTTTTCCTTGTGGTCACTATTTCTTTTTCTTTTTTCATATTTTTTTAATTAATTATGGTTTGTTCTCGACTCTTGAGTGATGACAGGAATCATCCATCATCTATGTCATAGCCAAAATATTGGGTATGGGAACATGAGTCCTATGTCTCCATTCAATTCTATCTTAGAAGTGAGCCATGTCATCGGTTGGGGGCATGAATGCCTTCTTGTCTTTTCTTACTACTTTTATCTTCTCATTTTCATCATTCCTCTTTACTTTTTTAGATCCTTCAACTTGCTTGAAAGCACTTTGTCTCATAATATTGTCATTGTTGTTTGTTATACATGTCCAAACCATCTCCATCTTCATTCCTTTATTTTATCTCCAGTTGGGCCTATGGCTGAACTCTTTAACATCGTCCTTATTTTTTTAATTTTTTTTTATATATATCTAATCTTACCACTCTTTCATCTCAAAATTCTCATATGTAAGTACACTAATTATATGAATATGTTGTTTCCTGACTGCCCAACATTCAACTTTGTAAAGCATTTATGATCTTTTTTAACTTTCTTGGATTTTTTTAAATATATTTTGTTTGTTCGATATATGTTGATCGCATAATATTCTATAAGTGTTCCTCCATATTATCCACCCATCACTAATTCTATGGTTCAAATTCGCCCTAATCCATTTATCATCACATATAATTGTACATAGTATTGTTTCTTTGTGGTATATCTTTCACATCAATATTAACTAGTATATTATCCTTAGGAGTGTCCTTGCAAAAGTTGAAGCCAAGATTGTAATCTTGGAAAGGGTTGTGGCTGATAGTGGGTCACCCGCAAGGAATATCACTGAACTACAACACTTACATATATTCTCATAGCCTACTTATCTTAGAAACTGTTAGTTTCTAAAGACCGGTTTTGGATTTAATTCTTTCCTAGTTTCATCGACCATTGCTACACCTTCTGCATATAACATATACCCAGGGACCTCTGCTTTTATCTTCTTTTTCTCCCCCTTTTTTTAGGGTAAGGACTTCAACCAAAGACCTCAATTTGCATTGTAATACGTCTCAACCAACTGAACTATGGGTTCAAGACCCTTGGGACATCTCCTGGAATGTTGAGAAAGATAAAAGAAATGGGGAAAATTACTTAAAGGACTCTGGCGGAAGGATTTCTTTCTAAATAGTCCCTAAGTTTTTGGTAGTAGCTTGATAGTACATTTAGTAAGATTTTCTTTTCTTAATGGTACCTCATTATTGGTGAGCTCACCGTTTTTTATTTTATTGTCGAGGTCAACCTTTATATTGTCAAACTCACCACTTTTTATTGTCCAGTTCACCACTTTTTACTGTCAAGTTCGTCATGTTTTATTGTTGAATTCGACAATTTTTAAAAAATGTTGAACTTGACAATAAAAAGTGGTGAACCCGATGCTAGTAAAACCTACCCATCTTCATTTTTCCAACTAAAATACATGTAACAGTTGAATAAAACTTGAGATAACGACTTGTCTAGATGATTTCAAACCAAAAGAACCTTCCTTGATTTCATCCTAAAGCAAATAATTTTTTTGAAAAAACCCTTGCAAATGGCTTCTTCTTCCTTCTTTAATCCTTTCTGATGGAATGGAGTCTCCAAAACTTGATTGGGATGCCGAAAATCCAATTTCTTTTGGACAAAAACGGTGAGATCGAATGATTAGGGCATTCAATCATGACAAAATGTGGTGAATGGGGTTCATGGACTGAATAGAAAAGAAAGTTTTACTAAATGGACTATTAAGAGAACAAGCCCTAAAACTTGGGGACTAATTAGAAAGAAATTTCCCTCAAGGGTCCTTTAAATAATTTTCCCTAAAAAATATAATTCAATTGCTTATTTTTATTAGCTTTTGAATGATTGTTAGTTGATATAATGTGTTCCTCTACAATTGATTGATTACTTGTTGAATAGCATGGATATGATCGATAGGTGTCCTGGCCAATGTGCCCATGTGTCTCCATTTGTGAGAAGTTATATGAACTATTTTGGTAAGGCCACATCACTTGGCCGTTAGTTGATAGAAGTTCTATCTGAGGTGCCAGTTCTACTACCCCACTCACACCTCAAAACCTCGTCTCTTCTCATAATTGGCTACTACGACCATGCTTCCATTAAATCCGCCTTCAAATTCATCAACATTTCACATTTTAGATTATGATGTTTTTAGACTTCGACATGTGTGGTTGCACATTTAGTGTATGATTTAGTATGATACAAGTATACGACATCTGATATCCATATATATATATATATATATATATATATATATATATATATATATATATGGATAGCGTTCTGTAGACAACATTTTAGACAATGGTTTGTCCTATATGGCAAAAAATTTCGGAATGGGCTGATTTTTTGTGAGGATGATCACTATAGCGAGGAGATCTTCCTCGCAAAAAATCAGCTCATTCTAAAGCTTAAACTGGCTGCTTTCTCATTTTTGAGTACCGGAAGTCTCGCAAGCAAGATAGATCACCAACGAGGAATCACGTCTAACCCTATGGAAAGTGGTTACAAACTAACTATAAAAAATGAACAGTACACCATTCTTCAACTTGTAAACTAGGGCTAGAAAATTTAAAATGGGCTGATTTTTTGTGAGAATGATCTCTAGAACAAAACACGTTGTCTATAATGTTATCTACAGAACCCAACCCTATATATATAGGGGAATGCTAATGTCCAATATTTCATGGGAACGTTAGTATTCAATCCTTTTTTTTTTCAATAATACCCCTCCTCATTTTTTCTTTAGTGAAAAAGACAAAGGTGTATTAGTCTTTTACACAATAAATGCTATGAGCATTTACATGCTTTGCATAATAAATGCTATGAGCATTTAAGTATTTTGAATTAAATATCTTTTTTGTATTAAATGCTTTGGCAGTCAATGCTAACAGAATAAATGTATTTATTAATAGCATAATAAAGTTTTTATTGTGTAAAAGACTAACATGCCCTTATCTTTTTTCACTAAAAGACAAAATGAGGAGGGGTATTATTGAAAAAAAAAAAACGTGTTGGACAATGCTAACGTCCCTATGAGGTTTTGGACATTAGCATTCCGCACTCCCCATATATATATATATGTACAGTTGGGTTCAATAGTCAAAATCCTGGAGAAAGTTGTCTTATATGGGCTAAAAGTTTCGGAATGGGCTGAATTTTTGTGAGTGATCTCTATGGTGAGGAGATCATTCTCACAAAAAAAATCAGCCCATTCGAAAACTTCTAACCCCATGCAAATGGTTACAAACTAACGGTTAAAAATTGACGGTCCACGATTCTTCAACTTATAAACTAGGGTTAGAAATTTCAGAATGGGCTGATTTTTGTGAGGATGGTCTCCCCACCATAGAGATCGTCCTCACAAAAATCAGCACATTCCAAAACTTGTATCCTATATAAGACAAAACACTTTTGTCTAGGAATTTAACAAATGAACGCTACCCATAGATATGGGTTGGGATCCGTTGACTCCTTAGAATGACTCATGGAAGAAACACATGATCCCAGCCCTTTAAACACAAATATCTAATGGTTGAGATTTATGAGTATCTTGATAACACAAATCTCGGAGATACTTATCCTGAGGATAAATCTTAACCATTGGATTTTACATTTAAAGGGTTGGGATATGTGTTTTTTTTTAAGAGTCATTCTTAGGAGTCAACGGATCCCTACCCTAAGTATATATTGTAGATTGTAATCATTTCTAATTTATAGATTGTCTAACTAATTCAAATTACTGGAGAAACTTATGTAAATCTATGTAGGTAATTTTAGAGAGCTGCTATTGGCACCCCCAGCTTTTGTTTATTACACCCCAATTTAAAAAAAAGTGAATGGTTGAGAATATGTAAAAGTTGGGGTGGTAATAGAAGCTCTCTCATTTTCTTTGTTTTTGCTGGATTTCTAGTTTTTGGGTTTTGGATTTTATATGAGCAACCTAATCATAATTTTAAACGACTATTGAAATTGTTTGAACGTGTGTTATAATGTGTAATGTTGAGATTATAATTTGAGCCAAACCTTTGTAATGTTTGAAGAGTGTAAAATCTCTAATTGGGGGTGTGATAAATAATTTAAGAAATTGGGGTGTAATACGTAAAAGTTGGTGTGATATTAGCTAGCTTATTGTAGACAAATCAGAAACTGAATCCAAAAGCTGACTGAATATATGATACGGTGTTTTAATGGTGCTGATGCCTTTCTTTTACGTGTCCCTCCTATTAATGTTTATGTTGTGAGAGGAAGGAGAGGATTTACCAATCCTTATAATTTCTACACTTTAGCTATCAAGTATACCATTCATATAGTTGATCTTATGAGGACTGAAACTCGGGCCTTGAAGTTCATAAATGTTGCTGCAAACAGGTTTACAATATTAAAGTGTTCTATGTTTGCATGCAGATGTTTAATGTAAGGATTTAATCTTATAGAGACCTTGGAAGTGTATTTGAATCTAACTTCTTTGTGATTGAGTATAGGGTAGATTTGGAAAAGAGATTAATGAAATAAGGGTTAAAGAAAATGGGAAAGGAATAAAGGTTGAAGTTTATAGGAATTAAGAATTAATAATCAAGAATTCAACATTCAACATTCAAGATTTCAAGAAATTAAAAATTTAAGAATCAATAAAACAGATTTTATGAGTGCTTTCTTGAAAGGATTAGAGGGTTCTTGATCTCTCAAAAAATAAACAAAAAAATGCAGAAAAGATGGATCGAAGAAAAAGATTAAAGAAAAAAATTGATATTTACCTTGGAATCACCTCAATGATTTCCATGCAATTAACCGCATTGAATTCACCAACATTCAAAAGAAAACAGAGACTTTTGTAATTTAATTTTTTCATTCATTCTTTGTCAATAAATCTTAATACAATCTATAAATAGGGAAAATCAACCAAGAGTCTTAATAAAACTAAAATACTGAATAAAATAATTTAATTTTCGTAATTTTCTCTCTTAAAATTGTAGCCCTAATAAACTTAAATAAAAGACATCCTTAAATTACCAAACTACCCCTAAATATTGTACTAAGACCATGGGCCAATGAAACATGAAAATAAACCTAAAAAACATAAAAATAAAGTCTTAAAACAAAAAATTAAATAAAAATAAAATCTATTCTTCAAGTTTTGATGTCCTTATCATGATCTAGTAAGGCTTACTATAAGAAGTCCTACCAATGGTATGATGCACATCCAAGGAGTGAGCTGCAATTCACTCAAGTCAATTTTCCCTAAAAGCTTCCTTGGTGTTACTAAGAAAAGGATGCATACTGCAATCAGGATGATGGTTTATGCTTGCCCTTGGTTTCAAAACTTAGTTTAACATATCATCTCATCCATGGATGAGTCAACTTGTCTCAAATGAGATAAACCCTTGACTTGTTTTACAATTATTTATTTGTATGAAAATAATTATAATTTTTTATTATAAAATAATGTTACTTAGAAGATGATTAATCATAAATCATATTTTATTTAGATAATATGTATTTAAATTATAAAAAATAATTATTTAATTAAATATACAAAATCCTAGTTGACTCGGTCAAGCTTTATTGATTCGGATGAGATTTTCAGATTCTTGGCCAAGACATCTCATTTATCTTGCAAGATTCGGCACAACTGAGACGCCTTGTCTATCCGTCCTTTTCATGGAGTATATCGAGATGACTTGGACGAGTCATCTTGGTCTCAGATGAGATTTAAAACCATGTGCAAGCGATATACAGACTTGTACCCCTTTTTTTTCTTCTCTTTTAGTATTGAAAATAATCCGTTTTGGAATTATCAAAAAAAATATAAAACAATTTTTGTGTACACTGGAATTTGTGTGTGTGTGTGTGTGTGTGAACCTAAAGTGGTAAGAATCTATTTGGTTGTATTAGTGAGGAATGTCTATTGAAAGATTATTGGAGATCACATCTGTGTATTGGTGAAGGTATGGGTAACCAACAGTGATGTAATGTAGCATTGTGCAACAATACACTCAGGCTGGAGTCATTTGTATCTTTCCATTTTATTTTGATTTCAACAAAAAAATGAAGCAAGAACCAGTTATATCAAGGAAAAAAGAAAGGCTTAATTTCTCCTATATTAATCATCATCATATACTAGAAAGATAAGAATGAAATGAAACCACTTCATCATCGTCATTAATATCGTTATTGTCTTATCCCTTTTATTAGGGTGAGAAATAGGAATGCTATTTTACCATTCAATTTTATCTTGATCCATGCATAGAATGTAACAAAAACCCTTTCTCAAAGCACTTGGTTTCCACCCCAAATCTCCATAACCATTTCCTTAGGACGGTTTATCCTTGAATTGCCTAATCCCCAAGCCTCCACAATCCTTGGTATTAAAAAAATTCTTCTAGGCATCCAAGGGATAGTTTTTTTTTTTGACAAATATAGAATGTATTAATGAAGGAAAAGAATTAGGAACAAAAATAATTAATGAAGAGAAATAAAGAGGGACAAGAAGAGAAAGTAAAACTAATAGGTTGGTAAGACTTACTAAGGTAAAAAAGGCACAAAACAACTATCCTTCTCCATTCACATATTTTCCCATCTTACGCCAAAGTCTTTGAAAAAAAGAAAGAAAGGGCTCACATTCCTTAAAAATCTTGGCCCATTAAAACACTAGAGCCTTGATATCAAGGATAATTTCGTGGATTTCGAAGATTTATATTAAAAAACTCTTTATGTTCCTTTATTTCCAAGGATCCCATAAGACCATATAGGAGAGGAACCCCCATGCCTTACCCTTATGAGAATAGAAGGCATCTAAGTTCTAGTTGCGAAAAAGATCTGAAAAATAAATAAATCTTGGGAGATCTAACAGGTACCAGATTGAATAAATAAGGAAGCATACACTCTTCTTGTAAGATCGTAGTGAAGCAAGAGATGGTTGATAAATACGGAAATTTAGAAGGGATCTTGGACCCCATATGTAGAATGATCAGACCCTTAACTAACTATTCATTCCTTGACCAAATGCATTTCTCGTCTTTTGAGAGGGATAAAGAATAGATGATAAGGCTTAGTAACAAGTTATCAACTTAGTCAATTTCCCAATCATTCAAGTATCTTCGAAAACATAGGTTCTAAGAAATGTCTTTCCTATAGAAAATCCTGAACCAAATAATTTTATCTATCTATTAGAGCAAAGCGAGTAAGGAATTCATCATTCAAGGGAGCATCCTCTCCCTTCAACCCACTCCAAAGGTCCTCCTAAACTGGGCTTTGTTCCCTCAGCCCGTTTGTACCTAATGACTCACAAAATCAAGATAAGCATTCATTATGCCTTTCCAAACATCTCAATCATAGGAGGTCAAAATGTCCTGATTTTCTAAACTAAAATTCTTAATACCCTACTTGGAGTAATACATTTCTTCAAAACTAGAGCTCTCTTCAAATCTTCAGTCATTTCCTCAAAAAAGCAAAATATATATGTTTTGTTTTCTTGATTCTTAACTTGCTCTATTCATTGGAGAACTAGTGACCTCTAGTCCACTAAATGATTGTCTTTCAAATCATGGCACAAAAATTCCTGATCAATTTCCTAATTCCTTAGCAATGTTGACAGGGATAGAAATAATTCCATATTGGAGACCATAATTTCCTTCCAAATACACAAGTTATCCTCTCTCGATCTCCACAACAATCTCCTCAAAAAAGACAAATTCATCAATTTGATTTTCTTGATTCCTAACCAGCTTTATTTATAGGAGTGGTTGATACCTTTCAATCCACTAAATGATATCTATGATTTTCTTTTGAATAATGATGAAAGGTTGGAACAATAATGTGTACATCGGGAGACTAAAGAGAATACTTTTGATCATAACTAACTCACCCCCTTTAGAAAGGTACTTGGACTTCCATGAAGCCACCTGCCTACCCAACCTTTTGGTGATTGGGTCTCATACATCCCTAGACCAATCTCTAACACCAAAAGACAGCCCTCTAGATACTTTGAAGGAAGCTCTCCTATCCATCAAGTTAAGACCTCAATACTTGCTATTTATTCAAACCTAAAAACCTGAGCTTTGAAGGTGACGCTCAGACAAAAAGTAATGCATCAACAAAATTAAGGCAGGATGTCTTCCGATATTCTCTAGCCATGTCATAAGCTTATAGACTTTAACTCTACGTAATTCTAGATGCTATTCTCCCCAATGCTTCAACCACAATAAAATAGAGAAAATGGTTTCTAATTTATTGAGGCCTCTAAAGCATCTGAAGTGCTTTATTGGGGAACCATTTGTGAGGATGGAAAAGAAGGCTATGGAAATATATTTCTTAGTCCATTTTCTCAACTTCGTTTCAAAACCTATTCTCTCAGTCATATAGTGTAGAAAATTAGTTCACATGGCTTCAATTACTCAAGATGCCCCTTAGTAGTGATGAGGACATTAGATCATGGGCCACAGTGGGTCATTGGTTAAATTTTATGTTTATTTAGTTTATGTCTAGGAGGGTCTATTTTAGTGATTAAGATTAATATTTAGGCTAATTTTATGTTATGTTTGTCCATGGTCATAGCATAGATGTTTGGGGGGCAATTTTGTAACTTTATCATGTCTTTCTATTGAGTTTTCGTAGGCTGAAAATTCAATGGGGATAAGCTTGGATCGTGACATAGATGTTATTTTTTATTTTGTTATATTTAAGTTTTATTCCCAACCATTAGATCTTGCTATGTTAATTAGATGGCTGATATTAGATTAGGGTTTTGAGTCTTATATAAATAGTTGTAGAGACATTATTCTAGATTATTATTATGAGAGATTGAATAAAACTTACAAGTTCATCCAAAAATAGGATATGTGGTGTGAAGCCATGGCTCTTCTTGGTGTGATTCCATGTTAGGATTACTTTTCATGGTGTGATGCCAAGGTAATAATCTTCCATCTTCATCTTCTTTCTCTTCTTCTCTAGATTCCTTTTTTTCTTGTTTGTTTTGGTTAGTAAAACTTGTCTAGAAATTCATAACCACCATTTTCTTGGCCAAACCCTTTGTAAGCCCTAATTCCATCATCGAGAAATCCTTGCACACCTTCCCACCTCATCAAATACACACTCACCAATCCTTTAACCTTATTACAACATATCCATAATTGCAAAACTTTGCATTGAGCCTTTTAACAGATAACCAATTGTGATTTTTGAGACCGTCACAATAGCCAATAAAACCCTCTGAGCATAAAATATTTTCTTGAAACCCTTGATTGCATTTAAGAAAACCTTCACATGTATTAGATTGAGGCCCTAAGTTAGTTTGGAAGTCCTACCTTCCTTAGGGTCCCTCATTTTAGTATTTGGGAGTAGCTCTATAGGATTTTAACTTAGCTTAGGAATCATTTTTAATTACTTATTAGATTTTCTTTAATAATCTCTGGTGGAATTAGTTTGTTTTATGAATTTTATTGTTCTTGGTAATTATTCTTGATCTTAGAATCATCATCTTAAGTTAAGTTTGCACTGTCCTACATCAATTAGCTTTTCTAGTCTCTTGATTACACAAGTCTGCATGGTGAAAAGAAGTAGTTAATAGAGATAACAGATAGGGTACTCATAATCAGCATGAACTCGGTATCTTTAGATCGGTATAACCTCTTTCATGAAACAAGGTGCCTCTCAAATCACTTAACTATTGGGTACATTATCATTATGGACTTTTGGGATTCTCCCAACATAATTTCTACCAGGTAGGGGTAAGTGTTCCATCTTAACACCCAAGGGATTCACGTAATGGAATCTAAATTCTCCATTGTTCATACACCAAATAACTCATTGCTTAGATTGCCTGATACAACTTCAAAACATTGAAAAACACACCTAAGATATCTGATTTTCCAAACCAAGGTTTCAAGGAGAAAAATATATCATCCGCAAATTTGAGGAGAGATATTAAGGTCATTTCCCTTGATTGAAATCCGTTTACTGCTTCAATGTAATGCCTAGTCAATGGTTTATTCTAAAAGAAAAAAAATGGGAAATCATCATAAATCTTATGTTTTGACTTACTACTTTATGTAGATGGTGTAAAATGATGTCTTATGCATATGCCACATGACTCACAATGAATGTGGTAGCCAAACAAGGTTTGCAAAAGGACCTAGGTTAGGAGGCCAAGGGATTATCATGACTTGAATGACACCACATTCTATGCCTTTCAACAAAGAATTTGTCGTCTATTTCAGGTCATTGGATGAGAGGTATGTTGGTCATGTCATTGTTTTTTGCTATATAAATAAGGGTTCTAGAGAACAAACAAAATGGAATTACCTTCTTTCCACATGGCAGACCTTTTATCCTGTTCCCTCTCTCTTTCTCTCATAGAGGTCTTCGTCCAAATCCTTCACCTTTCCTCATGCAACAATCCCTGAGTAGTTATATGGTTGATTGGAGTGGACAGTTAAGAGTCATTTCATTCTATCACTTCACATGCACTTATATATGCTTTAATAATGTTTCAACACTTTGCTTCCTTTTTAGCTCTTAATAACAAGTGCATAACATCTAGTTATGTTGTTGGTTGCCACGTGATGGATCTCTTTCTCTATTTTGTTGTAATGGTGGATTTGGTGGTCTTGCTAGTTATTTGTCTAATTTAGGTGGTGGAACATTTGGAATGAGGACTAGCAATCAAGACGTTCAAGCTGAATGAGTAGTAAATATGGAGATTTTTGTAACACACCTAATTGGAGTCCCCATAGATCTTAGTTGCATGCAAAATTTAAAATCTCATCTTGGGGCAATGTTTTGGTTGGGGGAAAAATTGAGACATTCTCGATCGAAACATTCCTGAGACATTGAATGTTTTGACGTCAATATTTCATTCTAGTCTCGGCTGAAACCGGAATGTTCCGTCGAAACACTCTGAAATGAAACGAAATTTTGCACCATGGTTGTATGACTCATAAGCTGCTATGATGTATCCATGAGGATAATATGTTTTGATTGGTTGTTAAATTGTCTTAATTTATTTTGGTAACATAAAGTTGTTGTAGATACATGGGGTTCAAAGGGTTCTGACCTCATCTACGTGGGTTTAGGAGTCACCACCATCTATAAATTTAGGTGTGACACCATAAAAGAGTTTTGAAATTCATTTTTTCAAGCAAATAGTGACTTAAATCTAATCTTCATCTAGAGGTAAAGGGTAAGAAGGTTCGGTTGTGAGACAAGGAAGGTGTTAGGCACTTTGTCTCACCCATCAAGTTGGTAGTTACCAAAGATCGGCCAAAGTGAAGTAGAAAACTAATTTTTTTTCGTCTTTTTGAAGTTAGGAAAAACTAGTAGGCATTTAAGAATCAAACGAAGTATAGTTCGGCCTCTAAACTTGCAAAGAAGTTCAATGAGCAAGTCATTTATGAAAGTACATGCTTGCTGGAATTTTTTGCGGGCTTGTGATTTTGGTGCAAATCTTCTTAGATTTCTCCTTTTTGGACCTCAAGCACTTTCTACCTACTTATGTGCTCACTTAGGAGCATGTTTTGTTGGTTTAGCTCTATAAATACATCCATGAGTTGGATGAATCCACTTGGGAGCCTTCACCTTATGCATGAAAATGTGTCATTTAGGGACTGTTTTTGTTGGTTTAGAGTTTAAGGATAAATCTAGGTAGATTTACACATTTGAATCATCCCTTTTGGAAAATAAAAGAAATGGTGTGTGCTAATGTGTATGCATGCCAATGTTCCATTGAAACTTATTCGTGGACTCAAAAAGGGGAGATTACTTCACATGGTGAATGTTTACTCTCTTCCTCCTTATGCTATTAAAGAAAGATACTAAACTTTGGAATTTAAATTGCTTGGAACCTAAAGGAAATAAAGACAACTAGTTATGCAATTAAATACTCTTTATGGAGTTTATTATGGACTTGGAAAAGGAAGATCACTTCAATTGGTGAAGATTTACTCTCTTTTACTTTATGCCATTGAAAATAAAACAACTACACTACATTGAAAGAATTTAAATGTGCATAAAAGTAAAGAAAGGGATAGATAAGAAGGGGATTGAGGGTACAATAAGAAAAAAAAAAAAAACATAAAATAAAAGTGTCCTCCCCACCTTGTCTTTCTTTTATCTTCTTTTCTTCTTCTTCTTGGTCAAGGCTTCTAGGATATATGAGAGAACAATTGGACAGAATTTCTCTCTTTAGAATGCTCTAAATAAGAATTTTGACAGAATTTTGTGACTCTAACTTGCCTCCTCCTTTTGCCTTGGATGGGTCTTCTATTTATAGGCTCATGGGAGACCCTTGAGGATATAAGTGTTCAAAAACCTTAACTTCAAAAATATTCCCAAGAAAACCTCAACAAAAGACTTCAAATGCCCTCAACCAAGTTGTCCTTGATGGTCTTTGCACCTTCTTGAGTCTTCTTACCAATCATGATCATTAAGGGGTAGAGGTATCAAAACACTCAAGGTTCTGGCAAAAGTGTCCATACCCTTTGAATGTGGTCAAACTCTATTGAATTGGGTAGCAATGACATGCAATTTGTTTAAGGGTGGAAAGGCTTAGAGGTCAATTGCTTTGATAGAGTCTCAACAAATTTGGGGTAGGAAAGGTCATTGTGCACAAGTTCTAAGGAATTCTCTTTGATAAGCAAAATGTTCTAAATCCTTGAACTTGGTCAAAGGATTTGTTGAAGAATGGCTTTGAGTTGAGAACAAGAGGATGGGCTTAATAGTCAATTACCTTAATAGAATCTCAACAAACTAATGATAGAAGAGTAATTGGCTATTTGGGGTGACCAAGAGTGATCAAATGTCAAGGTTGGGAGAAAAGCACAATTTACTCAAAAGCCAAACTTAAGTAATTATGCAAGCATTAAAGAAAGGGTAGAGTGAAATTTACCTGGAGTTTTCTTGGAAAACAAGAGATTAGGAGGGTTTAAATGTCAATTCCCCTTGAGCAAATCTGCAGCACTCAAGTGCACAAATCTCAATGATAACAAACCAACTGTCTGGACCTTTGGAGGGTTCAAATTATGTTTGTGAAGTCAATGACTTACCTAAGGTTCAATGTAAAATTTGCTAAGGCCATGGGTGAGTCATCGACTCAAAGGAAAATTAGCCTAGGCCATGGGCAACCCACGGCCTAGATTATTTTTAAGCTTTGGAAAGTTGATTTGAAGAGTTGGGATCCACCAAGGTGGGCCCCACTTAGTTAAATTGAAAACTTTTGAATTGGGCTTCTCTTTGTTGGACTTCAAGAGCTCTTGGGCTTGGTCCGGACAAATTGGGGTGTCTACAGTTGCAAACTTAAAGTTTTAGCCTATTTTTTCCAATCGTAAGATTTTTTTTTAGTTGGTAGTACTTACAACCTCTCAGCTATTAAAAGTTTGATCCCTTCATATTTTATGTTGGCACCAGATCTACAATCTAAAGGATTTTAATGAGGTAGGGAGGAATTAAAGTCCATTTGATCTACTGACTTCAATGGGAAAAATGTTCTAGATATTGCTGTAAATAGGTTTCTTAAGTATTTAGATAAGTGTTGTTCTTACATGATATATTCATTTTGGTAAATGGTCACGATTGTGGAGTATCCAATAACAGAGAAATTGGTCAGCGTACTAGTTGTGGCCAAACTAACCAAAGCCTTTACGGTTGTGTACACCTGCTACTGATACCATGCTTTGTTACTTCTGGTGGCACGCACAAATACAAGCTATGTTAGGGTTCCCTACACACATAATAGTGTCATTGGGTCAGAACCCAACGAGACGACTCGGAGGCTCACAGTATGGATTACAAGCAAGGGTGTCAATGGGTACCTAGTTACCTGATGTATCAGAAACCAATTAGTGGTTTTGGGTCTTTCACCATGGTCCAGATTATTTTTCAGTTAGTTAAAGTGAGGTGTACTTTTGGAGTACTATGTGGTAGATGCTTAACAATCAAAAGAAAAGGAGAAATGTGCATAACACCTAATTTTCACATATGCCATCGTGGAGTATGAAAAAATATTTTTTAACGTGCATGTCAGCTATGCTTTAAAGGCAAAGTTGGAAAATCCAGTGAATTGGCTTATCGTAGAGCCATTTTTCAGGTTTCATGAGTTGCAGATTTAGACTCTATGCTAGCGGAAAACGGTCTTGATTTAATGAGTTCCTTTCACTTTTGTATAACTTGGTGGTATAGTAAGCTGGTTGAGTCATGGCATCTTTTATTTTGGTATATTGTGAAAGTAATAATTTTATAGGTTTATTTAGAGAGATTCTATTGCCACACCAAGATTTGCTAACGCCACATTAATTCATATGTAAATCACCAAAGAATTAGCACACATTTGGTGTGGGGTTAGCAAAAGTTGATGTGGCAATAGAAGCTCTCTTTATTTAACATTTTAAGTAATTTGATTTGTACAAGTCATCAAGTCTACTCAATCTAATCAAGTATGTCCATACCATGGTCAATTCAAAGTTGGGATTTATCCAACATTTGTTTGTTGCCTGAATTTTCCTTACTATAATTGTTGTTTGGATAATGAATGTTTTACAGATTTTCCGTAGAAATAATAAAAGTCGTTTTTAATATTGTTGCAGCAGCGTTCACATGTACCTAAGTTTGGAAACTGGGAGAGTGAAGAAAATGTACCCTACACGGCCTATTTCGACAAAGCCAGGAAGGGTAAAGGCGGGGGAGGAAAGATGATAAATCCAAATGATCCTGAAGACAACCCTGATTTTCTTTCTGATGATAATAATTCCCAACCCCAGGTTGAAGCTCCTCCTTTTAGAACCCCCGGGGTTGAACCAGAGGTACCAGTAGTAAAGCCGAGGCATGAACGCCGAACTAGCAGGGAAGATGGGGGGGACAGTGTAGGTGGTCGGAGAGGCACTACTACTGAATCATCTCATCAGCGACAACACGGAGTAAGTTCTGGGGACACTCCCAAAAGGGCTGCTCGACATAGTGGGGGGTCCGACCGTAGCGTTGAGCAGTCTCCTCTTCACCCACATTATCAGCCTAGGGTTGGAGGAGGAGGCAGAGGCGGTGGTAGTGGCAGTGGAAGTGGTGTCTCTTCTCCCTCTTGGGAAAGAAGAGTGTCTGAAGGTAGCCACGGGGGGGTAGTAGGTTCAAACACCCCTGGAAGAACCCGATTTGGTCGAGGCGATGAAACTGTAAACATTTTTCTGATCCCTCTTCCCTTTTTAATGCATACTTTGCTACACACATTATGAATGTGTGCACGACAGATAATCTACGACGGGGTACCACACTTCATGGGGCAGCAAAGAAAAGCATGTTTCCCCATAAAGTGAAGCACACTCCATCATAATCTCTATCCATGTACACTCGCACACAAGCGTAAAACTTAACATCTAAAGTCATGTCTGGTGTTAGGGATCCACATAGAAACTTGTTGGAGAAGTCGAATTGAAAATATAAAATCTGGACCATCAAATAATATTGTTTCTTATCCATATAAATATATATATATATATAATATATATATATATATATATATAGATATATATATATATATATCTATATATATATATGGGGGCGGTTCAAGGGCCATATGAGAAAACATATGAAAAAACTTTCATTTTTCAAAATAAGGGTTAGAGGTTTTGGATTGAGCTGATTTTTTGCAAGGATGGTCACTATGATGAGAAGATCATCCTCACAAAAAATCAGCTCAATCAGAAACTTCTAAATCCATCAAAAGTGATTTACAAATTAGTGATAAAAATTGGTAAAAAATCGACGGTCCACATTCTAAATCACTTTTAATGGGGTTAGAAGTTTTCAGATTGGGCTGATGTTTTTTTTGGATGATCTTCCCATCATAGAGATCATCCTCACAAAAAATCAGCTCAATCCAAAATTTCTAACCCATATTTTAAAATTTTATTAAAAACGAAAGTTTTCTCATATGGCCCTTGAACCTGACCCTATATATATATATTGATTCTTTTGTTCAACTTCTCATATGGTCTGAACATTGTAATGGCCTGATTTTGGTGATGATAATCATCATGGTGTGGAAAACTCATTGTGGATTGTCCAATATGTTATCTATATGATCCCCACCACCAGACGTCGTGTCACATACGCACAAAATGTTTAAAACTCGCGCGCACATACACACACGATGTTTAAATCTCGAAAAGTCAGACAATTGGATGCCAGTCCAGCCGAGTTGAATCGACTCGTTAAGTCATTAAAAATGTACAGATGGGTTTCGTTTAGTCATTTTCAATTGTTGCACCTCTAATCATTTTCAGTCTTAACTGAACACAAAAAAAAAAGATTTGAGGTATGATCTTGTACATTTCTAATCATTTTCCGTTGTAACTGAACTTATAAAAAGAAACAAAGAAAGATTGACGTTTGAACTCAAAACCCTGGTATCATATCTAAATCTTCCTCTTAAGTCGAGGACAAGAAGCTGACCAAGCAAACCCCACTTCTTCCTGGCCTGGTTCCTAATGGGTATTTCAAATTATTATTAAGAGTGGAAGCGGAGGGATTTCTTCTTTAAAAAGTTTTTTTAAACTGGTGATCCAAGTCAAATCAATGGAATCGCATTTTCGAGTCGATGTGGCGAGTATCCACTAATTGACTCAGTAGCCCAAGTTTACTTGAAATCCAATCGGATTTAATAGAATCTGTCAAGTTTTGAGTTTACTGCTTTAGTTTCAAAACCTTGGCTGACACCATCTTTGACCGCACATTGGAAAAAACCATGTTCAAGGTTGGTACCTCAATTTCCAGTTTTCCTGCCATATTAGCACCTACCTGACCAGTGTCCTTCAAGATGTGTGGTGAAGACGGTGTGTTTATTTGTGTCAAAAAAATGGTTTCAATATTTGGGTCCAAAGATTTGGTGTTGGATATATGACACAAGAATGCCTTGGGGACTCTGTTGTTGATGATTTTTCATATATGTCCGAACTTGTGAAAGCTTGTTTCACATTTGACGCATGATGTGATTTGTGATGTTGCAGCCTGATAAAGGTGCCGCTGTACCCAAATTTGGTGAGTGGGATGAGAGCAACCCGGCATCAGCTGACGGATATACTCACATCTTCAACAAGGTGAGGGAAGAGAAGCATAGTGGAACAGCTAAAGTACCAATCATAACGTCTGAGAATGCTTATTATAACAGTCACAAACAAGAAAACAGAAACAACTCGGGGGTACGTGGATCTATCATTTCAATTCAGCATATATTCTTGTACTTGTTGGCCTGATCATCCTCTTTAATTACTTTGTTATGCTGTTGTTTCCTTTCAGAAATGCTGCTGCTTTTCATGGAGCAAGTAATGATTCATGTCTATGACTGCATATGGTGTGTGGGGTTTGTAAATAGCTCTGAAAGCTCTCTATACAGACTAACTACTTCAAAATGCATTCTTTATGTCGCTACTTGTGTGCTGCTTATGAATTGTGATAATAAACTTGAGGTTTTGATGGAGAAACTTCTTCATTTCTTTTTCTTTTTTAAATCTCTGAACCTTAATGTCCTTTTTACCTTTTTAATTTGCAATTATATTTGGCTACAGAAACCAGATTCATATCCACATTCTTGTATTCTACTTAGATATGTCACTATTACAATGGGATGATATCTTTCTCCTTCATGCCATGTGTAATATTCTTTACGAATATGTGCACGTACTTACCTCTGGTTGATAGAGTTCTTTTTTACAGAGTTCGGATCTTCTCTGAATATTTTTTTAATTTTTTTATTATCGATCTTGTTTTATGATGCATTAATGGAATGTGTCTTATTGCATGTAAAGCTTTTTTATAGGAAAACTTTGGATTTGTGCCTGTTAGATTGGAGATTATTCCACATTATTTATTTCTTTCAGGGGACTATACTTCTTGAGTTAATCAAACCCCCCTTAGGGACCACACTCAGGGATTTATCCCAGAAATTAGTTGGTGTAGAAAATTCATGCAAGCCAAAGGAATAAGGATTAGAGTTTAATTACAATAAGAATTTCAAGTAGCTATAGGATTTAGATTTGTTTTAGGAGTATAATTCTATGAATGGTAGTATTTTTAGTTCTAGTTGGATTTCTTTATTGGTTTTAGTAGTATTTCTAGTTTGAGGATTTTTTTTCTTGATGGTGTACTTGGATGTTTTGGAACATTTGTAATTAAATAAATTTTGATAATTTTTTTTTAAAGGTTTCAAACCATTTTCTCGTGGATCTTAGTAATTCTACCTGTCAAAGACAATGATCTTCTTCCTTGTTCATATGTCGTGATTACCTTGAGTTAAATGATGGTGTTGGTTTGAAACTTCTTCAAAGTAAGTTTATGTCCTGATTGTGTTTCCGACATCAAAATATTACATGGATCTTGATCTCGGACCCAACCCTCTAGAGCACGGTCACTTAGTGATCATCTCAAGTTACAGTATCGATGTAACTCATGTCATCCTTCCGGGGAATGTCAAAAATATTTCCCAACAATGATGGTGGTCTTCAAAATGAACTTTTACATATGTGCTTTCAAGTTGATGATGGTCCTACACTTTCTTATATATGCGACTAGTTTCAGGAGACATTTTATATGGTCACCCAATTTAAAAATAAATTTGATTCAGAATATTTATTTAAAAATAATAATAACAAAGCAGGAAATAATATAAGTCTACATCCATGTTCACCTAAACTCAAGACACTCAAATCCAGCTTTGAAACCAAAAATGAAAATAAAAAAACAAAACTTGGGGCGTTCAGTGAATATGATCAAAATATCTATGTCTTCTACATCTCGAAAAAAAAAAAAACCTTTGATTCCACCTTCTCAACCTTGATGAGATGTCATTTGTTCTTCACAAGATTGGATTGATTGAATTTTATGTGTTTATCTATTAAATCAATTAGAATTAAACAATTTAAGTTTTTGTGGTACATGACTGCCAAAATAAATCAAAAGGTCGAAGAAATTACTTTTTTAAGTTCTGCAAAGGCCAAAAACGAAAGAAAAAAAGTCCTAAATGAACAATAAAATGACCAAAAAGAACTTAAATACTGATAATGAAAATTGATATCAACTCTCTCAATAACAATAAAAAATTGTATAAAGTGAAATGGAGGAAAAAGATTCATTTAGTTAAACTCAAATCTTTGGGATAAGGCTTGTTGGGGGAAAATCAGGTAAGCCTCTGATAGAATACCACTTAACCCATATCAGTTTCAAAAATTTGCACATTGAATGAATATTCATAAAGCCTTTTAAGTGGTTTGCATGCGCAAAATGACTACAGCTTAGGAGTGTTAAAACTGCAAAATAAGATTCGTACCATCGACCCCCACTATTTAGGGAGTTCGAAGCAGCCAGGCCGCTTCAAAATATTGGAGGAACCCTTCTCGTACCATGACATGTGTCCTTTTGTGTTTACTTCACGTCGTTACTTTTTGTTTAATATTTAGCATACTTCCTTGGGGTCCGATTCACCCTCGACTCAACCATTTGCACTTAAGACTTTCCAAGGGGGTGGTCCATGTGGATGGGGATAGCAATGATAAAAAAAAATAAAAAGAAAAAGAATTAAATCCCAAAAAGAATTGTATGGGATTGAAGAATTTGTGTTTGTTGTTTGTAAAACATCACCAATCTTTAAAGCTCCTCTCAATTCAAGGTCTGCTCTCTCTCTCTCTCTCTCTCTCTATCTTAGCTTCCTCAGTGGCAGTGCCCTTCCAAAGAGTTTCTCCACTTCAGTTGCTTCCATCTTCAGTGCACCCAAAATCTCCATCTCTTCTTCGCTCAATTGTCTTACGAAATTCTCTTCATCCTGTTTTAGCACCTTAAATCCCTCGGCTAACCTTTCGAACAAACTCATTTCAGTCTTCCCCACTTTCACAACCTCATCTTCTATTTGTTCCACCTCTCTTATGATTGTCCTCTCTCCTTCTTCCACTGTCTTCTCCAGTCTTTCTACAAGGGGAGGTTCAGGTCCACAAGTGTTATCCGTTCTGATGAATTTATTGAAATCTCGTCCTACACTTTTCGCCGCTCTTTCTAGTTCAGGGACTATGCTATCAGGTAAAACTGAGCTTCTTGTGTACACCACAGCACCACCATATCCATCCCATGCATCATTTCGACCCTTATAGTATACAAATACATAATCGTCTGGTCCGTTCTCTATCTTGGATGACAGAATGTACCTGCACAAGACATGGAAAGAGATCAGATTAGTGAGTTTCCAAGGTTGACATCACTGTCTACAACAACATACTTCTGATTCACTCAATTGTGAAGTTTTACTTCCCAAATAGAAGTTCAATTGAAATGAATTTCAGGACAAAAAAAACAAAGAAAAAATCAGGTCATTTCATATTTTTAACTTCACTAGTCCAAGTCAACTTGTGATTTTTGGACTTGAATCGACTCGATAGACATATGAGTCAAGTTTAGAAGCAGCAAATGATACCTAGGTAATATTGATGTATACGCATAAAATAGACATGATAGTGAATTAAGGTACATGGAGGGAAGTGGAAGAGAGATACCAATCATCTTGGTAGTGAAGGTACTCATTATCATGATTGTAAAGAATTCCGGGCTGCAAAGGATCCTGCACAAATTTCTGCACAGCTGATCGAGTAAAAAACCCACCATCAGGAGTTCGTATCCGCCATGATATATTTCCCACAAGTTTGTCGGACTCCTTGTGGAACTCGTGCAATTGGCAATCAAAAACATCAAAAGTAGGATTTAAGCCACTCGTTATGTACCACTTTCCACTGAAATTTTCCATGTTGAAGTTCTTGACTAGTGCTGTGGGCTCCGGTATAGGAAATTCACCAATGTCGGACTTCTGAGGCACACATTTCTTGCGTGAGACTGCACATTCGTTGAACTGATCTACAACGCTATTCTCAAACAGGTCCCCACATTTAATCTACAACAAGAAATGGATCAAACCACAATCAATCATTCTTGATAAGATGGTGGTCCCACAAATGTAGAGAGCTTCTATTGCCACACAAACTTTTCCTAACGCTACCCCAAGATGTGTGCTAATCTTTGGTGATTTACATAAGAATTAGGGTGGTGTTAGCAAAAGTTGGTGTGGCAATAGAATCTCTTCAAATGCACTGAGAAGATAAAAGCCCAAGTAACCTGGCATTCAGTCTCATCAGGTCGGTTGTTACATGTCTGTAGACATGCAACATTAGCTGCACAAGATGGGTTTCCGATACACTTGGCCAGCTCCACCCTGAACAACAAACAACCAAGAAAAAAATGAAGCTCAATTAACCATAAAATGAAGAATGGAGTGTCTTGGGACATAGGAGGCTCATATTCTACATTCTAATTTGCCTTTGAATGAACATAACTTTGTGCCAAAAGAGTTCATTAATCCGAACTTGTTTTCGAGATCACTAGTTTTGTTATATTGTACAATCATGAAGATAAGAAATGATATTCAAAATAAAAATTAGAATACAAAGAGAATATGTCTGTCTACCGTATAACTCATCATAGAATGACAAAGTTTAACACAACTTACAAATAATGAAAAAACAATCTACTTAGAAATCTTCAGATGCACTATATATAGACACTGTTCTCGACCCATAGTTAAAGATCTTTTCTCAAAAAAGAAAAATCAAAACCACTTATCACGAATTTGTAGTCAAATTAAACTACATTCCATCTCTCATCAATGGTCTCAATTCTCAATCTTCCATGTTATATGCATGCACTGATGAACAAACATTTCTTGTCATCCAATTAGGAGATGTCAGGTAATTAGTAAAGTGCCCATTAATTATCTTTTTAAGTAGGGCTTAATATTTAGGAATATAATACACACGCACTTAAATAGAGAGTTGTTACTTTAATACGAAAGTATGCCAATGTTTTTATTCAAATTCTTAGATGGGATGCGATCATAAGATATTGTAAATTGTTAGATTCAAACAAATATCATAAGTCTTTGAGTTAAAAGTATACATAAACAAGACTCAAACCGTGTGAGATTTATCTGATTTAAACCATAAACCATAGGATTTCAATAATAGTATAATACTTGTTATTTGATACCAATATATTTTATCTATTTTTTCATGAGCAATGTGCGTGCTTGCGTATGTGTTGGTAAGTATAAATTTTATTTTACTGATAAAAAAAAAAGTATAAATTTTATTAAAGTCATAGAAGGAGATCGAGATGACCCACCTCTCTCGATTACAAAGAAACCAATTGGCTTTTACCTATACTGAACAAATAAGATCCCACTTAAAAATAAACTTCTCAAAAAGTACACCTTTAAACTAGATGAATGGTTTACACCAAAGAAACAACCCTAAAATAGTTAAAGACCGTTGCCTAATTCCTTCCAATTTCCCCAGCAAACCGCAAAAGATAATAATGACATGGACTTCTCTTCATTTTTGTTAACGCATATAGATTTCAACCTTGAAAGAGAGAGAAGACTGAATTTGGGAAGACCCAAAATTTTGGAATCTAGCTAAAAAATGGGACCAGAAAGCAAAAGGAAAAAAAGGTATGGGTATGCCCCGGTTAATTAGGTGGTGGACCCCAAATGGATGAAGCAGGGAAAACCAAGGCGTTTGGAGGCATTGATGTGTATATACATATCTCACGAAAATTCCTTTATGCAAAAGTTCTTGTTACAAACTTGATCTGGAAGAATGGGTTGATCTCTCTTCAAAGTTAATATCACATGTCTACATAAGATTGTAGGCATATAGCAATAGGACATGTAATGGAAAAATTATATTCTTACATGGATTCATGAAGCCTATCTGGAGATGGGTCAAGAGCTGATTTTCGGTGTGGATAATCCACGTGACGAGAAGATTGTGTTCACGAAACATCAGCCATCAACTCATCTCCACGTGGGCCCACAGATCCATGTAAGCGAAAAATGCATAAGAATGTCTCGCCTATGTATAGGATCTGTAAATTCTTGAAGAGTTGGCATACACATTTTTTTTAACCTGGTCTGTGCCACACGTGATGATGATCTCCATGATGAGGAGATTCTAACCACCATAAATAAGCCCTAGACATGTCTCCATGTGGGCACTACAGATCTGTGTAAAGATAACAGTTTACAAATACCCCTACCAATATCAACTGATAGGTTGATTCTAGCATTAAGAGATCAACTAAGTGGAACATGTTGAAAATGGTGGGTCATGTGTCTTGATGTGAGCTTTAAGCAGCAATGTCATGTATGGATTGCTTCTGATTGTCCAGTTGTAGTTCAAGGAACAGGAAAAGAAATGTAGGACCACAATGGAAAGTTTGGAATGTGTGACAAAATTTGAGTAAAGCATAGAACTATAGACCTTGCAACCATAGTCACAAAGTCCGAGTATAGGTTTAAAACAGTAAGGGAAAACTTCAGAAAAAAACAGGGAAAAAGGGAAAGAAACGGGAAAAAAGATGAAACATAAAAATTATAAATTATAAAAAAAATGTGTACATATAATAATACATTAGATGATTCTATGTTTTCAATATAACATGTGGTCAAATATAATTATATATGTTATGATATAAAACAGTTTACTCATCAATATATATATATATATATAGGGAAATGTTCAACTCCCTAAGCTTTACCCTACACTTTAACAAACGTGTTTTGTCCTACATGGGTTAGAAGTTTTGGAATGGGCTGATTTTTGGTGAGGATGATCTCTATGATTAGAAGATCATCCTCCCCAAAAATCAGCCCATTCCGAAATGTTTAGCCCCATGTTTACACGTTGAAAAATCGTGGACCGTCCATTTTTTGTAAACCAATTTTGATGGGGTTAGAAGTTTTGGAATGGGCTGATTTTTGGTGAGGATGATCTCCTCACCATAGAACCGAAACTTCTAACCCATGTAAGACAAAACACGTTTGTTAAAGTGTAGGGTAAAGCTTAGGGTGGGGAATGGGACCCATATATATGTATATATACATATATATGGGTCCCATTCCCCACCCTAAGCTTTACCCTACACTTTAACAAACGTGTTTTGTCTTACATGGGTTAGAAGTTTCGGAATGAGCTGATTTTTGGTGAGGATGATCTCTATGGTGAGGAGATCATCCTCACCAAAAATCAGCCCATTCCAAAACTTCTAACCCCATCAAAATTGGTTTACAAAAAATGGACGGTCCACGATTTTTCAACGTGTAAACATGGGGCTAAACATTTCGGAATGGGCTGATTTTTGGGGAGGATGATCTTCTAATCATAGAGATCATCCTCACCAAAAATCAGCCCATTCCAAAACTTCTAACCCATGTAGGACAAAAAACGTTTGTTAAAGTGTGTGTAAAACTTAGGGTGCTGAACATTTCCCTATATATATAGGGAAATGTTCAGCACCCTAAGTTTTACCACACACTTTAACAACGTTTTTTGTCCTACATGGGTTAGAAGTTTTGGAATGGGCTGATTTTTGGTGAGGATGATCTCTATGATTAGAAGATCATCCTCCCCAAAAATCAGCCCATTCCGAAATGTTTAGCCCCATGTTTACACGTTGAAAAATCGTGGACCGTCCATTTTTTGTAAACCAATTTTGATGGGGTTAGAAGTTTTGGAATGGGCTGATTTTTGGTGAGGATGATCTCCTCACCATAGAGATCATCCTCACCAAAAATCAGCTCATTCCGAAACTTCTAACCCATGTAAGACAAAACACGTTTGTTAAAGTGTAGGGTAAAGCTTAGGGTGGGGAATGGGACCCATATATATGTATATATATATATATATATATATATATATATATATATATATATATATATATATATATATATATATATATATATATATATATATATTTTATCAAAATAATACTCTATTGAGAAAATTAAAAACCTTAACATCAAGATATTATCATCAAATCTCATATTTCTACATTTATGAATCACCATATTCTATTAAGTATCAAATCACATATAACCATATGGCTACAAAGAAGGTATATTGTTTAGGCCCTGCTTTTTTGACATCACAAAAAACCATAAACACAAAACTTTGCATTTACAGAGTTTTGTGTTTAACGAATTTTACATAATTTTACAATTGGGGTGCTTGGTTGTGTCCAAAGCAAATTTTTTTGTTTGCTTGGTTATCCGCAAAAGCAAAAAAGAATGTAATTTCTATTTTTTAAAGAAATATTTATTTTCTCATATTCTTTAGTTGGTAATTTATGGCTATTCACTAGAGATTGTTCATTATCAACCATTAATGGTTAGAGAAACACTTTCCTTAGTAAGATTTCAAATCTTACTAAGGGTCGTTGAGCACAAATGGATTACCAAATTGACAATCCAACACCCTATGCCCTCTAGATTTCATGGGAAAAGTCAAATAAAAAAAACAAAATATTCAAAAGAATAATTTTTTTGGCTTGATTCAAGGTTTTGAAAATGGACAGCTGTTGAACTCCCACTGGACACGCAAACTTAAAATTAAAATTTAATGGTGAAAAATAACCTTTTACAAGTTTTTTTTTAAGTTCATAGAATATCATCATCTACATCCTTGTGACATCAGATCATGTTTTTGGATGATACAAGGTGAGCTCAAGGACCCTTCGTAAGATTTCAAATCTTACTAAGCTAGTAAGGCTAGACTTACTCTCATGGTTATGTTTGGTTACTGAAGGTAGTTTCTGGAAAGAAAAACCTTTAATTTACAATCCACACAAGAAAACAATATAAATCTGAGAACTCAAATGGGAATTTGGGATGAAAATGTTAAATCTAGCTTACGCATCATGAGAGAATAAAGGACATAGTTGTTCTTAATTGAATTAAAACCCTAGAACTATTGATACAATCTTTGTTGGTCTTGCTGGGCCCCAGCACTGCAACCACCACTGAGAGAGCCTGAAAATAAGGAAGTAGAACATCTCCATTTTCGCAAATCTAATGGAGAGAGAAAGAGAGGAACTATACAACATGGGAGACAACATTGGAGAGTGAAGGAGAGATCTAGAGACAAAAAACGAGATAAGGTGGGGGGGGGGGGGGGGGGAGAGGGATGAGAATACTGCTTAAAATAGGTCGGGTTCGGTTCGGATATGAGTATGCCCATATATATATAGGGTCAGGTTCAAGGGCCATATGAGAAAACATATGAGAAAACTTTCGACGGTAAATAAAATTTTAAAATATGGGTTAGAAATTTTGGATTGAGCTGATTTTTTGTGAGGATGATCTCTATGATGGGAAGATCATCCAAAAAAAAAAATCAGCCCAATCTGAAACTTCTAACCCCATTAAAAGTGATATAGAATGTGGACCGTCGATTTTTTACCAATTTTTATCACTAATTTGTAAATCACTTTTGATGGATTTAGAAGTTTCTGATTGAGCTGATTTTTTGTGAGGATGATCTTCTCATCATAGTGACCATCCTTGCAAAAAATCAGCTCAATCCAAAACCTCTAACCCTTATTTTGAAAAACGAAAGTTTTCTCATATGTTTTCTCATATGGCCCTTGAACCTGACCCATATATATATATATATATGTCCGAATTTTTCTCCAAATCCGAATCTGACTTGGATTCTAATAGCTAAAACTATATCCGAACCATTTTACTTCCATTAAATTCATATCCGGATCCGATTTGACCAAATTAATTGATTCAGGTTGGATAATGCCAAACTGTTCAAGGATATTTCAAATAAAATTTCTAAAATATGATTAAATGGTGACTTGAACTCAATACCTCTCCATTACAAAGAAAGACCTTGACCACTACACCCAACCATTGTTGGTTGATGAAAGATAACTTGAAAAATATAAAAATACGACTTGAAAAGTAATATATCATTCGGATCTTGGCGGATATAAGGCTGGACTCGCATCTGACCCAAATCCAACTCAAGTCAAGGGGCATCAACCCATATCCGAACCATATTTTAATTCGGATATACTTGAAGGAACCAAACCTGCTAAATTTGGATTCGAATCACTCAAATTTTTGATAAAATCCGTCTCATTTTAAGCCCTAGGTGAGAAAGAGAGAGGTGAGTGGAAGCACAAATGAGAAGGAGAGAAGAAAGAGGAGAGAGGTCAGTGGGAGCACGAAATACCTGTTCATTCAGCAATGATAGAGGTAAAGGCGGTGCCCCTTATTCTCCACAAAGTTTTGTGGAGGGTTTTGTTCCACAATAGTTTACATTAATTTTGAGCCTTTTTGCCTGAGTTCACGGCCTTTAACAGATGAGCCCACAATTTTAACCATCCAAGCACCCACAAAATTGAAAACGCAGGAAAGGTTTGTGTATGATTATTTGTGGAGCAAACAAGTAGGGCCTTAGTTTTTATTTGTTGTTGTTATAAAAAAAAACGTGTTTAAAAAGTAAAACATGCATTTTAAATGCAAAACACGAGACTTTTTCAAAAAAACGCATTTTTTTATTATATTAATCGCCACAGACATAAGATGTGTTCTAAATGCGTTTTTAAAAAAAATGCCGCTTTCTGTTACTATGCCTTCAACTGATGCAAGTAGAACTCCAAGCCCTCTAGGTTAGGATACAAGGGTATTAGAACGTTGCCTACTCAATGGTAAAATAACCTTTAGGGGGGTAATAGATAGTGTACCAACTACTGTAGGTACCAGTAGTGCTGCTACACCTTGTAGAAAAATAGGTGAAAGAATGAAGTATAACAAACAAAAAAATAAAATGCAGATCAAAGGAAAGAGAATGAGACAGAATTTAAGTCGTATAGCATTGCATGTGCCCCACTTGCAATAATGAGATCCTTCCATTATATCTGTGAAAACCAGGTTTCAATCCCTCAATCTGTCTTCCTCTCGGAAAAACTGGAAAATCCCTCATTAAACTCCAGAAACAGTTGTTTGAATTTATAGTCCGTACAAAGACGACATTGCACCAAGGGAGAAAGTGAAATTTTGAAATGTTACCCCCGTGGAATCGCTCTTTGCAGTACAGTCCCTCATGCCAATTTCCAATACAAAGGCACCCCCAAAAGAAGACAAGGCACAAACATGACACACCCAATACCAACCCTTGATTTTCAACTAATCAACGGTGAAGTAACAAGCAAGATAGTGCTTTTGTAGCATGTACAAAATACTGTATGATGATAGTTTGTATTCTATTAGCAAAAGGGACTATATACGAAGAATCTGTAACCCTAATTTTTTAGCTAACTTTTTTACCAAATTTTATAATTTTCTGCCCTAAGGACTCAGAAGGAAAGGAGTTGGTTACTATTTCGGTAATCAAAAGGGAGAGTTTGTTTTGGATTGGAAACCTACGGTTATATAAGCAAGGGTTGTAACCATTCTCATATGTAGTGAAACTCTCTCAATTCTCATCCATGGAGGTAGACATAGCTGAACCACGTAAATCTTGTGTTTTCTTGGTTTAATTCATTGTATACATCCCTAGATGACTAGATAAAGGAATTTGTGCTAAAAAATACCACTTTTCAAAACACTTCAACTAGTTTAGACGATATACCTGCACTCCTTCAATAAACAAGTACATGTCTTGAGTGCATCAACAGCTTCAGCAGATGGAACAACCAAGAATGCACACGCCAATACACCAACTACTACCATGACCTGCATTTGCCTCCACTGCTTCACAACATGCAATGACATTGCCTGCAAAAAACCAACCCCAAACTATGTGTTATTTCTTAATTGAACAACCTCAACAAGCCAAGAAATACATTTCAGCAGCTACCTCAGGACAGCATATACCCATGTGAATGCAACACCCTGAATGAATATGTGAAACTCTAGATGCCAGCCGACAAAAACTACCATGAGATTTTGTCAGATGAGTGGTCCTCAAGTCTTTGATACTAGGCCACAATTTCATCTTTAGAAAACCCTGCGTATTCAAGGTCCCGCTTTCGAGAAATTTTTCCCTGCTTGTAGGTAGTGATTTGATACGTGCAACAACAATTTTTCCATGGGAGAAACAGGAAGGAAGTGCAGAAGATGCCATATTATGATGGGCTGATTTCCAAATGTAATCTGAAAAATATTTGAGTTACAAAGTGGAAAATAGAGTAATATACATGATCAAGGTTTGACATCAGTGACATGGAAATTAAACTCTACAAATTCAAAGATTAACTAGTAAAAAAGAATCATTGCCTCCAAAAATCGAAAGTACAGATTGTGATACCCAAAATCTGTGATAGGGCATATTCAATACATTTAGAACTAATAAATTTAAGAATTTCAGCCTTATGTGCATTTACTAACAGCTACTTTACTACTAAATCAACAATTGAGAAAGAAAAAAATTACTAAATGCCCCCTCCTTAGAATCATGGTATTAAAATCGTCCAAGATCGAAACAAGATGCCATCACTAAGATATCTTTTCAGGTTTACAAACTGCAAAAAAAAAAAAAAACATTAAAATCGTTCTTGATACCAAGATGACTCATCCAAGTCATTTTGGTGTTGTTCGTCAACGAGATGATATGCAAAACCAAGATTTAAAACCATGCTTAGGATTTGTTGATAAAGGACGATGAGGGGAGAAAAGCAAATAAGGGATTAGGGAATCTAGTTTAGGATTGGGTTAAGGATTTGGGTAGGATATGGTAATTTAATTATGAACTTTTGCATCCCAATGACCAAAAATACAAGGCTAGATGAAAATGGTTAAATGTTTGTAGGGTAAGGAAAGGATTAAGGGTTAAAGATTTGGAAAAGAGATTAATAAAATAGGGGTTAAAGAAAATGAGGAAAGGATTAAGGATTGAGGTTTGTAGGTTTCAAGAATCAAGAAAGGGATTCCAATAATCAAGAATAAGGAACTAAAAGAAAATTAAGAAAAACAAAAGAATAAAAAAGAAAAATAAAGATAAAAAATAAAAAAAGAGAAAGGGATAGAAAGATAGAACCTTGGAATCACACCAAGAATGATGGAGAACTCACTTCACTCAATGAAAGAAACTCATTCTTTATTCATCAAAATTCTTCATTATCCATTAATATAAAAAAAAACCCTAATACATTCTATATAAGGAAAATAAATCAAGATCCTAGTCAAACTAAAATACTAAATAAATAAACCTAATTTTTTGTAACTTTCTCTCTCCTGATTGTCAAGCCCTAATAAACTTAAATATAAGACAAACTAAAGTTACTAAACTGCCCCTAAATATTATAAGAAGACCATGGGCCAATAAAACATCAAAATAAACCCAAAAAACATGAAATTAAAGTCCTAAAACAGAAATATAAATAAATAACTAATCTAAAATAATCCCGGATGATAAACCAATAAATCTAGACCAAAATAAATGAAAACCTAAATAATTACAAATTTTCCATCAAAACCCTTGACCGTTGATTTGATTTGCGTTCCGCATTATTTGTCCTCTCTTTACTGGTTATCAATGCCACGAAATCTCGAGTCCCCTTATAACTACATAAAATTTTGTAATGAATCATTATGTTACTTTTGATCTATACATGTTCACAATTCTTACATATTTAAAACATTTGCAGCCATGTTTTTTTTATGGTGTCTCTAGATTTCTAAAGTAATAAAGGGTTAAGGAACCATTTTATGAGTAAGTTGTAATAATACCTACATCATCACAGCCTTCTAGATGAAAAAAAATCATTAATGGGAGACAAGGATGTCTACATATACTCCTTTTGGATTCAATGGGCGTTGGCAAGTCAATATAAAGGAGGCTGAGAACTCATTTACACAGTTTTGGGATTTCAATAACTTTACAAAAAGCGAAGGATGAAGAGATATCTCTCCATTCAGTGAGCAGGTGTGGGTCTATGGAAGTTGCTTTGTGCATTTTAACTCAAATGGAGATAACATAAAAGCAAGCTCGGTATCACTTGAAGGTATTAAGTCTACCATGACTCTATGAGACAATTCATACCATAATAATGTGATACAATATGAAAATTTCTGATGTCTTAATCTTGAGGAGAGTTTTTGCAAGTGAAGTCCCTACAGTTGGGTTAGAAGATGAGAAAAGAATATGTTAATGGTGTTGTATGAGCAAGAAATGGGAATGCAATAGGACCGTCGGATGAAAATTCTAGGGATTGAGAGTTGGGCAAGATGAGGGAGTGGCCATCCTCCTAACATACAAAACCAGAATATTGACAGCTACATACCACATGCATTACAATACTAGGAGCGAGCACGTGTAAGAAAGCAACGTGGGAAGGTACCTGATATTGACAGGAACAAGGTTTGGATGTAAGAATATTTTTTTCTTTATTAATGGCCACAAGCCCTCCATATTTATGAGTTTAGTTTCTAAAACTACCAATGCATTCTATTAAAGAAAAACCAATCAATATAGAATCCTACAGCAATTGAAATAGGGAAGTAAGAGAGCTCTAGTCGGAAAGCTTCCTTTATGGGTTAGGAAGCATATGAGAAAGGAAACTCTTGACCCTCTCCTTCCAAGGGATGTATCTGCCCTTCCATACATAAATAGGGATGCATCCACATTAAATTGGTACCATTCACACAAGCCAATTACATCTCATAAAAGTTTAGAGATGAGTGAGAAGGAGAGCCAAGAGATAGGAGCAATCATTGGTGACTAAAGAGAGCTTCACTAGATTCCATTCGTGCTCAAGTGAAGGCCCAATTCTAACAAGAACGAATGGTGAAAGGTAATCACATGTAGGTTAATTCTTGACGTTGATAATTGCATGAATAAAATGCATTGGCATGAATGTTTCAATTAAGTTCTACGTTGTAATAAAGGAAAAAAGAATGTTGCGAACATATCTATAATCACAAAAATTGTAAACAGGATTAGCAAGTATCCAAGGAAAAGAGAATGAATTACAATTACGGAATAAACAAGAAAAGTAACATAAAATGAGGAAGATGAACTTATATATTTCATATATCTTGTGAGTTCTATGAGATTCCAGTTAACATAACATTGTGAATTTTACTTTTGCATCAGGTTCCTCCAATAAGTATCACAATGGTGCTCAAAGCAGGTAATTGGGAAAAGGTTGGCGTTGTTGGCGTCTCAAGGAATAGGTTGACTGTCACGACCTTTTGAGTTTATTTGGCCAACTTGGCCAACTATAAGCCGCCCCCCTTCGACATGGAATTTTGAAAAGAACCAACAAAGGGGTTTAACGTTGGATTCTCTAAGGGGAATCCATTGCTCCAATTCTAGTGAGACCGTCTAATATGTATGGATCGGCCTCCCTTATTATAGAACAATTTTTTGAAAAAAAACAAAAAGAATTAAGGTATTCTCAATAACCAAAAGAGAAAGAAAAAGACATTAAGGGATTTTCTCTAGAAATCACTATAGAAAAAAGGACTTCATTGAGAGTTTCACAATTCCATCATCAAGGATACTACCAATCCATAGAAAGAAGATAAGGAGGAGAAGGTGAGTCAAGAATAGAAGTTATTCACCAAGCAAGGGGGTCGTTATACTATTACATATTCTAATTTATTTCAATGGCCTCCATTCTAGGTATATATGATGATTGCATCTCATCCAATCGATCCTAAAATCATGCATAGTTTTCCACTTAAAGTTTATTTGGTTGTTGTAAAAGTTCATGTGAGCATGTTGAATGAATGTTAGAAAATTGCTTACAGAAATTGCAGAGCAAACAAGCGTCTCTTGATTCTCATTAATAATTTGAAGTATTTGCCGAAGTCATCCCTCAGTAAGGAATGAGGGAGAAGAAAATTAGTTTTTAATGATGCTTAAGATCCTATCTTAGAATGTTCGTGATTTGAATGATAGGAGGAAGAGAGTGGTCGTTAAATCAATGATTCATCGTTTGAAACCTGATATAGTATCCTTGCAAGAATCTAAATTGGAACTAGTAATTGATAAGTTAGTGTGTGAGCTTTGGGGGTGTAAGGAGGTAGGATGGTGTTGTGTTTCAGCAATTGGTACGTCAAGGGGAATCATTGTATTATGGAACAAAGTAAGTATTGTAGTCAAAGATTCCCTGATCGGAGCTTCTTCTGCTTTCATCCTTTGCGGCTTAGTGAATAGCAATTTTAAGTGGGTGTTCTCACGAATCTACAGTCCTAATAAAGATTGGGAAAGATCTCAGTTTTGGTAGGAGCTTAGGGACTCTTATGCTCTATAGCAAAAACCGGGGTGTAGAGGAGGAGATTTTAATGTCATCAGATTCTCGTTCAAAAAGCTTGGGGGTTCTAGAGTTACTAACAAGATGAGAAGATTCGGAGAGGTCGTTTAAGATTATGACTTAGTGGATTTATTGTTGTGTGGGAGACAATTTACTTAGGGTATGTTTGATTGCATGGAAAGTCACTTTCCATGGAATTTGAAATCCATGGAAAATTAGTTGTGGAAAATAGGTAGGGTTGGAAAATCAAATTCCATTGTTTGATTTCACTTGGATAAAATCATGGAAAATTATGAGAAAAAAGAAGAGGAGAAGGAGGAAGAAGATGAGAGGAGGGGAAGAGGAAGAAGAAGATGACGAGGAAGAGGGAGGAGGGAGGATGTGGTGATGGTGGCGACGGCAACGGTGGCGGCGACGACCATGGCGATGGTAACGACGGCGAGATTAGTGTAATGGTGGTGGTGGTGGTAGTGGTAGTAGTGGCGGTGGTAAGGAAGAATTGAGGATGGAAAATATGGGTGGATTTCATTTTCCCACCCATATGGGTGGGAAAGTGAAATCCATGATTTAGTGGACTTTTTGAATAGGGTGGAAAATGAATTTCCATTTCCATGTGCAATCAAACACTTGAAAAATGTCATTTTCCATGGAAATTGATTTTCCACCCTATTTTCCATGTGCAATCAAACATACCCTTAGTCTAATAATCAGAATTGTCTGGTTATGAATAAGCTAGCCAAATTCTTGGTTTCGTCGATCTGGGAGGAATATTTCTCTAACATTAGGCGGGAATCGGTGCCTAATCCAACTTTAGATCATTACCCTATCCTCTTGCAAGTTAGTCCATTTGTTTATCACTCTTCTCCATTTAGATTCGAGAACATGAGGCTTTTGCATAGCAATTTCAAAGGGCTTATTGATAATTAGTAACTAAAATAGCCTTTAAAAGGAAGACCAGGGGTAGTTGTTAGATTGAAGTTAAAATTTATTAAGGATAAATTGAAGATGTGGAACAAAGAGATCTTTGGAAGAGTGGAAGTTAAAAAGAAAGAGCTTATGTTGGAAATTGAAGAGTTGGATAGGAGGGACGAAAAGGGATTGTTATCGTCGGGGTTCTATTCAGGAAGAGTCTAATCAAAGGGTAAATATGGAAGAGGTTTGTTGGAGACAAAAATCAAGAATTGGGTGGCTTAAAGAAGGAGATGGTAACACAAAATTCTTTCATCGAACAGTCAACGCTCGTAAGAGATCCAAATTCATTTCTAAGATAAAAATTGGGGGAAGTTGGGTAGAAAGGGAAGAGGTAGTTAGAAAGGGGGTGGTAGATTTTTACACGGATTTGTATTTGAAAAGGCACCAAGTTAGGCCTAAGCTTGATGGGCTACACTTTGATAGCATTTCCGATATGCAAAGGATTCGTTTGAAAAGGCCATTTGAAGAGGAAGAAGTTTTGGCATCCTTATCTAGTTTATGTTCGGACAAGGCACTTGGGCCGGACGGTTTCACCATGGGCTTCTTCAAGTTTTGTTGGAATACAATTAAATCGGACTTGATGACGGTGGTAAAAGATTTCTATGATCATGGTATTATGGACCGGGGACTTAAATGCACATTCATTGTCTTGATCCCAAAGAAAGGAGGGATGAAAAACAACCAATCTTAGAACCATTAGTTTGATAGGGGCCACGTACAAGATCATTTCAAAAATGCTCGTTTTAAGAATGAAAGAAGTTATGGGGGGGAATTATACGTTCAAACCAAGGAGCCTTTGTGAGTGGTAGAAAAATTATGGACGGGGTTTTAGTTGTTAATGAATGTCTTGATTTAAGAATAAAAGCACAATCTCCGGGCGTTTTCTGCAAAGTAGATTTGGAGAAAGTCTACGATCACGTTAGTTGGAATTTGCTTGAAGTACATTCTAAGATGTATGGGGTTCAGGTTCAAGTGGATCTATTGGATTATGTTGTGCATCTCTTCAGCTTCCTTTTCTATTCTTGTTAATGGTTCTCCACAAAAGATCTAGGGGCCTTCACCAAGGAGACCCTCTTTCCCCATTTTTATTCTTGGTGGTTGTAGAAGCCTTAGGAAGGATGATCGGAAGAGTAGTGGAGCATAGGGATTTGGGTGGTTATCGCCTAAGCATCGGAGGTCTGTTAGTAAATCAGTTACAGTTCGCAGATGACACCTTAGTCTTTTTGGATGTGGATAAATCAAGTCAAATTCTTCGAAGGTCTGTTGTGTTGTTTTGAAGTTGTGCCAGCCTTCCAATAAACCAACAAAAGAGTAGAGTTTTTCCTATGGGGCAAGTCGAGAACGATCAGGTTTGTTAGATCAAATTAGTACCCGATCAGGATCGATCAAGTGTGTTGGTTCGTGATTGGTATCCGATCAGAGGTGATCGAATCCATTAGATCAACTGGTGATCGATCGGATGTGATCAAAACAATTAGATCACACATATTCAATCAATAATGTTGATTAAAAAGCATGAGACACATACATTTGATTAGGTACAATCTGGATTATTAGATCTAAGATCAGACATGATCCAACGACTCCTGAACCAATAGACATTAAATCATGATTCTTGGTCAACAAACACATAAATGACTATATAAAGCCAACCAGAAATCAGATTTCTTCATTGAAAATTTTCGTGTTCTCCCTTTTCTAAGCTTTAGTATTTGGCATCTTCAGTTCCTAATTATTCCTGAGTGTTCTAGATTAAATCGGATAGTACATAATCCGATTTAATGACTTGAGCGTAGATTTTTCTATATCCTGAAGACACTTGTTCTTTGACTCCTTGTGTATTGTGGCTCTAACCATTAGCGGAGAATATTTTTCTAAAAGAAATTGAATCTAATTCGAGTCTAGAAGTTCTTTTTCTTCCTTCATCAAATTTCTTCCAATTTTATACACATTTTTACAACAAGTATGGGGAGAAATTCTTTGGTTGGGAAAGCAAAAAGGCGAAGAACATGTACGGGTGTGGTGTTTGGAAAGGTATTCTTAAAACTCTACCCTAATTTAAAGGAGAATAAAATTTAAGGTAGAAAGGGGAAATAAGTGATGGCGTTATCAACGACCATGATGTGCATGATGTGGAAATGGATAGTGAGGCCCATGATGAAACTATCCCTCCCACTTTAATTGAGGATAAAACCAACAAAAGGCCACCACATGAGATTCGAAAACCAGCCCGTCTTTGTGACTAATGAGGAAAATGATTGTCGTTGTTTAGGAGTGAAGATATGATCCTAGTCAATGGATCACATTATTTCCTTTCTTTTGTTTTGCTTTATTCTCTTTCTTAAACTTTCTTTTTTTATTGCTAGTTATAGGAAAATAGAGAATCAAGCAATGATGTTTCTTAGTTTATTTTTACTTTCTTAGTAAGTAGGATATATGATAAAAGGCACAGGGGAGTTTTTGAAATAGTATTTTCTCTTGAATAAAGACATTGTAGTTCACTGAAACGTGTGCTACTCGTGTTGGATTGTCTTGCATTCTCTTCTCTTATTCTATTTGCTTGTCAATTACTAGTTCCTATTGGAACCATATTAACAAGGTTAGGTTCTGGGAGGACTCGTGGTGTGAGGAGGGTCCCTTAAAAGATAGATTCCCGAAGGCTTTTGCTTTTTCGAACAAGAAGGGTTCCTCAATTGCTAGTTTCATAGCAGTAAATGATGGGAGCACAAGGTGGGACTTGGGTTTTAGAAAAAGGTTAAATGATTGGGAAGTGCTAGAGATCACAAAGTTATTGAGGGAGTTTAGACAACGTTTCAAGAGTTTTTAACAGGGAGGACTTGAGATGTTGGAGCACTAATAGTACAGGTACTTTTTCTGTTAAAGACTTTTACAATGATTTAATTAAGAAGGGGGAACCCTACTTTCCCTCATATCACGGTAACCAAGGGTGCCTTCGAAGGTGGCCTACTTTATGTGGATGGCAATCCAAGGAAAGATTCTTACTCTTGATCAGTTGAGGAAGAGGGGTTTTTGCGGGCCGAATGTCTGTTGTGTCTGCATGTGTGACAAAGAGAGATCGAATCACTTGTTAGTCCATTGTGAAGTGGCTAGTGTGGGGTGATGTTTTTGACTCATGTTGGTGTGGAGTGTTGTCTTCAAGGATCCCTGAGAGGTGTGTTGGTTGAATGGATTCAATTGGGGCTAGTTTTCACTTGTCGAAGAGATTGATGTGGAGTCTCACCCCTTTCATGAGGTATTTGGAAGCCGAGAAACGTAAGAATTTTTTAAGGAAAGTCGAGTTCTATTCAAGAGATTTTTTTGGAGATTCTAGGCTTATTGTTCTTCTGGTGCAAGATCTTCAAAGAGTTTAAAGGGATATTCTTCGAAGATTTCTTAGTTCATTGGAATGCTGTTTGTAACCTATCAGACTCTTAGTTTCCTATTGTTTCCTTTTTTTGCAGTTTTTTTCTCTTGGTTGGTTATCTCAACCTCCCCTTTTGTAATGTTTTTCTTAACCTGAATTATCAAAAACAAAAAGGTAAAAAAAATTACGGGTAAAATTGACCCTATTCAACCCATGTTTCCTAACTCCTCTTTATTCACAAAACCACTACTTCATCCACTAGACTCCAACTTCATTCACAACAGACTCTGAACAACACCTAAAGACTCTCAACTATAACCCACTAAACCACAAATACTCCTTCAAAAATCACTCTTTTAGGTCAAAACCATGTCACCAAACAGATGAAACAGCTAGAAGTTGTCATATTTCATTTCATATAGTTAAAATTCAGCATATAATAGATTCATCATTAAGTATCCAAACTACCTATTAAAAGAAAAATCATTTAGTAACCAAACATCAGGATTCGGAACAATAAGAATAACACAAACCCACACACTTCAAGGAACCAACAAAAATGACAGATTAGAGAGAGAGAGAGAGAGAATTTGAGGAGTTTAAGTACAAACCTCGCAGAGTTGATGGAAGAGAGATTGAGAGATTGAGGAAGTGAAGGAGACTGTGCTTTTCATGGTAGCGAAAGTTGCAGAGAAGAAGAACAAGATGAAGAGAGAGTGGAAGGTGAAGCGAGAGAAGTCGATAAGAGATTGTGTGGAGACAAAGCCCTCAACGTAGTCATTTGTCCAAAATTTTGAAAACGTGGATGGGTTGTAGTTGTACGTACTCCCCAAGTCTCCATCTCGACTCCTTGGGTATAGGGTCTGAATTCGTCTTTGGATTAAGATCGGCCACGTGTATTATCAAGGATGAATATTCGAGATATGCTTAAAGGTTTGACTTCGGCCTTGTTTGTACAGATTACCTATTACCCGAAAAATCAGATCTAACGACGAAACTCCATTCAAGTTGATCTCTCAACTATTTCGGTCTGGATTCGTTTTCCACTCCTAAAAATTAATTAGAACCCGAACCGATTTTTGAGTAAAAATAAAATTTTTGTTTGATAAAAAAAAATAATAATAATAATTGGAAAATTACTCAAAGGATCCTGACAAAAGGATTTTTTTCTAAATAATCATTAAGTTTTTGACGATCTCTTAACATTCCACTTCATCTCCCACATTTCTCACAATTAAATGTCCTAACCAGTCGAACTCAATGTTTTCATCCAAAAAATCAAATTTTTAGTATCTCAATCGAATTTTGGATAAGCAAACCACTAAATTGAATAGATTTATTCTGTCTAAACAAGAAGTTAATATAGATACCCGAATTTGATCGGGCGTTCGATGCAAAATGCGCTAAAGTACATAAAAATCGGAATGGATCCTTAAGGTTCAAACTTTCAAAAATCTTTTTCTCTTTTAATAAATAACCCAAGGCCCTTCCCACGCTGCCCAGGGACCAAAAACCCACCTCACTACTCTTTTATACTTCTCAACCTAAATTCACTCCTATTTAACCCATCACTTAAGCTCATTCAACTTAACATAAATCCATTCTTATTCAACCCATTACCCAAGCCTAACCTGTCACCTAAACCCATTTACTTCTCAACCGAACACTATACCTATTCAACAAACTACCCAACCATCTTACCCAAACCCAATTTTCAATCTAAGCCCAACATCACAACCAATCACCCAAGATCATTAAGGTGGGACATATCTCACCAGCCTAATTCACTTCTCTCATCCAATTACTAATCCCCATCACCTTTTCTCTAAAAACATCATCTATCCACACATCAATCCATCACCATACTCTAATCTATCTTCATCATTCCCTATAAACTCATTCTCACAAGTCAAACCACCCCTCTCTAATCAAACATTCATTCTCTTCAATCAACTCATCTAACAATTTATTTCCACACCTCCTTTTGACACATGTCACCACCTCTTTTACCATCCCAAAAACCTAATCAATTATCCTCTAACACAACTCATTCTTGTAATTAAAACCTACTATTTTCAACTCACCAAACACTCAATCAATCAACCACCATCTTACACCCTCATTCTCTCAATCAAACACCATTCATTTCATTCCAACTAATACTCAACTCAAATAGGTTAAAAGATCCAACCCATTTGGATTAGAAATAACTCATTTAATCCCTCTTATATAAATGCCATTCCATCACCCTCAATTTACACACCCCCTCTCACAATCTCTTAACCATTCTACTCATTTTCATCAATTTATCCCATTTTACCCCTAAAATAACCCCCAAACTCTTTAAAATCCCTCATCCTCAACACAATTCTCACCTAATGAAAAATTAAGAGAAATACTCTCTCACTCTCAACCATCTACTCTTAACTCTCAACTCTCAACTCTCAACTCACTAGTAAACTCTCAACTCCCAACTCACTCTTAAGTTAAGCATCACATTTAAACTCAAGCATCATGTTCTCTCAATCTTCTATCTTCCATTGAAGAAAAGTCAAGGAAGAGTCATCACTTTGAAGGTCAAGAAGATCAATATGGGTTTTGGACAAAGAACAGCCCCTTCTTTCCTCTCCACTTCCCATCTTCTATTTTTGCCCTTTCTCTACACCTATGCACACACTACAAAAGGCTTGAGCCATTAAAGAGCCCATTTTTTAATAAGGGTGTCCCCATGGTTTAAACCGACATCGAAGTCCCTCACTTGATGGCACATATCGGATCTTTCCGATCTTTTTTTTCAAAATGATCGAATCTGATGTCACCACTAACGGTGAAGGGAGTAGGGTGCCTAACACATTCCCTATTCCCTAACATGGACCCCCTTACCCAGAACCAAGGTTAAACTAATTAACCATATCTGTACTAGAGTCACTAAATGCCAAAATAACATACGTTTTCGAAAAATTTAACTTGAGTGACCATTCACACCCTTTTATAAAAAAGGATGGTGGCGACTCCAAACCCAAAGTGGTTGAGATATTCGAAAATTGAAAGCGCCCTCGATCTACGGGTTATGGATCCATTTTTTGATATTTGGGATTCGCCACATAGTTTTACAGTCTAGAAATCGAGTATTGACTCTAAATAGATAAAAACATTGATTTATAAAAAAAACGGGTCCAGGGATCATGTTACGGGGTTGGAAGGTGTTAGGCACCAACCTTACCCGACAAACGCCGGTCTCTAATTTTTTCACAAAAAAATTACATTACTAAATAAACCTAAAAATAAATAATAATAAAAAATTACTTGGTTAATTGTGACAACTGGTTCCCTTAGAGTTGGCGGAGAGTGTCCTCATGTGAGTTTTCCTACTTCTTATTCGTCATTAGATCTACTTCTGATCTCTAAGATGAGGTATCCTCCTCCTAGATCCAAGTATTTTTTTTTTTAGTGTTTTTAAGTATTTTTTGAGCAAAAACTGGGATTTGGATGTTAGGTAGGGAGTTGGGACTTCGGATTTATGATTTTAGGAAGGCTGGGGGTTGCTTTTGACCTCTCTTTACTAGGGTTTCTCTTAACCTACGAGATTAAGTTGTGGAGGCTCCTATTTATATATATATTTTTAAGTCTTTCAGTCTGACTAAGTCTCTTTAAGATAGGGTTAATTAGGGTTTAATTATGATTTTCATTCTTACGTACAATGAAAGAATATTTTTTATTTTTTTGGAGAACCCCCCTGATTATATTTTCAATTCTTTGAGATCCCAGATGGAGGGGTCTTTTAATAAATATTAGGTGGGCTCTACTTGAATAAGTGGGCCACTACTTAAAATTAATTTGGCTACCAATTAGTTGATTTTATTTGTTTAAAATTCTAAATTTAATTTATTAAGGTTTCACTTTACGTTTATTAATATTTTAATTATTAATTTTAGAATTTTGAATTTAGGATAAAAAAATTATCGTTTTGTCCTCAAATAGGGGCTTTTGTGTTTCGAAGTCATTTTTTAATGTTTTTGGATGTTTTGAAATTAGTTTTTCATAAGGAATTCAATGGAAATATCAGTTTGTGTCATTTATGGGTTTTTGGTATAAAGTGGTCGTGGACCCTATGAGGGGTATTTTCGTAATTTTTTCGAATGACGAAATAGTTTATTTGATTTTAATTTGTTGTTTTATGTATTCGAAAGAATTTTCCTAAGCGTAGTGTAGGCTCTATGGATGTTTTGATGTCAAGGGTATTTTGGTAATTTAGTCATTTTTACTGATTTTTCTCGTAAAACTTCTTTTTGTCTCAAAGTGATATTTTCTATGTTTCTAGGGTCATATTTTACTAACGTAGCATGATTTGTAAAGTTTTGTTTGCTTGAGATACCTCATCTAAATTTCTGAAATATATCTAGTAACAAATAAAAAATATTGGAATATTTATCCATCATTGGAAACCGTCGCAATCGAGTTGACGAGTTAATTAATCAGGTGAGTGCAAAAATAGGGTGTCTACAGAAACGAAAAATCTCGTGTCCACAGAACCTATTGTCTAGGTTATACATTTGGCTATACAAATTCGGAGTGGACTTCCTAAAAGTACTATAACCATTAACAACGTTAGCCTATTCGGCCTTAATGTATGGCAAGTTGGGATAACACTCGTCCAAATGGTCATTGTTTTTATACAAGACACATAAAGAATTATGCTCGATAGATACTTGCGACAATGAGCGATGATTTAATTGAGGGTTAGATGTTGCAATGGTGAAAACATTTAGCTTCTTCGTAATTTAATTAGATGACTAATGAGTTGATTGTCTTAATTAGATCAAGGAATTGATAATAACCTTCAATCCTTATGTTATGGTACTATCCCTAGGAAATGGGTGCTCTTACTAAATTAATTAATCTAAGTGTATGCAAATTAGAAATTAACAAACAAAGGCAATGAATAACCCACTAGAAAAAGAGATGTGGGTATTATGAAATTACTTCTCGTACTAGATGGGAGGAAAATGTGTTGAGTCCCTTTAGGCCACCAACTCCCATTTAGGTGTGTGAACCTAAGAGGCCATGACAGTACCGTCCAACCACGTCCTTCCCTAGTCTATTATAATCTAAGCCTTTTTCGATAATTAATTAAGGAAAATTTACAATGAACCTAATACAAGGGGTATCTAAAATAAAAAATAAAACCTATCTAAAATAAAAATAAAAGAAAAAAATACGAAAAAATGAAATGGATCTTGGAGTCTTCAATGGTTTTAAGATTTTTCCATCAAAAGTGCACAATTCCTACAAAAAAAATAGAATGTTAGAAATTGAACCAAACAGAGAAATAAAATGTGGCGCCCCGCCAACGTTAACACAAATCCCAATGCCAAATCTCAAGGTACTAGGTGACACCTCGAAATTTCGGCATGGTCTCCTCTGTTTATGTTAACGTTTCACGGAACTCAAACCTGATAACCCATTTATAACAAAACCTGTATAAAAAGCTGTAAATACAGGGAATGAACAGCGGAAGACTAATTACATCTAACATGTAAGTAGATCAGAGTGCGGAAGATTTAATCATATACAGGCTTACAAAATACTCTCACTCTAACATAGGCCTAAACTCTCAATCCAAAAACTACATACATCCTGGATGAAACTGGCAATTCTAACGGATGTAGCCTTAGTGCTCACCAGGCAATAAACTCTGATCGTCGATCTGACCGACCAGATACTCCTCAAATACTGACTCTACGCCTGTCTCGGTAGCTGCAAGTGCTGAAACTAAAAAAATAGGAAGGAAAGGGTGAGTAACGAAAGTTACCCAGCAAGTCCACAGCCAATTCCTACCAATAACCCTTCCTAAGCATGATCGAATAAAGCATACTGAATATTTTTAATACATGCAAAGTTTTACAAGATAAAATACGATCAACTGGTACATATAGCCAGGGATGAGCAACTAAACAGTTTAAAAATTACACATAACATCAATTATCCATACTCACTATACATTTTTCATTTTATCCAAATAATGTTGACAACATTAAAATAATAGACATGCTTCTCAGTTTGTAATTCGAAATATAACAACAGATACATAATACAAGTGGTGAAGTATTGGAATTAAAGAGTTGGGATTCACGACTGGATCGCTCTCAGTCAGGACATGATATTCCTCAATAACATCGTAGTTCCTGATTTTGTGGCTGATCGTGTCTACCACGCTTGCGGAACCATTTATCCGGCTCAGGCTGGCCGTTTGACGTGACCGTAAGCAATGGGTCTCTTTTCGATGTGTCAGAACGTTCAACTACTACTAGATTGTTAGTGATCACTAACTAATCATCTTCGTCTATGCCTATCAGGCGTGCATGTGATTCCCAAATGACACTCCACTCGTATACGACCACCTTTACAATACACGTTCACTGGTAAAGATAAGAAAGGAATGGACCCAGATTCCAGTTGTGACTCCACTCTCATACGCGTCCCATACCACGTATGAGTTTGGTGGTCCCTACCGTACATCCCAGGATAGTGTACCCCTCCGGATGATGTGACACACTATCCCTTCAGGCATTCACAAACCCTTTTACAGCTCACAAAATAGCTACGTACATATATGATTTTTCATTTAAAATAAAAGAGAAATTAACAGAACAGGGTTGAGAATGGATATCCAGTTCCTACCATGCAACTGTGGCCACCCGGCCTAAAATAAATAACAGTACTCAGCGCAAGCGCTAACATAATCAGAAATAAACATGCAACCCTTTCATTAATAACCTGGATATCCTTTCACCAACCTACACACAACATACAATGTAAAAAGGCAGACATCATCCCGCGGGTGTGATTCTGACATTTTACCGTTTCATCCCTTTCCCATTCTTTCAACATTCTCATTTTTCGTCTTTTCAAATCAACCATCCATTTCCAATCTTTCAAGGTCATTATTTCGGTCTTTCCATTGAAAACCTTCAAAGTTTATTCACAAACAAGGTCCCGATGATGCACGGGGCAAAAGCTGTTAAAAATAATGAAAGCTGGTGAAAATTTGGCTAAGTGTCGGAAACTCAATTTTTCAAAGTTTTCGAAATTGAAAACGGATTTTTCGAAATGAAAGTCTTGATCATGAGATTCGACACCATATAGTTTTTGTAATCTAATTCAAAGAAACGCGAAAGTTATTTCATTTTGAAAACTTGCCGAAAACGTCGAAAATTACGTTTTGTTCTTTAAACCAAAATTCGAATTTTGATCCTTTGAGATTTGGATCTTAAAACCATTCCCATTGTTCCGAAATGGGGGGTAAAACCTTAATTTCATTAAAGAACTTAAAGTAAATGAAAAGTAAAAATTAAAGAGGAAGTAAAAATTAAAGAGGACATTTACTTAAATGTTTTTAATAAAATGAAGGGTGAGAAATAGTGTATAAGGTGTGAGGAAGTCAGGCCAAGAGTCAGAGTCTGTTTCTGACTCAGAACAGTGCTGTCGGTGGCTGTCAGTGGCAGAACCAGGATTCTGTCGATGGAACCGACAGATTGGTCATCGGCAGATGTCGGTGGGACCGACGGTCCTGCCGACAGAACAAAATTTTCTCGCGTTATTTGGTTTCGTCGGTGGCAGAAACCTCATTCTGTCGGTGGGACCGACAGAATGCCTTCGGTAGGTGCCGGTGGCACCGACCCTTCCCACCTACAGCCTGAACCTCACTCGCGATTTTTGAGTTTTTCAATCCCTTTTTCGATTTCTTCTTCCATTCTTCGAACCATTCGACCCACCCACGATTTTGTTATCAAAATTCGATAGAGCATAACCAAAACACCTACTTCTACCATGAATTTGAAATCAAACATCAATTTCTACGATTTAAATGCAAACAATAAGTTTTGTTTCAAAACCCTAAATGCACATTTGAGAAATCTAAAGCTACCAATAAGAATTGGAAGTCCCTTACTTGGTTGTGGATGCCAAGGGTACAAGCTAGCACTACAACTCAAGGTTGGATGGCTCAAGAGTCGAGGTTGGGCTGACTTGGATGCGAAACGAGCGAGGGTTTGCAAGGTATCCGACAATGACGTTCTCCTTCGCTTCTACAATGAAGTATAGACCTAGCTCCTAACTCGATGAAGCCCTCGGATGGAATGTGTGGAGGTTTACTCGAGCTACCCGGCTGATTTTTGATGGAGGATGGAGAAAACGAACAAGAATGAACAACCAAAGGTGGTGAAGTTGTAGCTCTCGACGTGGCCGACAACTTCGTCTTCTTCGTCGAGGTTCAACTCGGCTTCGTTCGGGCTAGAACTTGAAGGGAATGGGTTGAAACCCTAGGGTGGAGAAGTGGCTGTCGTTTGGGGTTTTCTTAGAGAAGAAGAGGAAAATGAAATAAAAGAAATCAGATCCCTTTTTATAATAAAGCTGAGGGGCATACTTGTAATTTCCCCCTTATTTCTAGTTTCGATCGTAACTTAACTATTCGGACTCGGAAAACGACAAACGAATATACCATTTCGAATAATTTTTCGATTCGGATCTAATGGTGTCATCAAATCTTTTCGATTCTCGCTCTAACGAAATTCCACTGTTTTGGGTCCCACTTAACACGAAATTCGAGGATTCTATAACTTCTTTATCCGAATTCGAATTCGGACTTGCTTACAGGCTAATGTATATATTTCGATCCTTTTGAATCTAATGGCGAAGTTGATTTTCCTCGAAATTAATCATAACAAGATCCGAGTATTTTACTCTAAGTCTCTCCTTCGATATTTTCTTCCAAGTCTCACCATTTAATTTCCTCGAGATATGAGTTGAAAATCCGGGTTGTTACATAAAAATAGAAAATAATCATAACGTTACAATCCAGATGATATAACATATGAAGGGCTTCATGGGGCGTACGTGAATCTGGGAGTTTGGACTTGAAATTTTTACAAGAACCTTCTATTGGCTCCTATATTGTAATGGACACAAATTTTTTTGATTTTTCAAAATTTTAGGGGTCGACATAAAATAGAAACAGAAAATTAAAGAAAAATGGCCAAAAAGAACTTAAAATTGAAACTTGAAATTACTACACTTTCACCTGGAAGAGACACCAAAATTTTGATAGTATGATTATTGTTCTTCCTATAGAAATTAATACTTATGAAAATTATCTTAATTTGTGGGACAAGTAATGAATCGAACCCAATAGAAAGGGGGCTAGAATCATGCAAAAGTGATGAAAATTTGTTTTGTATTTTTGAAGTAACTAAAAGAAAAAAAAAAACTTGTTAGAATTTAAACCAATAAAAATGGAGTTTTAAACTAAGAAATAGAGAGGAATCTACCATTAGAGAATGGATCCACTAGGGTAACTTAGTTAATCAAACTAGACTCCTAACATCTTTGATAACTTAATCATAAGGGCTTGGTGTTGGCTCCTTTGATTGAAAGATTTAACAAGATAAAAATCAACATTAAAAAATGCTAAAGTAGAATTCCGTCACTCTCTGTAATATGTAAATCTCTTACTACTAAATATCTAGATTAAGTATGTTTCATCTTGATGTTATCTAAGTATGAAACAATCTAAGTTAAGCATAAAAGGTGTAAGAGATCATTTCTAACCTTATCCATAGGAGTAGACAAGTCTTGAAGAGAACTCATAAACATTAAAGTAAATTAAGAGGTCGCAAAAATAAATACAACAAATAGTCTTACTCTAAGCTTCTCCTCACTCCAATGGGGGGGAAGATTAGCCTAAGGTCATAGTAAGTAAATAAGAAAAGCAATTAAGGAGAAATGAACTCTTATTCATTGATGAAGATGGGTTACACTCTCTTCCCTACTCTCTCATTTAATTACTGAACTTTAATGAAAAATCTACTTCTAAAAATAAAAAATACAACAGAAAAGACCAAGAATTATATTGAAAAATAGACTATTTATAGGAATCTGAGGCTCTAGAAGGATCTATTTTTAACCACCATCTTGTTTGCGGATAAGAGTATGTAAGCTAAGAAATCCTAAAAAATTAGGGCATTTCATGCTACTTTGCATGCGCCACAAGTAGACCTACTTGCACCACAGATCTTTTGGCTTTTTAAGGGTTGAGACTTGACTGGCTTGCTTCCTTTGGTTTTTCAGATGGTAATGCAAAATTCATTTTCTGATTTTGATATCCAACTTTGGTGATTTGAGCTTTGACCTGCACAATGAACACGCACGTAATCATGATTTTCTGATATATACATTTATTTCATGCAATTAATCATATTTAACATGATGTAACATACAATGTGATATTTTGAGGCTTAACATGATTATTTATTTAATCTAATAAAATAGAAAATTAAATTGAAACAAATGTTTGAGAAAAATGCAGATAAATCAATGTTTTGAAACACTGATCAGCAACTCGAAATGGATCATTTCAAAACGTCATTTGTCTATAAATAGAACACTTCCCCAATGAGGAAAGGCCATTGACTTTCTCTCTAGTTTTTTTCATTTTTAGGCTAATTTCCATTAAAGTTGTCTAATTTTGTAAGAAAAGAGATAGTAATCTTTGATTTTTTTAATGAATATAAGATCTTTGCAATTTATAATTTATTTTATCATATTTCCTTCCTATGACCTTAGGTTAACTTTCCCCTCCATTGGAGAGTGGAAAAGCCTAGAGCAAGCTCAAATTCTGATGTAATTTACTTTCCATGTCTTTATCTTGATTTAATGTTCATGATTTCACTTTAAGGCTTGTCCAATTTTCATGGATTAAGATTAAAGTAAACTCCTACACATTTTATGCTAGATTTGATTAACTATGTTTAGATAAGTTCAAGATGCTTCATACATGTTTAGATGTTTGGTGATAGGAGCTTCACACATGAATGAGTGAATGAGCTTACCTTAGGTTCTTTAAATTCAAGCTCTTATTGCTAAATTTTCCAATCTAAGGAGTTAACACCAAAACCTTAGGATTGAGTTAAAAAAAGAATCAAAACTAGATTATGTTGGATTAAGTTTCTCTAGATGGAACTTCTTTCTAATGGTATTTCTCTCCATTTCGTAATTAAATCTCTTTTATTAATTTATTTCCTATCAATATTTGATTTTATTTTGGTGACTTAAAAACACAAAAATAGTTTTAATAGTTCAGGTTTGAATTAATTTCATACTTTCTACTTGATTCTACCCCCTTAGTATTCGACCCTCACTTGCCTTCCTAAATTCGGTTATAAATTTTAAGTTCTATTTATACCACATCAACCACTTTGCACCTTTTAAAGCCAATTTTATTTGTGGATGAATCTAAATGATTGAGAACTGATCCAACCTATTCGTATAAAACACTCTATGTCGAAGCCTACAAGACGTTCAAGCCAAGCTCACTTGCTCGTGTCTTAAATCATTTTTACTAAAACAATTTCGTAAATAAAAAAATAAAAAATTATTTGTTTTTACCTTTTCATTTTGTTATGTTTTGTTAAAATATGAAAAACTAAAAAAAAAAAAAATATTAATGTAGACACCCGAATTTGAGCGGGCCCTCGATGTAAGATGCCCCCAAAAATTGAAAATTGGAATGGGCCCTGAAGCCCAAACACAAAACCCATCACATTTTCCATTAATAAATGTCCGAGGTCACCCACGTGGCCCATGGACCCGCACACCTCACCACCCTCCTACATCCTTAAATTCAACCCACTACTATTCTACCCAAATCCAATCACTCTCATTAAACCCAAGCCCATCCAATTACCCACACCGAAACCCAACTTAAGCCAAGCCCATCCTATTCTACAATCCAATCCAACACAAACCCAACCTAAGCTAAGCCCATCACATAAAACCCAACTATTCTCCTAAACCCAATCCAACATAAACCCAATTCAATCTAAAACCCAATCCATCATAAACCCAAGTCAATCTAAACCCAAGCCCATCACATAAAATCCAAACTACTTTCCTAACCCAACCCAACCAAAGCCCAACTCACTACCCAAACCCAATCCAAACCATCATCATCACATCAAACCAATCACCTCACCAACTCATACAAAAAGGACACATGTCATCACACCCTCCCCCTCCCTCATCTAATCAACCAACTCCATCACTTCCCTCCAAAAATCAACTCAACCCTAATCCTACCTAACCTAACCTATTACCCATCCTCTCATCATCATTAACCAACTCCATCACTTCCCTCCAAAAATCAACTCAACCCATAATCCTACCCTAACCTAACCTATTACCCATCCTCTCATCATCATTAACCAACTCCATCACTTCCCTCCAAAAATCAACTCAACAACCCATAACCCTACCCTAACCTAACCTATTCCCCATCCTCTCATCATCAACCACCAACATCATAACCCATAACCCTACCCTAACCTAACCTATTCCCCATCCTCTCATCATCAACCACCAACATCATAACCCATACCCTACCCTAACCTATTCCCCATTCTCTAACACTATCAACCACCCACATCACAACCCATATCTATCCATCACTTTCCCTTAAAACACTCCCACAAAATCACCCCAACCCATACCTCCCATCATCACCCCCATACTCTTCTCTCTAATCATCTAACCACCATCACCAATCAACCAATCTCATCATCTCCCCCATTTGCCACATGTCATCATCCCTTCACCTCTCCCAAAATCCAACCAATCAACCTCTTACACTACACATCATCTCAAATCTAACACCTTACCTCTTCAACCATCTCTACACTCATTCTCCAAACAACTCTCTTACACCCATCAACCATCACTCATCTCACCCCACCAAACACTCTACCCAAATGGATTTGGGCAATATCCAAACCATTTGGGTTAAAACATAACCCATTTCCCTCATTACAAAACTACCCTTATTTCCATCTTAAATTTCATACCCCTCTCCTCTCAAACCCATGCCATTATCCATTATTCTCTTCATTCACCCCATTATACCCTCAAAATATCTCTCCAACCTCTATAAAAACCCCTCCATTCTCCCCTCACCACACCTAAGGAAAATTTGAGAAAAAATCCTAAAAACACTACAACACTCTACTTTACTTTCTTCACTACACTCAACCCTCTCTCATCTCATCTCAACACCTCACTCTCAACTCAACTCAATCTTCTACAACTTCAAGCAAGTCCAAGTCAACTCAAGAGAAGACATTTGAAGATCAACTCAAGGACAAGGTGGGTTTGGACCAAGAACACCCCCCTCAACTTCCCTCCTCTACTCTCCCTTTTCCACACATTTGCACACACCACCATGGGTTAAATCACAAAAGGGCCCCTTCTATATAAGGTTGCCCTTAATGATTGAATCCAACATTGAAAGTCCCTCATATTTGAGGGCACATATCGATTTTCTTTCTTTTTCATTTTTATTTTCTTTTTATTTTCACAAGACCGAATCCGAGGTTACCACATCACGTGGATGGAGTAGGGTGCCTAACACCTTCCCTACTCCATAAATGGACCCCCTTACCTTCGAATCAAAGGTTGGACCATGTGCATTATCCTACGAGAGTCATCACATAAAAAATAATTTAATTTTCAAAAAATGAGACATCGGGTGACCATTCACACCCAATTCCATATTTGAATGGTGGCGACTCCAAAACACCCCAAAGTGGAGGGATGTTTGAAAAACATTCAAAATCCCGTGTCCACAATTAAAAAAAAATATTTTCAATCTATGAGGGAAAAATCTAGAATTCATATTCAAACAATAGTTTTCAAAACAAAAGGTAGATATATTTGAAGCCAGTAATACCAAAAAAATATTTTTCTTATTCATTGCATAATTTTATATGTCAAATTTAGTGTGTAGTAAAAGACAGTGATGCAAAACAATGAAAATCACGTCTAGTCATGTAAAAGACCAATATATCATGGTTGTTGTTGAGATTGCTATTAAACGTACACATCCCCAACATAATCTTTTCATCACAATAAGGAAAAAGATAAGGTTGAAGCGAAGAACCAACACCATCAAAAGGGCACCGTAGAATCTACAAAAATTGTTGGATGGAAGAATGCTCCTTGACACAAGCCTAAACTGCATGTTGCTTTTAAATTCGAACTTAAACTATATGCTACTCCTGGACACAAGCCTAAACTGTAAGCTACTCCTTGGCAAAAGCCTAAACTGCATGTTGCTCCTCAACACGAGCCTAAACTGCATAATGTTCCTTGACAAGAGCCTAAATTATATGCTGCTCTTTGACATAAGTCTAAATTGCATGTCATTCTTCAACATGAGTATAAATTGTTCCAAATAAGAAGAAAAAAAAATCAAACAAACAAAAATAAAAAAAAAAAAAAAATTGTGGAAAAAGAATTTTGACCTACCCTCATTTTACAAGTTCGTTGCTCAAAGCTACATGCGTCAAATCATTCATATCGAAACACACTCAAACTACAAGCCTCATCTTCATCTTTAGTAATAATTCAATCCTTATCAGACTCCGTGCCTAGGAAACCATATTTAAATGATCCAATCCCTATCAATTACCATGCTTGGGAGATTAATTTTTTAGCAGCAGTTTAATACTTGTCAGACTCCATGCATGGGAAACTGTTTTCTTTATAGTAGATTTCATCATTGTCAAAATCAAAGCTTGAGAGGATCACTTTTTTTCTTCATTTTTTCAACCTCCGCAGTTAGAGAGTATTACGATATGTTTGAGATATTCTTCAGAGTGGACTTACTAATAGATCAGAACAAGCTTTCACTAGTCTTTGGTTTACCAAGGGACTAATGATATCCCCAGACTTTTTTTCAAAAAAAAAAAAGTTGATTTTTCTTCTCTAAGAAGTACACCCCACTTTTATGGCCTGAACACTAAACCCTAACCTATTTAAATTTTTTTAAAGGCACCCCAATTTGTGTCTCACCCAAGTTTTACATGACATTAATTTTGTTTTATTTATCCATTTTATATGCTAAGTAATTCATTTCCTAAGAATAGGTTCCCAGTAAAGCTAACCTAATCTAATGAAAATACAGAAACAGATAAGCATAAAAATGAGCTTTCAAATAAAAGGTACAAACTAAGGGTAGAAAGTTTGCAAATAAAAGATCCAAGGGTCAAGTTGTAGAATACAAATAATACATCAAGCAAGGCGGGCTTTTTTCTTCTTAACATAATTAAATTTGAAGAACCTAGGTAGGAGAGGATATCATTACCCAAAGGGAACATTAGCATCGATCCCAAGAATCGGATCAAAAAGTGTATTGACATCAGGTTCAAGCTCATAAGAAGGCTTAACAAAAACCTCAATAGAAGGCTTAGTCTTGGGCTTATCGTCGTCATCCTCGTGATCGGGTTCTCCATCTTCATAAGCAGACTCAAAGAGAGAATCAGGTGCAGGCTCACTTGCCTCAAAGACAGAAGAAAGCTAACACGTGAAGGAGTTCGAAAGTCGAAATAAAGTCAATCGATGCCAACCTCGCTATGCCCCAAGAAGCATTGCTACTATAAACCTCCTACAAAACCAACAAAAAATTCAAAAAACCTCAAAAAGTTAAAAAAATCAAAAGAGAAAAAAAAAGTCAAAAGAAAAAAAAGTCAAAAATGTTAAAAAAATAAAAAATAAAAATAAAAAGTAGAAAAAAATTACAATTAAAAAAAGAAAGTTGATGAGTTAAGAAGAAAGTTCAAAAGAAGAAGGAAAGGTCGAACGAAACTCAGAAATGCCCCAATGAACACTCAACAGATCTCCCTAATGGACAAATTTCAACTCCAGTAACCATCTCGAACAACGCACAAACATATACTTTAAGAAGTTCCTAAGGAACCATTATCAATCACAAATAAGGAATTATCTCAAAAGTAAGGACAAATGTCGAAGAACAAAAATGTAGTAAAATAAAAAAATAAGAAATTCTCGAAGATGAATCCAAATTCATGAAGATTTTGAAGTAAACACGCAAAAAACCAATATAATTTTATCAAAAATGAGCAAAATTTGAAGTCATCTTATCAACATTTACATATATTTTTCAAACAATCTCATAACCCTACATTGTCTAGAAAATCGATTTAAGATTTCCAAGAGTCATGCATCGAGCCATAGAACTGGGAATTAAACAGTACCTCATCCCTATTAGACTCAAGCTTGGGAAAGTCACCTCTTACCCGTACTTTATTTTTCTAATTCAATTCAAGTTTGCTAAGGCAAGACTTAAGAATAGTACAAGTTCAAGCTCATCCGATTAAATAAATATTTAAGTCTACGTCTTTGTGATTCATTGCCTGCAACTCTCACAAAGAGGGACAGCTGTAAACATCATAATTTCATCGAATAAACTTGAGAGCTCATTCAAATCTAATGTTAAGGATCAACCAAGTGGATTTTGATCAATCGAATGGGACCCACTTAAACAACTCAGACCACTTAATAAATGATCAAAAAATCAAATTTTGCATGGCCTTTATTTACAAACGGCCAAACATAGATTTTTGCCTGGCCGTTTGTCACCAAATGGCCAAGCCAATTTTGTTCTAACCTTTCTTTGAGTAATGCACAAGATTAAATTGCATTGGCCCTCTTCACATACATCCAAAATAAATTTCTTCTGGCAGTTCACTGCTATAAGCCAAGTTAGTTGGGCAATTATTCAGTTTATGTGTACACGAGATTTCATCAGCAAATGACCTCACAAGCCCTCTTAAGTTGGATTTTCCCTCAACTAAATTGCTCTTAAATTTCCTGAGTACTCACGGTTTAACCCTTAAAAATTTTCCAACCAAGGTTCTTTGGTAATCTTCATGTTTTCTTAGGCTTGATCCAAGGTCCTTGGTCCCTATTTAAGGTGAATTACCCCTTAATCCCAATTTGTGAAGACTCATTAGAGATGATTCCCCCTAATAACCTACTAATATTTTTCAAGTATCAAAGGAATTCCTTGGCATTCAATGTTAAATGACCAAATTCTAAGACTTATGACAATTCTATCCAACCTCAAGAAGGCTCTAGAACTTATGCTCAAAAATCTATCTATCCTTAATTTGTTAGAGACTCATCTAGGCTAAGTGACCAAATTATCTAAAAACATATCACCTATTTACTTTTCATTTAGCCTAATTCACTCTAAATTGATTCAAAGCCAAGGTCTTAAGTTTCTTTTAACTTTCCTTAAGAATTCTATAGAAGTTGTTGTCTTTTACAATCATATCTTTTGATCATCATGGTTGCTTAGACTCATAGGAATGTAAAAAAAATCAAGGATTCTTTGATAATGGACAAGTGAGGTCATTTAATATGATCTATTTAAGAATATAGGAAAATATAAGATTTATGACAAGTTTATCCTCAAGGGTCTCCAAAAATCCTATAAATAGAATCTCATCAAAGGCAAAAAGATGAGAAGAATTTGAGCTCTAAAACTCTATCCAAATCCTTTATCAAAGCTTTCAAATCTTTTTCAAAATCCTCTCACTTTCCCCTGAAGTAAAACCACAAGAAGAAGAATACCAATGTGGGGCAAAGCAATAATTCTCTTATTATCACCTTCCCATTCTTTATTTCAAGTGTTATTTTATTTCATACTTTTCTCTATGTCTCTAGCAATCTAGATTTATATTTCTTAGACTAAAAGGCTTGGGATAGCATCTTTGAGGCAATCTCCCCATATAAGTCTTTAATAAGTTCCATGAGTGCATTTCAATTCCATTAGTTGTCTTTATTTTCATTTACTTTTTATGCAATCTAAATTTCTAGAATAATTGTTCATTATTTTAGCTAGAGAATAAACCCTCTTTTGAGGCAATCTTCTCTTACTAAGTCCATTACAGACATACACCTCTATGCATATATTCACATCCAAAATGACTATTGAACCCAGGTGTGGGCTCCTATGGACTACATCTAACTCTAAAGCCAACAAAAAAGATTATCCCCAAGTTGATAACATCTCATGCATAAGATTTTGATCCCTTCATGGTCTTGTTCAACATTGTCTATGGGTCAAACCAATAGATAAAAAAAAAAATCCTAAGGGATTACATATGTAAGAATTGATGCTTAGAGACTCCAAATGTTGAAATTCAAGTAAATTTTCATCAAAGTCCCAAGCTCACAAAAAAATGACTTGCTCATTATCTCTTTTTGTCCATTTTATAAAATTAGACTATAGTTCTTTTTCTCTTAACTTCTATCATCTCCCATACTCTCAAAAAACAAAATAAAAAAAAGTTTTTAAGCTCCAAATTATAGTCATTTTGGCAAACGTTAATGGATGGGAGGAACAAGGAGTCTAACACATTCCTTGTCCCTCAACCGAACCTATTTACCTAGCTCTCTAGATAAACCTATACCCTTATCATTGAAAATGAGTCACTACATATCTAAAACGAATTTCACAAAATATTTTAGTAGTTTCCATTCACACTCAAACTCTTTGAATGAAGACAACTCTGAAATCTTAGTAGATCATGAAAGCGCCCTTGATCCGCTTGATGTGCGGATCCGCTTTTAACCCTTGAGGTTTGGGAGTCGCCACCTAGTTATTACGGTCTAGGAACTAAATTGACTATAAAAAAGGCAAATATTATTAGTCTACTAAAGAAAAAAGGGTCCGGGGATCATGTTATGGGGTTGGAAGGTGTTAGGCACCAACCCCGCCCGACAAACGCCGGTCTCTATTAATTCCCAAATAATCTACATCGCTAAAAGACCTAAGTAATAATAAAAAAATTGAGAAATCTATACCTTTCCGAAGACAATGTTCTCGTTCCCTCAGATCTGACAAAGTAACTCCTTGTACAGAATTCCTTACTTCGGTCTGACTCCAGATCTGATTTCTGATCTCCGAGGCGAGGTATCCCTTTCTTAGATCTGGATTATTCGAATTTGTTTATGGATTTTGGGGTGTTTTTGAAGGGCTTCTAGGTGTTTTTAAAGTTTAAATCGAAGTATGGGTGTTATGTAAGGAGTTGGGACTTCAAAACTAGGGTTTATGGGAGGCTAGGGGGACTTTTTGACCTACTTCTCTTAGGGTTTATGATTTGATACGAAAATAAGATGTGAGGACCTCTATTTATAGATTTTTTTAAGGGTTGATTTAGATAGAATTAGTGTTTAATTAGAATTCTTTTAGTTAAAGTTGTATTTTAGTTAGAATTTTTTTAGGTAGAGTTGTATTTTAATTAGAATTGTTTTAGGTAGAGTTATATTTTAGTTAGAACTCTATAGAGTTATTATTTAATTAGAACTCTATTAGGATTTTGACTTTTGGTCTTATTTGATTGACTTTAATACCTTGACTTTAGTCTTACTTGATTGACTTTAAGATTTTGACTTTAATCTTGCTTGGTTGACTTTAATTTTTTGGAAAACCTCCCTCTATTATAACTTTAATTTTTTGGACCCCCAAATGGAGGGGTCCTTAAAGAAATATCTTGCAAATCCTCAACAATTTTGCCTGAGAGCCTGATTGATCGATTTTTTTAGTTCAAAATTTTAAATTAATTTCATTAATGTTTCAATTTAATTATTTAATATTTTATTTATTAATTTCAAAATTTTTAATTATGAAAATTGTGAAATTATCGTTTTACCCCCGGAGAGGACTTTTTACGTTTTAAGTCGGTTTTTAATGTTCTGAGATGTTTTAGAATCGATTTTTCGTAAGGAATTCAATGGAAACATTGGTTTGTATCATTTATGAAGTTTTTTGTGTGAAATGATCGTGAACTTTATGAGTGGCATTTTCGTAATTTTGTCAAATTCTGTGAAAATTGGCGAAATAATTTATTTGATTTCGATTTGTTATTTTATGTGCTTGAATGGATTTTCCTAAGCATAACGTAGGCTCTTTAGGGATATTTTAAGGTTAGGGGTATTTTAGTAATTTGATAATTTTTTAGTGATTTTTATTGTGAAGCTTCTTTTCATCTGAAAAATGATGATTTCTAAGCTTCTGGGGTTATATTTTCCTAAGGTAGCGTGGTTTCTACAGTTTTGTCAGTTCGAGATACCTCATCCGGATTTCTGAAATATTTTTGGTAACAAAATAATGCAATGGAATAAACATCCATCATTGGGAACCGTTGCGATCGGGTTGACGAGTTAATTAATCAGGCGAGTGCAAAAATGGGGTGTCTACAGATCAATTCAAAGGTATTGAATCCTCACATATTTACAATAGTTATGCACATATTCTTTTCAACTTGAAGAGCCATATGAAAATTATCGATAGGATCAAGAACTAGTAATATATTGATTTCCCTATGAAACTCACCCCATAATCCATTTTGAAAAATGATAAATAGTTTATTTAGGGTCTTCTAACATGTTACACTTGATAGACAACTCTTGGAAACATACACATAAATCACTCACAGATAAGGTGCTTTGTCATAAAGTAATCATCTAATAATAGAGCCCCTCCTTGAAGTCTTTGCGAAGAAACTTAGTTTCCAATAATAGTTTCATCTCATCCTATTAATAATGAAGTCACTTCTTGTTTAAGCCACCAAACCTTAACCTGAACTACTAGATTCATTTGAGCAAACCTCAACCTCTGATGATCTGACATGTCGTGCCAACTAAATTAACTCATCCATCCTAATAAGACAATGAAAAGCCCATTAAGGGTCTATATGACCATCATATCCAAGAGCTTATATAAGTACCCATCAAGTATTATCTCCAACAAAGTCATCATCTCCATATCTATTACTATTTAAAAGCTTATGGACCATATCCACCACAATTGGATAGTGGTTTTCAACATTTTCATGCAATAATAACAAAAAGTAGCATTTTTTTAAAACATGCATTAAAACACGTCTTATGCCTCTGACGATAAAAATGATAAAAAACAACCTTTTTTTTTTTTTTTGAAAAAGTTACTTAAAAAAAATATATTCTTTTCATTTTAAATGTTTTTTTTTTTTTAAAGTTTTAAACAAGTTCTTTTTTCATGTTCCCTTCGAAACAAAAAAAGTTAAACATTGTCTTTTTTTAATGTGAGATTTGATACATAATAGAATTTGGTAATTCATAACTGTAGAAATATGAGATGATAATAACTTGATGTTATGATTTTTCATTTTTAAGTAGTATATTAGTTTGAACAAAAGATATGTTGATGCGTAAGTTTGTTTTTTTTTGTTTTTTTGTTTTTTTTTTTGCATCGTGACATGTATAATTATGTTTGAGAACATGTTATATTTGAAACATAGAATAACTTAAAATAAATGTCTTATGTATTATTAGATATGTACATTTTTCATAATTTTAAATTTTTTTTTTTTTTTACGTTTTATCATTTTTTTCTTGCTTTCTACGTTTTTTTTTTGAAGTTTTCCCTTACCATTTTAAACCCATACTCTTTATGACTATGGTGGGAGCATGACACAAAGCTTGTTTCCATGATTATAGAGCAATTCATAATTATTTGACGGAATAAGTGTCCATTCATCTTTCTATTTTTCAAAGTCTTCACCATACTTTGTTGTAGTAATATTTTCAAGTAGAGGCATATCACTAGGTCCAAATGTCCAAAATAAATTGTCATATATACTGTCTAATCTCTTAGCTATTTTAAATAAGGGTTCATTTCTCTGCCTATTTTTAATCTTTCCCCAAAAAAGTTACTCACCTCGTGTAGCCATAAAAAAACAGGGATTTGATACCAAATTGAGTATATTTTTCCTTCGTGTATCTTAACGTTTGATCTAATTATTCATTTCAATATTATAATATATGCATTTTGGATATTTCGAAAATATATATTCAATTTGTCTCTACGATTCAATTGTTGACCTTGATGATTTTTTTCCTTTTTTCGAGCTCGACACTGGATAGATATTTCCAAAATACCTAAAATGCAAACATAATGATAGTAAAACTAACACTCAGATTAAAAGTTACTCTAATTAAGATTATCTAGCTCCAATCTTAGTTAGAGCATAACACTTGATCCCAAAATACATATATTCGCCATTTTTGTGGCGTTACAACAATTTTATATTTCTCTAAAATATACTATGGTCATTTAAATATAATCTATCCTTTCTTCTATTATAATGAGAGAAGGTAAAGTAGAAGTGGTTAGAGCAACTCTAACAAACTTTCCACTTATCGGATTCTCTTTATAATAAAGAGTTAAACACCAAAATATTAGATCCAACAGACTCGTCACATGTCAGAATTAAAGTAGTGAGTATTTCTTCACTCGCTATATGTAGTGAACAATCACTCATTACTTATTACTCATTAAAATAATATTATAATTTAAGATTTTAAAACTCACAATCATGTCATGATATAGTGAAAATTTTAAAGTGCTTCACCTTTTGACTATCACAATAAATAAATAAACGGTAGTTTTTTCTTTAAAAAACGATAACATTTTTTTTTTTTCTAAAATCCAATTTACAATCTTAATTCCCACGACCTCTTTTTTTTTTCTCTTCTAATTTTTTTTCACAATCTAATTTTTGTTTCCATCTACAATATGGATCCTCATATATATGATTTTCATACTCATCCTCTAAGAAATGCATACACATACTATGGAGCCAACGAAGACTATTAATTTCCGATGCAGTTTCCTGATTAATCAACACAATTTCCTATACAATCTTCTCAATTTACTCCTCAATCATCACAATTCTCCACTCAAACAGAATCCAACACAAAAATTGTCGAGGTGGTAATTTACCATTTAAAAGAACCTTTTCCTTTTATCGACATGGCTAAACATCAGTTTAGATGCAGTGCAAGGGAATGAGCAAAAACACAAAAGTTATTGGGCATGGGTGTGTGATTCTTCCACAAATACAAAAAATTCAACTTTGATCGAACTCAATTTTTTCTAATGAATTGTTGGTCGCAGATCTAACTAATTACGAATAAGTTTTGTGAGTCTTATGCCCAAATTGAATCAAGAACCCTAAGTGGTATAACAGAGTAAGACAATGTTATTTGTTATATTTAAATTATTCTTTGTTTGTTTTTCTATAATACTTATTTTAATTTTAATTTTTAAGATTGTTAATTTGAAGCTTTTATACCAAGACTTGTATAAAGGTAAAACACCATTTCAATTTGAACATTGTTGGAATGTATTAAGGTACCAATCAGAGTGGTTGAAAGATTGTCAAAAGGAAAAAAAACCAACAAAATAGAACAAAAGCTCCACTTCTTCTCCTTCTACTCTAGGGACTCCAATGGATCTTGGGGAAGAAGATGTCCCACATTTTGATTTTGTGAACTTAGAAAAATCACCAGGAAGGCTGAAAAAGGTCGTCTAAATAAACGAAAGAACAAAGATCGTGGAAATGAGCATATAAATTTGTCAGTTGCAATGTTACTACAATAAATTAGGGAAGAAAATAAACATTTGAATGTTAAGAAAATAGAAATGTATGAAATAACATATATTTAAGGACAAGAAAAGCTTGCATTTGAGTAAGAAAAAATTTGGATTAAATACATGAAAGAGGATGAACAAATAATATTGATAAATACAAATGAAATGCCTCAAATACAAGCAGAATAATATCGTCATTGTCAAATGGAGATTCTAGCAAGATGATCTAATAATTTTAAAAAAATTATAATTTTTTGTAATTACTTTATTTATTTTTTTTAAATTTTAATTTCTAGTAATACTAATTTTTGTTGTATTAATTTGGTGCAATGGTTCATATTATTTAATTTCTAATGCTTTCTAGTAATATTATTTTTATTGTGCAAATTTGATAGAATGACTAATATTATTGAAATATAACTTGCTTACGAAAATACTAAATCATACACCTCTAAATTTCAAATGATAAGTTACTATAAGTTCCTTTAATTGTCACAAGTGCTTGACTAGGTCAGTTTGGAGTTGAGAAGGTTTTTATGTCCCGAATGCGACGATGACATTAAATGAATTGCATCAGTTTTGTTATAAACTCATGTGACACTGTTACACAAGGATTTTTATCGATTGTATCATAACTTAAATCTGGCCTGCTAACATCTCGTTCATCTTCAACGATCATGTTTGCATTATAATGCATGCCTTCATGATATCTTTAAGTGTTTCATGCTTCTAAAAATGTGTAGGTCCACACACAATTGTAGAAGGTGCTTGGAATACTCCAAATGCTCGTTCCACGTCATTCCTTACCAACTCTTGAGCTGCAGCAAAATGTTTTAACTTATTTTTTTGTGGAGATGAAATTGTCTTCACAAATGTTGACCATGGGGGATATATACTATCAGCAAGATAATATCCCATTGTATAGTTATGACCGTTGATTGAGTAATTGGCTAGAGCAACGCATCTTTCAATAATGACGGTAAATAGAGAAAATAGTTAAAGCACATTGATATCATTGTGAGATCCCAATAATTCAAAAAATATATGCCATATCCAAAGGTCATATGAAATAACAACTTCAAGAATTATTGTTGATTCATGGACATGATCCACATACATTCCTTTCCACGCAGCTGGACAGTTCTTCCATTTTCAATGCATACAATCAAATTTTCCAAGAATTCCAGGAAACCAGTGACTTTCTCCTTCAGCTAGCAATCTAGCGATGTCGTTGTTATTCGATAACTTCAAGTATTCAACAGAAAAATTGAAACTACCTCTTTCACAAAATTTTTAGACTTTTTATTATACTACTTTCGTCGATCCTCACGTAATCGTCCACAAAATCAGTTTCTACTCCCTAAGCAATCATCCTCATTGCAACTATAATCTTTTAAAGGGAAGACAACTTGAGGATTTTAGAAGTATTTTTTTGGATAAAATACAGGTTGTGAGTATCAACTGCAGATTGATGTGGAGAAAAAGTGAACGATTCATCTGGAATCTCCTTTGAAATAAAATTAGCAGATATACGCAATTTTTAGCAAAATAATCATGAAAAAGTCTTTCATACCCTGAACTTGATCACGCATGATGGTTGCATGGCCTTGAGTGGAACCATAACGTGGTCTTGCTCGTTTTTGTCTATTGTGTTGTTCTTCTTCCATAGTAGCTCTTGCCAAAATCTTCACTTTATCGTCGAAATCAGAATCGTCAAGAAGCATATTGATTAAACTATCGTCAACCATAATCAAAATTTTGATTTTGGTTAAAAATAAAAAAGTAGTGAGAATAGTCAAATTTTCAATGTGGCGAAAAAATCTAAATTTTCATTTTGGGTCAAAAATAGAAAGTGGTAGGAAGAGTCAAATTGTATTTGGGGTGACAATAAAAAATGGAATGGAGGGAAAATCAAAATTTTAATTTTGATCAAAAAAGAAAGTGGAATATGAAATATATTATTTGGTGTAAATGTAAAATATAATATAATACATTAAAGTACAAATAGGTTTGTTGAATCTCTTGGAGTACTCAACAAATTTTTGGCTAGGTAAAATAACATTTGTCCAAAAGTGACAAAATATGCTATTTAGTTTAAAGAACATTGTTGGAGTTGCTCTTAAACACCAAAATTTGAATGGTCAAAATTGCCCCCACTTTTATATTTAAATTTAATATAATCAAGGTCATTTTGATCATAATCCAAGAAAATTCCAATTCTACGTCTCTTTAATCACTTTGGTTAGTTTTCAAATTACAAAAGTAATCTTTTTATAATGTAAACTTGAAAGTCACCTTTTAATTAATATTTTAAATTGCAAATAAACCCTTTGAAAACATGTGTGTTTGCACAAGCCACCTTCTAGTTATATTAGGGATGCAACTTGGACAATTTGGGGGGTAAACCCAGGCTCAACTCAGGTAGAAAAACCCTCAACCCGAGCTAAATTCAACCCAACCATCGGGCCTAAGGTCACTAACCCAAATTCAACCTGAGCCTGATCTTCTAAAATCGGGTTGAGCTTGGGTTAGCTTGAGTTAAGGAATTGGGCTTATTGAATAACCCTAATTTCATTTTGATTTGTAAATAAAATAGCATACAACCTTCAATTAATCCATCGTTAAGAAAATATAAAAACAAATGTAATAAAAAAAGTTACATAAAAAATTATAATTAATATACAAATGTTTATATATTTGTAGGCACCCCAATTTGAACATGCCCCATTTGAAAACGACTTAAAAAGATGTATTTTTATTAAAAAACCGTCAACGAACCTAAGGGACCAAATCTTCAAAAATTACTTGTTTTATTTCAAATAATAGCCTAAGGCCCCTTTGCTTGACCCATGGGCTAAGAGTGAACCATTTCCCACCATAAACCTTCACTACCTTCCTAAACATACCCTAACTTAATCAAGTTCAACCTAATCCCTAAGCCTAATGGACCTAAACCAAACCTAATGAAACCCAACTGAAACCAATACCCAATCTTAAGCCCAAACCCCCTACTTAAGCCTAAGAACATACCTATGATCACAATCAATCACCATAAAATCAATGATCCTCAACGAGGGTCACATGTCACCACCATAACCCACCTTCCTAAATTTATCTACCCAACCCCATCATCATTCTAAAAAAGTTAACCAACCCACACCCATGTCATAACCTACCCTTATTATTCACTCCAAACCCTCACCATAAGCTATCCCCACATTCTTTCTCTTTAATCAACTCACTTAATACACACCCCATACCTCTTTTGACACTTGTCATCATTTCCTTCATCCTTCCAAATATCAACAATCACTCCCCTTACATAATCATTTTTCTAACCAAAACCCATATCCTTTTACTCCACCTAACACTCAACCTATATGGGTTGAAAGATCCAACCCACTTGGATAAAAAATAGCACATTTACACCATTTTTCACATATACCCCCCTTACATAATCATTCTTCTAACCAAAACTCACACCCTTTTACTCCACCTAACACTCAACTCATATGGGTTGGAAGATCCAACCGACTTGGGTAAAAAACAACTCTTTTACACAACTTTCCACATATATCCCTCCCCTAACCTTAAATTTTATACACCTCCTCCACAAGTTTCAAGTAATTTTCTTTCATTTTATATTTTCACCTATTTTATCCTAAAAGTCACCTCAAAACCTTATAAAACCCCCCATTCTCTTACAATCCCCCAATATTTGTCAACTCTCTCATCACCCAGCTCTCATCTATCCCAATTTTTAAAAGAAGCCCCTCAACTCACTACTTCAACCCTCAAGTTCTACAATACAAACCACTCAAAGCAAGACAAGAAATACTTCAAGAATACAAACAAGAAAAATATAAAGAAGAAGAGTCAAAGAAAGTCAAGTTAAGGACAATGTTGGGTAAGGACAAAAAAGGAATAGAATAATACATTTCCCTTTCTCTGCCTTCCATTCTTTTCTTCTTCTACTTCTCCCCTCTCTCATTTTTTTTTTATATTTCTAGAATAACCCTAAGATGTAATTGATGCCCTCCTTATATTTTCGTTAGATTGGACTTCGACACGGTAAAAAAGGCAAGGGTTGAAGACATTTTCAAGATATATTTCTTAAAAAATTCTTACACCCTAACACCGACGACAAAACATTTGGAGACTCAGGCTTTGGGTCATTTTTTATGAAAATTGGCCCTTAACCAAAGAGTCCACATTTTTCAAAAATGTCTAAATGCATGAATCATAAAAGGCCCATTTCTCAATAAGAAGGTCCTTGTTGGTTTAAGCTAAAATTGAAGTTTCTCACACTCGAGAGCACACAATCAAATTTTTTTCAATTTTTTTTACTAATTTCTTGAAAAATGACTGAATCTAAAGTTATCACCTATGATGGAGGGAATATGGTGCTTAACACCTTCCCTATTTTCTAACATGGACCCCCCTTATTCACATCTTAGGTAGATCAATGTTTTTTATCCATATGAGAGTCACTACAAAAAAAAAAAAAAAAAAAAATGAATTTTTAAAACTATTTTTCGAGTGCCCATTCATACCATTTTCTAAAAAAAATGACAGCAACTCCAGATTCAAATTATAGAGAACTTCGGACATGAAGATCTCATGTCTATAATATTAGTATATAACATTAATTTGGATTAAGCCAGGTCGTTAGAACCCTTAACCCGAATTGAAGTGGTTTGAGATATTCTAACTTCAGCTCAGCTCAGCTCATCTTTTACATAACTTGGCCAGGCTCAACCATAAATCGGGTTGAGCCCTGGTTGAGTTCGGGATAGCTCGACCAGGTTGCAGCCCTAACTTATACATAATCTCTTTTTAGGTATCAAAAATAGCTATGGAGGATGGTTAGCCAAATTCATTGGCGATCAACGCTGTCCCAAATGAAGTCTTAATAAAACAAACCCTAGTAACCGCTACTTGAGAGTTTAGAGTACTTTTCTCGACTTACAGCGTGCAACCAAAAACCCTCAAAATGTAGTTTGCTTCTCGCCGAAATGTAGGGAAGGCTAATCGTAAATTCGTAATTCGTAAACTAACTAAAACCCCAAGCAACAAAAAAAGACCAATTCTGCCCCTCTGTTTCTCTCTCTCTGCGTGGCCAGTCTCAGCTCCTCTCATGGATTCAACGCCGCCATTGTCGTCACCACCACCACCACCAAAGCCTCCTTCGTTTAATTCCTAAAATCTCTTTCCCTCTTTTTCTCTGTTTCTATGGATTTTAGAAGAATCGCTCTTCTCCTCAAAACCAAACGTACGCCTCTCTTCTTATCCTTCACCCGCCCCTTATCCTGCACCACATTCACTGCTCAACAACAACCACAACCACCAAATGATCATGATCGAAGCGTTTTAAATAAGGTAATCTCAATCCTCTCCAACACATCTCTCGATCACTCAAAATGCAGAGAAACCCTAATTGATTTATCTCCTCACCATTTCCATCGTCTCTTCTTCGGTATTCGATCTTCTCTGAATCCAAAAACCACATTAAATTTCTTTTCGTTTGCATCAGAATCGCTTGGTTTCCGATTCACTGTTGGATCTTACTGTCTTCTTATTCGATTGCTTATTAAATCCAATCTCGTCTCGCCTGCTCGATTGCTTCTAATACGTTTGATCGATGGAAAGCTTCCTGCTTTGTTTGAGAAATCAAAGGATAGGCACATTGAGATTTCGCTCGCCATCACAGATTCGAGTGTGGATGAATCTGAATTAACAATGGCATCATTTGATTTGCTAGTTCATGTTTATTGCACTCAGTTTAAGAATTTAGGGTTAGGGTTTGCTTTTGATGTGTTTCGGTTGTTGACTAATCGGGGATTGTTTCCATCTTTAAAGACATGCAATTTCCTATTGAGTTCGCTCGTGAAGGCAAATGATCTCGATAGAAGTTACGAGGTTTTTGCAATTATTTGCCGAGGTTTTTCCCCTGATGTTTATTCATTTAGTACGGCAATTAATGCATTTTGCAAGGGAGGTAGGATCGAAGTTGCGGCTCAGTTGTTTTATAAAATGGAGGTTTTTGGAATTTCTCCTACTGTTATTACTTATAATACTCTTATTCATGGGTTCTGCAAAAAAGGGAATTTAGATGAAGCTTATAAATTCAAAGAAAAAATGATTAAAATGGGTATAATCCCTAGTCTTGTTACTTACAGTGTTCTTATAAATGGTCTGGTGAAATTGGGGAAATTCGATGATGCAAATCATGTTTTGAAGGAAATGTCAGAAAAGGGGATTGTTATAAATGAGGTTGTTTACAACACACTGATCGATGGGTATTGTAAAACAGGAAATATCTTGGAGGCGACGAAAATGAGGGATGAAATGGTGTCCAAGGGGATTAATCCTAATTCGGTTACTTATAATTCACTTATCCAAGGCTTGTGCAAGGTGGGTTTGATGGAACAAGCCGAGTCTCTCTTGGAGGAGATGTTATTAGGAGGGTTTTTTGTAAATCCGGGCGCTCTTAATTCAATTATTCATTGGCTATGTATGAAATCTAAGCTGGATTGTGCAGTTCGATTCTTTAAGGAAATGCTGTTGAGAAACTTAAGGCCCAATGATGGGGTTCTGACGCAGCTCGTTAGTGTTCTCTGTGAAAAGGGGAAGCCTTTTGTGGCGACGGAGATATGGTTTAAGCTATTCGAGAAAGGGTTTGCTGCCAATACAATAACCTCAAATGCTCTAATTCATGGACTTTGCAAGTCAGGAAATTTGCATGAAGCGGTTAGGCTTCTTAAGGCGATGCTTGAAAGGGGTTTGCCACTAGATGGGATAACATATAATATACTCATCTCTAGATTTTGCAAAGAAGGGAAAATGGAGGAAGGTTTTAAGTTGAGAGAAGATATGGTTAAGGGGGGACTTAAACCAGATATCTTTACGTATAATTCATTGATACATGGGTTCTGTAATATGTGTAGAATGGAGGAAGCTGCTAGGCTATGGAATGAGTTAAAAAGTGATGGTCTGGTGCCTGATGTTTTTATGTACAGCTCGATGATTGACGGGTATTGCAAAGCTAAGAACCTCGAAGAGGGGAAAAAGCTCTTTATCGAGTTGGTTACGCAGAAATTGGAGCTGAATTCTGTTGTGTATAACACACTCATTGGAGGGTATATGGGAAATGGAAACATTGTAGAGGCGTTTAGATTTCGTGATGAAATGAGAAGCAAAGGAATTGCACCAACTTTAGTCACATATTCTACATTAATACACGGCGTGTGTGGTGTTGGCCATGTTGAGGAGGCAAGGAACCTTTTGGATGAAATGAGAAAGGATGGAATTATCCCGAATGTTGTTTGTTACACTGCATTGATTCGTGGGTTTTGTAAGTTGGGGAAGATGGACAAAGCTAGTGATGTATTGCAGGAAATGATTGGATGTGGCATAGCTCCAAATAAGATAACTTACACCATAATGATTGATGGGTATTGTAAAATGGGTGACCTAATTCAAGCGGTTACTCTTCTAGACGAAATGATGGAGAATGGTATTGCTCCTGATGTTGTCACTTACAACACTTTGACATGGGGGTTTTGCAAGGAAGGGAAAATGGAAGAGGCTTTTAAGATTTGTAATCAGATGTCTCAAAGAGGTTTGGCGTTGGATGAAATTACATATACTACATTGGTTAATGGGTTGCATAGTTCAGGATTTTCTAGAGAAGCTACTTTAATATTGGAAGGCACTATCAAGCTCAATATGGTTCCAAAACATATTAAGCCAGTTCAGTCCATTATTGAGCCTTCCAAGCTTGAACTACAATCGTTGGAGAACATTTTGGAGCATTAGTGGAATATACCAGTTCTGGATTTGTTTAGATCTTGCTAGTCTCCCCAGGATGTGAAAAATGCCCAACCTGAACAGTAATCTCATGGTAGTTACTGTTGGTATATCTGTTCAGTGATTTGAAATTGAACAGTCTGTTCTTATCTAGTGGATTCCTCAGGTGGAGGCAGAGGTCAAGATTCATGAATTAACCATGGATATCTGCTAACAGATTATACTTCTGATAGATATGCTCTATTTGTAAGTGGCATTTTCTTGTACCGAACTTCGCATGAAAATGACTGTTTTAATGGGTGGATTTTTTTATGCTTTTGTCTTTCATATCCTTGAGCTTCTGAATTTTATATGCTTGATTTTCATGTGCTCTGGCTTATTATTTTGCAGGCAAGTTGTTGCTAGAAAGTGCAATGATTTCTAGCATCACTATTATTTCTGGTTCAAGAGTTAACGCAAACTCCACTTAAACAAGGTACTTTATGTTACTCATAATCACATTCCAGTTTACATTATTGTGTTGATCCTTATACAGCTGTACATATGATGATTGATGAGCAGACCACTAAGATTGCTGCATTGAGTTTCTTTTATGGATTCTTTCTTTGCGCTGTTCTGTGATTTAGTTGAGCCTTTTCTTTGATGTTCCTTTAGTTGGGTAGAAATCATTGTCAAAATCCAAGCAAATCAATTCCAATTGCAGAGATTTTTTACTGGGATGAACTAGACTTAAAGATGAGTCTATCCGAAGAAGAACCAATCCATTTTGAGGACTGGTTTGGGTGTTATAGCCTTGTGAAGCTGCTGTCCCCAGCTTTTTGTATGCATAAACACATGCTGCTTCCTTGGTCTATACTACTTAGAAGATTATTGATCCCCTTTGTTGATATAAACTTGATTTCAAGAGGGTTCTTCTCCAATTGGAATCAGCTCAAAAGTTTTTTTGAGTAGGAGGAACCATCTATCCTATACCAGCCCACAAAATCTGATTTATACCCAGTGTTTAGTGTCATTGTCCCATTAGTGTGGGGAAATGCTCTAAGGTGCGGGGATGGAAAGTATGGTGCATGATTGTTGCTTTTCTTGAGGGAATTGATTTGGCTCAAATGAAGAAGTGAGAAATCCCATATGAGGGTTTCCCCTCCTCTTTGGCCATATGCAAGCTAAACTATATGGATGCAAGATTTTCCTTAGTATGAGATTTATTCTAGGCAATGAAAAATGTCTTAACTCTAGAAAGAGTCCCCTAACATGTTCATCTTACCATTTTTTTTTTGCATATATATAATGATAAAATAAGATTCTAGGATCTAGGGTCTCCCTCCTCCACCATCTTCCGGGACCATTGTTGGAGGCCATCCCCGAAAAGGCTTGAACTGTTGATTTGGATAGAATTGTTGTGTGTGTGGGGGGGTTGTTGCACACAAGACTTCTAAGTTACAAAAGAAAAAAAGAAGGGTGGTTAGCAGAAGAAATTTCTATAAAATATCTAAGCTGCTATAATCCTTCCTTATTGATCTTCTTGAGCTCCTCATTGTTCTTCTTCAATGGATTGAGAGAGGTATAATGTTTGAGAGAGAGGAGATGAGGTGGGATTTGGGCAGCATTTATAAGCTAAGGATTTGATGTTGAAAGCCTTGAGACTCCCACTCCATTTGTAGATTTCTTGGAGGTCTTGGGGTATAATGGTCCAAGTCCTTAAACGAGGTTTATTTACATAAAGACTTAAAGATGGATTTCATTTACCCTTAGATAAGGAGGTCTAAATGATAATTAACTACATTAAGTTTCTTGCCAATCATGATCACCAAGGGTAGAGTAGTAAATTACCTCAAGATTTCTGGAGAAATCTTTGGAGGGTAGAATGGTCCATGACCCACAAGTTTCAATAATTGCAAATATTATCTTAGTGATGACATGGACTTGTCCGTTACAAGGAGGACTTAGTGGTAATTTATCATATTATGTCTCTCAACAAACAAACGTTAAGGTGGTAAGTCCCGACCTAGAAGGGTCTAGAGCTCTTTTGGAAGCACACAGGTCCAATTATTTATGTTCCCAAATAATCAAGCACTCTTTTATTTGCATTTGAAACCTTAGGGTAGAATGTGATGATGTGAGAGTAAAAGGGTAAATGCACATCCCATGTGCTTGGGTGGTTTGCTAATTAAAAAAATGGGGAGGGTTAGGGTGGTAAAACCACCCTTAAGATATTTTAGTCCGTTATTGAGAAACGAATGAAATCGAGCCACATGTATAAGCTTGTAACAAATCCATGCTTAGGATGACAAGTGGTAATGGGGACCAAGCTTTCTAACAAAATTCTGTTAGGTCCGACCTTGCACGTCGGACTTGGGTCCGATGTAGTGTGTCAAGAGGTCTGATCTAAAGGATTTTTGTTACTCGTCCTTTGTCCAAGTTTTGGACAATTTAGGGTGTCTACATTGGTCCTTCAAGAGTTTAATAGCTTTATAAATATGTGATGTTTTATTCTGCCATTCAAATATGCATGTATTTAAATACTATTGTTTTTTTTATAGGTATTTAAATACTGTTTTATATGATCCACTTTTTTTTTTTGGATGGTCTTTGATAATCTTGTTCTCTATTGTCAAAAGTGATTGCGGCTAGGCCCCACTTGCTGCCTAGACAATCTTATACCTAAAGATTTATTTTTTTAATTAGCCAAGAGATGTTATAAAATCATATATTAATAATAATATTGCATAGAGTAATTAATATTATCATAAAAAGAAATATATTTTTACTAATGAATGAGAATATAAGGTGTATACAAATATTCTTGACTTAAAGTGTAAGTTTTATATACATAGGTATAATTATATATGTATATGTATATGTAAATGAATAATTAAACACATAAGCTTGTGGGACTCATTATTTGCAATGCAAGTAAAATTGTGGAGACCGAACTATGTGTGTGGACCACATGTGGGATTCACTTTATATTGAATTCTAAGCTATAAAAACTAGATGTGGTCTTCCATATATGAACGTCAAGTGGGACTCACATTTTTCTTTTTGTTGTTAAAAAATAAATTAAAGGAACCGAATCATGTTTGTAGTTTCATTTATGAGGTCCATTTTGTATTTAAAATTTTGACCACAAAGTTGAGGAAGTTTTAGGTGGTATGTGCGGTGTCCACATTAAAAGTAAGATACCAAGGGGGGACAAACCATTAAAGGTTGAGTGAACTTAAGAAAGAAGAAAACTTAGTTATCCGCAACCATGAATGCTATACATAAACTTGAGCTCACAATGTTCAAATTAGTCTCTCCCATCATTTACTCTCCATCCTTAATTGCACCCCTTGACAACACTATAAATACTCCCCTCAAGTCATTCTCACACATATCAGAAATCCCTTTTCTCATCTCTCCCAAAATAGTGGTTGGGCTGTCCCTAACCACTCGACTGCGCAATTATCCCAAGGTTTGAAGGGTAAAAGGGGTATGAAGTATGTTAGGCCGATCAAGGCAAATAGATTTTAGCTAAGTCTTCATATATCACTTTCTAGTTTATGTGTGGGATATTGGGACACACATTCTTTCTATATATATTACATTTCTTTAAATTTATTTTTATTGTTATCTCTCTAAGTTTATACTTTGGCTTAGTAATAAGAGATTCATTCAATATCCGCCTTATAGTAGTCGTCATCCTATATGGAAGGGTCTAATGATGGAAGAGATTGTCGAATGAACGATTCCCTTTTAGTTCAAATCGTACGATGGTGGGTTTTCAGACCAATACTTGATTCTAACCAACATGTGATTGTAGACTTGATTCTAATTAGTTAATTTAAGATGTTATGCTTTTATTACTATACTATGTGATGAATACCATGATCATTGTCATGATATTTTAGAAATATTCGAACAAAGTTTTACAAATAAGGAAAAAGCTTATTTGATAGGGAGACATGACATGCAAACCAAATTATCTAAGAAAGTGGAAACTATAGATCGATTTCAAAAAAAGAAGGGAATCTCAAAAAGGTAGGCTGGTTAATTGGTGAACTTCATGAAGGGATAGGCGTTTCCTTTGAGGGATAACCTAGGTAAGGTTTAGTGGCATTACACCATGAAGGAATAGGCGTTCCAATAGTCGATTGAGTTAGGGTATTCTTCAAGTTCTACGGATCGTAGGAAGTTTTGCCCATGTGTTAGCAGTAAAATGAAAAAAGATAGAAAATCGTGAACAAAGATAAATAACTAGGCTTATAAGAATGCTTCTGCAAATACCACAAAAATACCAAACACTTTTATTATGAAAATTTTATTGGTTGTTCGATGTTTTCTATACTAAAACTTGGAATTGCTATATGATTATTTTTGCCTTACTTAACTTAGTGTTTATTAACAAATTTTGTTAGCAGATGATGAAGGAAAAAAAAGATCCCACTCTGGATTAGGAGACTAAACAATGCATGGTCCAATGAGATTAGTAGTTTAGGCTTTTCTTGGGTGTTTGTAGTGAAAGATTATTGTAAAGGCTTGTATATAAACATCTGTTTATAATCAATGGAAGTTTGCTTTGAAGCATAAATTATCATGAGTTCATGAGCCTAGGTTGTGACATTTGGTATCAAAGACAACGATACTCTTCATTACCATCACCTCAATGACCTTATAATTAGTTAGGAATAAAAAACATAGAAACATAACATCTTAAATTAACAAGTTAGTTAGAATCAAGTTTGCAATCACATGTTGGTTAGAACCTTCATCGTACGATTAAACTAACAAGGACACTGTTCCTTTGACAATCACTTCCATTGTAAACCTTTCCATATAGATGAAAGCGCCCTCGATCCGCGGGGTGCGCGGATCCGCTTTTGACCCTTGAGGTTTGGGAGTCGCCACCTAGTTATTGTGGTCTAGGAACCAAACTGACTCTAACATGGATAAAAAGAACTAATCTACCATAAAAAAATTGAATTCGGGGATCAAGTTACGGGGTTGGAAGGTGTTAGGCACCAACCCTGCCCGGCCAAAGCCGGTCTCTACTAACTTCCCAAATATATCACATTGCTAAAAACTTAGATAAAAAAAATAAAAATTTCATACCTTTCCGATAGCAAGGATTTTGCTCCCTCAGATTTGACAAAAAGAGCTCCTTGTACTGTACTCCCTTGCTTCGTTCTGTCTCCGGATTTGACTTCGGATCTCCTAGATCAAGGTATCTCCTTGTTTCTGAATCTGAACTCTTCAAGCTTGTTACGGATTTAGGGGTGTTTTTGGAGGGATTTTAGGGGTTTTCATGACTAAAGTTGAAGGGGGGATGTTAGGTAAGGAGTTGGGGCTCCAAAACTAGGGTTTATGGGGGGCTAGGGGAGCTTCTAGACCTACTTCTCTTAGGGTTTATGATTTTATACGAAAATAGGGTGTGAGCACCTCTATTTATAGATTTTTTTAGGGGTTGATTGGATAGAGTTAGTGTTTAATTAGAGATCTTTTAATTAGAATTGTGTTTTAGTTAGACTTATTTTAGGTAGAATTGTGTTTTAATTAGATTGTTTTAGGTAGAATTGTTTTTAAGTTAGAACTCTATTAGATAGAGTTATTAATCAATTATATTCTATTATGACTTTTGGTCTTATTTGATTGACTTTTAATGTTTTGACTTTAGTCATAATTGATTGACTTTTAATATTTTGATTCTAGTCTTGCTTAATTGACTTTAATTTTGACTTCAGTCTCACTAGATTGACTTTAATACCTTGACTTCAGTCTTGCTTGATTTATTTTTAATTTTTGGAGAACCCCCTTCCATTATTTCTTTAATTCTTTGGACCCCCAAATGGAGGGGTCCTTAAAGAAATATCCCACGAACCCTCAACAATTTTACCTGAAAGTCCGATTGATCGATTTTTTAGTTCCAATTTTTAAATTAATTTCATTAATGTTTCACTTTAATTATTTAATATTTTATTTATTAATTTTGAATTTTTTAATTATGAAAATTGTGAAATTACCGTTTTGCCCCCGGAGAGGACTTTTTACGTTTTAAGTTAGTTTTCAATGTTCTAGGATGTTTTAGAATCGATTTTTCGTAAGGAATTCAATAGAAATATTAGTTTGTGTCATTTATGAAAATTTTTATGTGAAATGATTGTGAACTTTATGAGGGGCATTTTCGTAATTTTGTCAAATTCTGTTAAAAGTGGTGAAATGATTTATTTGGTTTTGATTTGTTATTTTATGTGTTCGAGAGAGTTTTTCCCTAAGCGTAACGTAGGCTCTAGGGTTATTTTTTAATTTGGTAATTTTTTTAGTGATTTTTATCGTGAACTTTCTTTTTGGTCTGCAAGATGATGATTTCTATGTTTCTGGGGTCGTATTTTCCTAGCGTAGCGTGGTTTCTAAGGTTTTGTCAATTCGAGATACCTCATCCGGATTTCTGAAACACATCTGGTAACAAAATAAAGCAATGGAATACACATCCATCATTGGGAATCATTGCAATCGGATTGACGAGTTGATTAATCAGGCGAGTGCAAAAATGGGGTGTCTACAATAGAATGATGACTACTATGAGACAGATATTTGATGAATCTCCTATTACTAAGTCAAAACATAGACTTTGAAAGATAATAATAAAAATAAATTTAAAGAATTACAATACAGAGAAAGAGATAGTGAGTGCCCCAATGTCCCACACATAAACTAGAAAGTGATATATGAAGTTTTTGCTAAAATCTACTTGCCTTGATTGGCTTAACATACTCCACACCCCTTGTACTTTTCGAATCTTAGGATGATTACACGGTCAAGTGGTTATGGGTAGTCCTAACCATTATTTTGGGAGAAGGAGAGTAAAGTGATTTCCGAGACATGTGAGAATGATTTGAGGGGGGAGGGTATTTATAGTACAGTGAAGGGGGTGCAATTAAAGATGGGGAGTAAATGGTGGGTGAGTCTAAGTTGAACTCTCCAAATGTGGCCCCAAGTTCATGTATAGCATTCATGGCTCAAGAGAACCAAGTTCTCTTCTTTCCTAAGTTCACTCAACCTTTGGTGGTTTGTACCCCATTGGTATCCTATTTTTAATGTAGACCTCACACATGCAACCATTTATAAAGTCCCCAACTTGGTGGTTCAAATTTTAACTACAAGATGGACCCCATAAACGGGACTACAAACATTATTTGGTTCTTTTGACATTTTTTTAATAATAAAAAGAAAAATGTTTGTCTTACTTGATCTTTATATAAAGAATAACCACCTCAAGTTTTTATAGCTTGTGATTTTACATAAAGTGGACCCCACATATGGTTCACACACATGATTCAGTTTCCACAATTTTACTTACATTGTAAATGATGGGTCCCACAACATATGTATCCTTTGATGTTTATGGAATGACATGTGACATCCAATATTCATGAGGTTTAATTAACATTAATACCTAATATAATAAATAATAATAGTGTGTCCCACAAGCCTGTGTTTAATTATTCATTCACACACATATGAGTACATATATAATTATACCTATGTATGTAAGAGTTATACTTTAATCAAGAATATTTGTATACAAATAGTATTTTTATTCATTAATAAAAATATCTTTTTTTAATGATAATATTAGTACTCTATGTAATATTGTTATTAACATATGGTTTTATAACATCACTTGGCTAATTATAAAAATAAATCTTTAGGTATAAGTATATAATTTTGTATAGATCTAATCTTAGGCTTAGGATATTTATCATAAGATTATTCTAAAGAATATATATAATACATATAATTGATATTTTTATTTATTAGAAAAAAATACGGGTCTTGACATTGTGGGATTGTAATTTTATTCATTTTGTGAAAAATGTTGGGAAGTTTCTGGTCTTCCAAATTTTGGTGTTAGCAAACAGCTATTTGGTCTTCCTTTTCCCATTATAATAGTAATATTTGAGAGCCATCAGATTGCTTCAATATTTGCTATTATATTATTTTCATATTGCTTACATGCTAGTTGTGTTAACTTATGAGCTTTGCTTGGTGGTTTGTAACTTGATATTATTTGGGCGATGACATTCATATATATATATATATTTTGTTTTTTTTTGTTTTTGTTTGCATGAATTCTTAATTCTTCGTCATTATAATTTAGGGTTCAATTTTTTCAAAAAAAAAGATTCTTTTTCTGTGCACATAGAGACATTGTGTGGTCAAAATCTTCTAGTGCACTCAGAGGACTCAGAATTCAAAATTTTTATTATCCTTGTTGGGAGAATGTGCACTGTCTTCAATGTGATGCATCTCAAGTAATCATTGAAATTCAGAACACATGGTTACCTAAGTTGTAGTAGGACTTGCATGCAGCTGAAATTTAATGGATTGGTGCTGCAGGATGAGAGCTAATCCTTTTTAAGTATGTTTATAGGGAGTTTAGTGAAAGAAGTATGTTTTCTTATGTGCAACTTTTTGTTTACCTTCCAACCTTCTTGATTTTAATTCGAGTTTCTTTTTCTTCTTTCAGGGCTCTATATGACAGAGAAACGAAAGAGGATCAGAGCTGAATCTGTTCTGTTGATCATCCTTGTCATTTTCTCAAGCATGGGAAGACAGAAGTTGCATTTTTTCCCCCACCAAGAATAGTGAGGCCTCTCTATGGTTGATCCCAAATACATTGGACTATGGCCTCGCTGTGGTTGATCCCTTGATAATGGTCATCATCAAATATATTGGAATACAATTGTGTTCCTACATGCCTAACTAAACGCTATATTCAGTAGTTACCATTCTTTTTCCCCCCCAACTATTTCCACTATTTTTTTGTTTTTTTGACAAGGGGTATTTTTTTTTTAAAACTTGATATGCAAATAATATTACTTTGATGAAGGGTAGTTTTGTAAATTCACATGTATGTTATTATAGTTTATTCTAAGGACTTGAGGATAACCTTGTAATTTAAACGATCTCTTTGCTAGGGGTATTTGTCCATGCCTAGAACTTTAGTCTTTTAATGAGGGGGGTATTTTTTTAATAATATCTTTTCAATTTTATTATTTTCAGATTTTATCTCCCCTTAATCTTACTGGGGATGTCCACGCTTAGAATTTTAGTTTATATGATAAAATATAACAATGGATCTCACTTTGTTACAGTTTTGTGGAGGATAAATATCTCATTTCAGTTATAATGTTTTGGATTCCACACTATTTATTTTATTGTCTTTCTTTTTTATCCCATTCAATTACGTTGTCTTTCCTCTCCATTCCCTTCCCCCCTTTCAATAATAACTCTCCATTTTTACTATCTTTCCTCTTTTACCCATTTTTTTCAATAATATCCCTCTAATTTTATCATTTTACTCTTTTCTCATTGTATTATCTTTCCTCTTCTCTCTCTTTTTTAATAATGCTTCTCTAATTTTATTATTTTTTTCTTTTTTACCTTTTTATCATTTTTACCTATTTTATTTTCTTGCATTTACCTTGTTAATCCAAAAGGGGATGCAGGGGTGAACTCTAGTATATATATGTTAATAAGTTTATTCATGGGGGATAAGGTGTCCTCAAAGAGATATCTAGATATTGGTGGGGTAGTGAAATAGGAAAATTGAACAAATCGTAGTTTTTGAATTTGGTCTGATTATTATTCAAATTCGGGCCTCAATGGTCATGTTCTGATACTTTTGGGCAGATATGTGATCCAATATATATACGTATTAGCAATCTCAATAGTAGTACAGAACTGAAAATATTCTGAGTAGCTATCGTTTACATCCATATTAGCTCCGTAAGAATGATCAAAGGATACAAAATTGAACTTTGTCACAAGGTTTATACTATCTGATGCCATGTAGAGTAGAACTATTAAAATAATGAATTATTAATTTATAGTCACATTCTGCATGCATTTACTGTCCAATGCCAGCTTTCATATTTTGCTCACATCTGACACAATTCTAAAAGAACATTAAGGACTTTATAGATTTACAAATCTTATTGGAAACTGCTTTCAATGTCATACTACCGATAGACATCCATTTGATCTCAATAACTGTCACAAAATCCCTAAAACTTGCTTAGTTGGGGGTTTATCAAATCCAAAGCCTCAGGGCAGTCTGGACTTACATAAGGCATGCAGTTTGGCATTATTTCTTAATTTACACCAACTGCTTTATTAGGTATCAGGTTTTCAATGTCTTTGTTTTGCACAGGTTGCAACCATGCGACACTCAAGTTAATCCGACCTTACACAAGAGTCCTAGGAGTTTCTTCAACTCATTAAAGACACTAACTAACATGCCCAAGAGTTTCCTCAAAGAGAACACAAGAACTTGAATAAGCTTGTATGATCCAAAATTTCCTCAAATCACTAGATACTCTTCCAATCAAGAGATCTACAAAGATAACACAAGACTTAAAAGAAGAAATTGTATCGTTGTAGATAAGTTCGAGTGATGCACACGCACTTCTAGGACTACAACCTAGGCTCAACCCAAGCTCCTGTACTCACTAATCCAAGCTCAACTAGATCTTGACCTTCTAAAATCAAATTACACGGGTTAGCCCAAGTTAGGTACTTTTGGGTGAGTTGGGCTCGTTGAACAATCCTAACTTCATTTTTATAAGCAAATAAATCTTACATCTTAAAAAAGAAATACAACATCAAAAAAATAAAACAGAAATCACTAGTAAACAAAATCAAATACAATCTCTAAATCTATCATCAAGAGAATATTTAGACAAACGATACTAAATGCCCACATTAATAATATTCAATTGTGCACAAACCATAAAAATAAGATGGAATCAAAAAATTAAAAAATAAATAAATATTGATGATGCTTCCGTTCACTTCTTAGTTGTTATTGCCAATATCGTTTCTAAAGAAAACAAAAACACGAGTAATATGGTTTGTACTAGGGGTGCAACTTGGTCCAGTTCAAACCGATAACTTTAGGGTGGTTTGGTTCGGTTCGGAACAAATTGCGGTTCGGTTCTTGGATCAAGCTTGTATAAAATCGAACCAAACCGAGAACTGAACCATTATATAATAAATAAATATATATGTATATAATAATTATTATGAATTATTTTAAGAGTTAGGACATAGATTAATGATCTTTTATGGATAAACTAATGTCTTTTTATGAATTTATGTTTATTATATATTTATTTTTTCATTAAAAATGTTACTTACAATTTATAGAATATTGGCAACCCATAGAACCGAGCCAACTTTAGTTCAGTTTGGGTTGGATCGGTTCAATGGAATTTGGTTCGGTTCTGGTTCTTATTAAGTGAAACCGACTTATGTCGGTTCAGTTCCAATTTGACCTCAAACTGAACCAAGTTGCACCCCTAGTTAGTACATATCAATTATCTAAGGATAACACAAGATTATTTTAAATTTTATTCAAAGATTACCTCAATGGTAACATTTCCTTCATAGTGGCAGAACTTGAAGTTGAAGCTCAAAGAAGGAGCGTTCTGGTATCATCCATAATAGTTACAAAATGAAACTTTATGAGATCATATTGTAGACACCCCAATTTGCCTTAACAGAGCCCAAGAGCTCATCAAAATCCATTAAAGAAGGGTGCAACCCAAATAATCTCAATCAATCAAGCATGTTTAAACTCACAAAACTCCATTTTTTTATTTTTTTTTTATTTTTATAACTTGGCCCTCATTGACCAACGGCCTGGCTTAATACATGCCTTGCCCGTTGGTCACCTAATGTTAGGGCAAAATTGATGGTGGCTTTCACTGGTCTAATGCCCTTGATAAAATTGTTCTAACCTTTACTCACTAAAGGTCAGGTTCAGTTAGATGGTTATGCTTGGAATGAGTGCACTTGAGTGCTCTAGATTTGCTTAAGGGTCTTTTTGACCTCAACAATTTTCTCTTACATATCCTGAATTTGATTTTCCATGGTCTTGTGATAGAAATCCTAAGCTGGTTTAGTTTCAAGATTGTTTGTCTGGCGTTGATCCTGACGTATGTTTAGTTTACATGATGTTTGTCTAACACTAATACAAGTTTATTTTGATGTAATGAATAATTTACATCCAAATTTTATATCAAATTTTAACCCTAAAACAACTATCACAACAAAATCTTCATAAGAAAATAATTAGTTCTAACTTAAAAAAAAATGTAAATTTTTTATTATCATGTTTTTCAAAATCGCTCGATGCTTGCCTCTTCAAATTTGTTTCAATGATTTGTCATTGCCTCCTTCAACTAAGAATTTTGAAAAATCACTTATCTTAATGTGGGAATTTAGGCTTTCATCTAATATTTCAAGAACTATGAAGAAATAGAAAGAAAAAAAATTGTTCAAAACCCAATCATACAAAAAGAAAACACAATACAAATTTATCTTATTTCTTAAGAAGCTAAAAAAATCAAGTAACATCTAGTCATCTACAAATGATGAAGAAGTATTAGAAAAGTAAAAGAAAAGTCCATAAACCCAATTGAATTCAAATGAATTTCATAAAAAATGAACTTCCAAAATTTTATAGTTTATTCAAACATCTTTAATAATAATTAAAAAAAAGACTATAATAAAATTTCGAAGATGACAATTAAATATAGTAAAATAGTAGCTATTATTCTTTTAATAAAAAAAAATCCAGCTGTAAAATTTAAATTGAATCCAAATCTTTGTTCTTCTTCAGAATTTAAGAAGAATGATGAGAGAAAGAGAGAGAAAGAGGTGGAGAGGTTGAACTCTCCTACATTTTTCAAGCTCAAGTGACAACCTTCTCACTAAATTCCATGCAAATTGACCAAACCTAAAAGTTCGATAGTTGTCTATTTTCAAAACCTTTTATCAAGCCCAAAAAAAATTATTTTCTAATTATTATTTCTTTTAGATATGAGTTTTGAAGAAATTTAGATGACTGTGGAGTTGGATTGCTAATGTGGTAATTCATTTGAGCAAAAGTACTAAATTCCATGCAAATTGATCAAGTTCGATGGCCCTTGACCTTTTCCCCAATCATAAGAAGTCTCTAGAAATTCTAGGACTTTTACTCTTCTACCCTCAAGTTGTTAGGAGTTTATTTTATGCAATTGTCCTAGAATTTTTAATATTTCTCTATTGAAAATTTCATGCCATTGCTCCTAGGTTATTTAGAATTTGACTAAATTTAAGGGACGTGAACACTTTTATCCTTCAAATAAAATTCTCTAGAATTTTTTGTATTTTGACACTTTTACCCTTTGATGATCATGATTGATAAGACTCAAAGAGGTGCAAAGACAATTAATGACAAGTTGATTGAGGGTATTTGAAGTCATTTATTGAGGTTTTATTAAAAATATTTTGAAGTTAAGGGATTTGGACACTTTTATCCCCAAGGGTCTCTTTTGAGCTTATAAATAGAGGACCCATCTACGACAAAATGAGGAAGCAAATTAGAGTCCCAAAATTCTTTCTTGAAGCCTTTTTAAGTAACTGTAGACACCCCGATTTGAATGGGCCCCCACTCGAAAGGACCTAAAAATATCAGATTTTCTAATAAAATTCGACAACGAGCCTAAAAGGCCCAAATCATCGAAACATGGCATTTTTAATCGATTTAAGGGTTCCTAAGACTCCCAAAAGTTTAAGAGACCTACAATAAAGACTTGACATACCCCCACCTACTTGACCTTTCATCGTTCCAACCTCGAGATCTAAAATACCCTAAGCCCACTTGAGGCCACAAACCCTCAATTCTTCAAAAATCATTCCTCATCTTATCTAACCTAACTTAAACTTAATTTCACATCATGTAAATCCTAAAACAAGCTCACCAGCAAAATCTCATCCTAAAATAAATACTACCCAATCCCAAATAACTTAAAACCTTCTTAAAATTTAAGCCCAACACACTAAAGCCCAAACCAATTCAAATCCACAAACCATTATTCATATCAACCAATCAAATTTTGATCATCAAATAAACATTTGTTTACACTAAAACTCACATCTCAAAAAAATCATTCTACTCAACCTAACCCTTCACTTTTCTCTAACACAATCACCAACCCACATCACAACCCATACCTCCCACACTCCATGTCATAAACCTAATCCATCACTTTTTCTCTAACACAATCACCAACCTACATCACAACCCACACATCCCTTCATCATTCACTTTAAACCTATTCTCCCCTAATCAACTCATCTAATTATTCAATCTAATAACTTTTTGACACATGTCATCATCCCTTTCATTCTTCAAAAAATCTAAATACCTAACTCTTTACACAATCCAGTCTTTTAATCAACCACCACACCCCTTCATCTCACCTAACACTCAATCCCATTCTTTCAGTTAAATACCACACCATTTCATATCACCCAATACTTAATTCAAATGGGTTAGGGATGATCCAAACCATTTGGATAAACAACTATCCATTTCCACCCTATTCCATAAGTACCCTCATCTTCACTTTAAATTTTAAACCTCATGCCATTCTTTACTCTTCTACCTTTTCACCCCATTATACCCTTGAAAGCAATCATGAACACCTATAAATACCCTCCCCACCTTCCAAAATGGGCACTAAGTCTAAGTCTAAAAAAAAGAAAAAAAAATTAGTTCTCTAAATTCTCTACTCATCTCTTCTCTACTTCCTTTACTTCATCTACTCTAAATAATTACACTCTCATAACCTACGAAGGACTTAAAGAAGAAGAAGAAAGAAGGAAGGGAAGAAGACATCAAGGCTTCTAGGTAGAGTTGAAGATAGCATTGCATACCCCCTCTCTCTATGCCCTTCACCTCTTTAATTTTATTTTTAGAAAGACTTAAGTTGTGATGCTCCCCCTCCCCTATTTTCGATATATTGGACTTCGGTTTGATTGAAAGTATAGAGGTTGTAACCCTTTTCAAAATAAAACCATTTTAATCTTTCAATTAGTTTTGAGACAATCGGTATTTGGGTCCTTCTCAACCCATGAGAATGGACCCCTAGCCATTAACCAACATTCTTCAAAAACATGTTGTTTCAAGGCTAAATTTCTGTAAGGGTTTTTTTTCATTCGATGAGATGATCCTTATAGTCTAAACTGATAACAAATCCCTACTTAGGGTACAAGTCGTCAACACGTGGCATTTTTATTTTATTAAAAAATAACCGAGTTACTTTTGATGTTACCATCATTTGATGGAGAGAGAAGGGCGCCTAACACCTTTCCCTCTATCTAATCGAGCCACTTACCTAGATTTTAGGTGGATTGGTGTTTTATCCATACGACAGTCACTAAACGCCAAAACAAAAATTTTCCTAGAAAAATGCACACCGGGTGACCATTCACACCCTTTTACAAAAATGAATAGTGACGACTCTAATCCTTTGTAGAAGTGATATTTGGAAATCAAAAATCACGCATTTATAGTTGGCGACTCCACTGGGGAGATTAGGTTCAACCCTTGTGTCAACTTGGTCATTTTGAGAAAAAGAAATTTTTTTTTATTTGTTTGTTAACATTGTTTGTTGATTGTGTTTTTTTTCCTATTTGCATATAACATGTAATATTTATTTACTTTCTTTTTCATTCATTACATACTTGTAAGGGGTTGATGATGGAAAAAAATGCACAAGCACTTGCGAGCATAGCCTATTGCACAAACCACTCCACCCTCAAAATATCTAGCCCCGATGCCTAGTAGTTCTACAACTTGAGATCGTTAGTTCAAGTGTTAGGGATGAACACATCAAGTTTGATCACCAACTTACGACGTGTATACTCCAGTATGTATCGAGGTTTAAAGATCGGGTAACCGTAAATCCACCAATTACCGCATGCATATGCTCGACTAGATGTGCTAAGACACATCGACCCCCAATTTTGTATTGTAATTATGAAGACTTCATTGTGAAACAATTCATTTATTCTTTCCATGGAAACATATTTGACTGGTACACCAATTTGGAACCCAACTCAATAGACGATTTGATCAATTGGAAATAGATTCCTCATCTGTTTCTACAACACTAAAAGGACAGTATGGTGAAACTTGATCTTGTTTAATAAATGAGGATGAACTAGTCATCGAGTATATCGAGCATTGGAGGAATCTCTCTCTCAATTGTATGTATCAACTTTCTCAATCATCTGCAATTGAAATGTATATTTAGGGGATGCACTGACAACTTTTATATATCTTGAAAGAGATTAAGCCACACACTTTTGAAGAGTTAGTCATTCGAGCCCACAATGTGGAGCAAAATATAGTTGTCCATCAGATTCAACGATTGAGCGAGCCTTCAAAGCGAGATAAGAAGGATGGCAAATCCTTTATAACCAATGAAGTTTTATCCACCACTATCAGTAAGCATGTCAAGATCACATGTAAGAGAAAATAACCTAAGAACTGATTCAACACAAGATAAAGGAAAATCCTAGAAAACTTTCAAAGAGCTTTAGGTGAATGAATACCCATTTCCAAATGTTGATGTCCCAAGCATGCTCGAAGAGATCCTCAAGTTGAAACTCATTTAACTCCTAATGCCAAAACGACATAAGGAAGTAGGTCGTGACAATGATACAAGATATTATCGCTACCATCTGGTGATTAGTCACCCTATTAAGAAATGTTTCATTTTCAAGGACAAAATCATAGATCTGGCATGTCATAAGAAAATTGAATTTGATTGTGTCGAAAATGTTCCCACTTCTAACATAAAAACTACTACATTTGGATATTTTTGTCCAATACTTTTGTCAAGTCCATTTGTAACACGAACTCCGTCTCCCCAAGTTACACAAATATTACCTCCACCACAACTACCCATGTTTGTACGTCATGACATTGAAAAGTTTCACCCCACGCAATGGATATTGCCAAGTTAAGGGTAGGTCGTTATACTCCCAATTTCTCCTTAACAAGAGGAACAATCTCATTCAACTTCACGCTATAGTTCAGTGTCTCATAGTTATCTTCTGTTGATGATGAAAGGTGAACAATGGTCACTCGTTGAAAGCGATGCTCTTCAAACGTACCTACTCCTCTGACTCATAAGATAAAATGAAAAAAGAAAAAAGTTAAGACCAGATGTAGGGTCAAAGAAGAAAAAAAAGGATAACAAAGAAGAAAACTTTTCGAGTTCTACACGTAGATCTTGAAGACGTTTTTTAACAACCTCACCGAGTGCCAATCACTCTTCTAGAGTTCTTACCCAAGAAACTCTTGCAGAAACACTGTGCAGAAGTCTACACAGTCTCATGTTATCAAGTAAAAATAGGGGTATTAAAAGAAGATGTCGATGACATATTTGAAAACCACTCCATCGTTTCTAGCCAAGAAGACCAACAATTTAGGGAAGGTGACATCACTTCAGGTGTAAAATATTCACAAGTCTATTTGAACCTTTCTAATGAACTCTATAACGTCAACAATGCCTCGACACAAGTATCAATTGAATCAAGCAAATGCATAGAAGAAGTACAACCCGAAGAAGATCCACAATAACATGATATATGCATGGCCATGATTGCATTCACTGATGAAGATTTACAACTAGGCTCTTGACCTCACAATAGGATTCTTTATGTTACAGGGTATGTGAGGGAGAATAAAATTCAAATAATCTTCCCTGATTATTTGTCCTTTTGAAGAGACTTCATCAAAACTCAAGACAACTATCTCTAAAGTTGAATTGAAGGTGTTGAAATAAAAGTTAACCCTCCCAATTACACGTTTATTAAAATCTAATATTGCAAGATCACCCCTTGAAGAATTTATCCCAACTTCAACCATACAAAATAGTATAAATAACCTCATTAAGGAAGAATAAAAAGGTTGGTTTGTCCATAAACTTTTGTGGCGCCTCTGAAACACTAACACAAATCCTGATGTCATATTTCAAGGTACTAGGTGGCGTCTCCAAAATTTGACATAGTTTCCTCTATTTATGTTAACGTTCCAAAGCACTTAAAAACCTAATAAACTAATATACAACAAATCTTGTATACATATATATGCTTAAAATATACAAGATGCGAAAGTCGATAAACTTCGATCAACGTAAGGTTAGATCAGAGTTGCACAAGGAGTAAAATATATGGATTACAAAAATATATCCTCACTCTAACATCATCCTAACACTTGACCCCAAAATTTATATACATCCCCTGGACGAACTGACTCGTAGTGGATGTAGCCTCAATGTTCACCAAGTAACTGATTCTGATCGTTGATCTGACTAACCAGATGCTCCTCAATTATCGGTTCTACACCCACCTCACCAACTGTAGGCTCTAAAACTAAAAAAAATAGGAAGGAAAGGGTGAGTAATAATGATTATCCAGTAGGTTTACAAACAATTCTTACTAATAACCTCTCCTTACATGAACGGAAAAACATATTAAGTCATTTAATAAATGTAAGGTTTTACAGAATAAACTATGAGTAATTAGTACATATAGTTGGGTCCATGACCCATACCCAATCCAAATCGGGTCCACACCCCATATACAATTCTGATTGGATCTTGACCCACAATTATTTAGAACCAAATCCACGACCCGTATCCGTTTTGAATTAAGCCTACGATCCATATCCAATCCAAAATAGGTTCCACGACCCATATTCAATCCGGATTATGTCTACGACTTATATCCATTTCAAACCCGGTCCACGACTCGTATCCATTTCGAACTAGGTTCACTACTCATATCCAATCCAAATCGGGTCCATGACCCGTATCCATTTTGAGTCGGGTCCACGACCCGTAACCAATTTGAACTAGGTCTACGACCCATATCTAATCCAAATCGGGCCCACATCCCATATACAATTTGAATTGGGTCTCGACCCATATCTATTTCGAATCGGGTCCATGACCTGCATCCATTCTGAATTGAGTCCACTACCCATATCCAATTCGGATTAGGTTCACGACCCATATCCATTTCAAACTCGATCCACGACCTGTATCCATTTTGAATTAGGTCAACAATCCAAATCCGACCCAAATCGGGTCCACAATCCAAGTTTGACCCAAACTGGGTCCACCATCCAATTTTAATCAAAATCATGTACATGATCCACATGAGAAATAATAAGGTCGATGACAGGTCAATCGAATCAAATGAATTCAATTATTTTTCAATAAAATGTATTTAAAAAGAAATAAAAAAATAAGTAAAAATTTAAAGACACTAGTTGCACTTCTTGATCAAAGTTGATACCCAAGAACAATCTTGCCCTATTGATACAAGGGGAATAAACTATGTCTATTCAAGGAAATAAGATAATTTAAGAGTGTCCTTACGAAAGCATTGTGCGCCATCTCTTTCCTAAGGATCTGACTAGCCAATATTGATTTTAGATAACTGAATTAGAAGCTAACAAAAAAATGTGTATTTTTTCAACTCAATTTATTCGTAAGAATCTGATTTTACAAAATATTTTCCAACTCCGTGTTGATGCCAGTCACGTGGTGATGTAATCTATTGTTTTCAAATTATACCAACTCTGTGTTGATGCCAGTCACATGTTGATGTAATCCATTAATTTCAAATTATACCAACTCAATGTTGATGTCAACTTTGTGCTGATGTAACCATCCTTGCAAAAGAAGCAACCTAGCTTTGTGCTGATGCCGACTTCATGTTGATGTAACCCAATCTTTCTAGAGCACAAAATCCAGCTCCGTGCTGATGCCAACTCCGTGTTGATACCAACTTCATGTTGGTGTACCCATCTTCAAAAAATAAAAATAATAATAAAAACATACACCACCCAGCTCCGCGCTGATGCTGGCTTCTTGCAGATGCCAGCCTTGTGTTGATATTACTTGTCCTCTCAAAAACATGCAATCCAATTCCGAGCTGATGCCAACTTCGTGTTGATGCTAGCTCTATGTTAATGCAATTATTTTCAAAAATACGTCACCTAGCATTACGTTGATGCCAACTCTGTGTCAATGCCAGTCCCATGCTGAGGTGACAAACTATCTCAAAAATATGTAATCTAGCTTCGTATTGATGCCAACTTCGTACTGATGACAACTCTGTGTTGATGCCAGCTTTATGCTGATTTGACCAGTCTCATAAAATATGCAATCCAGCTCCGTGCTGATGAAATCATTTAAAAAAATGCACAATCCAACTTCATGCTGATGCCGGCTCGGCGTCGAAGAATTTTTTTTTAATTCACTTACTTTAAAATAAATAACTTGATTCGACCTAATAAAACGTCATGCATATTCCTTTTTATAAATAAGATAGTAACACTTCATCTTCTATACTCACAGGTGGCCAAACGAAAGAAGTATAAACAATCAGAGGAGCCTCCGTATTTCCTCCGATCTTCAACTACCATGAGTAACTCTGAAGCACCACAACCTACAGTTGCCAAAACATCAGACATAGATGTAAGGATCGCAGCACTGTTGAAAATTACTGAGCAGTAAGAGAAAATGTTAAGTGTTGTATTAGCCAATGCTAGTTTCATACAGGCTCAGACAGTACCGCACCACACATCAGAATCGAATCAGGATCTCCCTGAACAATCTCCACAAGGGCCACAGACCACCCTGCCAACCACAATTTTGGGATACCATGAGCCCCCACTCTACATTTCGCAGAATTAACCACCCCCTGTGATCATTCCTGATGACGAGTGTGAGTATATGGCCATAAAGGCAAAAAACATGACAAATGAAAAGATGGCTCAACAAATTAAGTCTCTTCAGGAGGAAATGAGGAGAATCAAAGACATCAATACCTTGAGTAGGACTCGATTTAAGGACATTTGCTTCTATCCTAACACACAGCTACCGACTAAATTTAAATGTCTGGAATTCGAGAAGTACAACAGGATAGGGTGCCCTCTGTTACATCTAAAACTATACTACGGATCAATGTGCCAATATAGGAAGGATGACAAATTACTGGTACAATTGTTTCAAAGAAACCTGACTGGGCCAACTCTCAAATGGTTCTTGGGACTGGACCATACACTCATCAAAGGTTAGCAAGACCTGGCCAAAATGTTCTGGCACAACTACTAGTTCAATACGGACGTGGGGTTGGATTGGAATAACATGACAAAAATGGCACATAACCTAGAGAGACAGTGAAGGATTATGCTCACAGATGGCGATAGTCAACTTCATTAGTGAGGCCAATAATGACTGAACAAGAGATAACCACCACGTTTATCTCGACCTTAGGGCTTGCATTTTACACTCACTTGGTGGGACACACTACAGACACCTTCTCAAATTTAGTGTAAGTGGCAGATCAGGTCGAGGATGGGATTCGAATTGACTTGATATTTGATTTTGCAAAATTTAGGGGATGAGCATGATGATTTACTCAGAAAAAAATCAGAAGGTAAAAAACAATTCAAAAAATTTCAAAACAAATATGCTTGTTTTTTTAAGGAAGATTTATCAGACATTCGTTTTCAGGAAGACTATTAATTTAGAATTTTAATTTTTCAAAAAAAATTCAAAATTAAAAAAAAATGCATTCATTTCCTAGGAATATTTAACAGACATTCGTCCTCAAGAAAAATATTAATTTAGAATGTTTATCTTCAAAAAAAAGAAGGTCGCATTCTCTTCATGGGAATAGTTATCAGACCTTTATCTTTAGGATGAGTATTAATTTAGAGAATCCATTTAAAAAAAATTAAAATATTTCAAAAATATCTTTCAATCATGAGCTTCATGAATACAAAGAATTTGGAATTAATGAACGACATAAGTGTCCTGTCAAATTTTGAAAAGTCAGACTCGATTCGATTAAATAACTGTAGACGACCCAAAAACCTAAAGATTATCGTCATAATCTTTTTTACCCATTTTGATTACTCCTGGCTCACATGAGTATAAATTGTAAACGTCAAAATAATAAATTTTTTTTGTCTAAACTAGGGCATTCCTCATATTTCTTAGTCTAAGTCAATCAAAATCACATTCACCCACCAAAAGCCTTTATTTTAAAAGCATCAAGTCCAATTCGACCAACTACTTCTACTTCAATGTTCAATTCTCAAATAAAACTCGTAACTTGAAAAGAAGTCCATGTCAACGATGTGCTAATTTATTCTTCCTTTGAGATTTTTCTTACAAGACTTATCGAAGAAAAAAATGAAGAATATATGTGTCGATTCTGTAAAACCTTAAGTTTTTTATTCGTATCTCGAGAAAAAATAAATAGTAAAATTTTGAAAAAAATCCTAAAAGTAGGACTTAGGGTAAAATTGTAAGATTTTTTTCTAGTCATTTTTATGAAATCTGACCTCACCATTAGATTCAAAATGATCAAAAAATATATTTTAGCTTATAACCATGCTCAAATGCAAATCCGAACAGAGAAGTTGCAAAATCCTCTATTACCAAGTTGGACCAGGTTAAAATAGTACTTTTTGCTAGAGTAAGAATGATTAAGATTTGATTATACCATTGGTCGTAACAAAAAATTATTGAATATAAACATTTACTTGTCATTTTTGGAGTCCAAAAAGTCGAATTATAGTCAAAAATGAAAACGACGTTAATTTTACGATCACATTGGGCCAAAAATGCAAATTTTTATTTGAGATAGAATTTATAGAAATTGACTACACCATTAGGTCTGGAACGAAAAATTAGATGAAATAGAATATTCATTCGTCCCTTTTGGAGTCTGGACGATTAAGTTATTGTTGAACGAACAATAGTTAAAATATCTATTTTGTCCCAAAATTTATATAAATACAAATTTTGATTCTTTTTATTTATCATCATCCTCAACCTGTCAAAAAACAGCTAATGAAAATTAAATGAAAATTTTATTTTTTCTTCAAAATTTCAATCTCAGATTCATCGCGAACGGTTCGCTTTCGACGATCGACACAGAAGGAAAAAAAGGTCCGCAACCTCAACATCTACAAAATCCACCCAAGATCTCTTCGTTTCATTTTCTATTTCGCCTCGTATCATAAAAAATCAGTCATATACATATATAGGAGTTTCAAAACTTCGACCTCAGATTTCATCAATTTTGAGGTCAAACCATCATTCGTCACAGAAGGGAGAAAGGACGACGACGTCGAGATCTTTGAAATCACCAGGTCAAACTCAAAAATCAGCCATCTCAAAGTTTAAACCGTCTCAATTTCCATATCAATTACCTCGATTTTCGTGCACGAACTTCAATTTTGTCGCCTAGAGATCGTAAGGAACTTTCAATTTTTATTAGTAATCATAAATTATGAAAATTACCTTTAGGATTTTATTAAAAATTTGTGGTGTTTCCAAAAATATAGAATTCTTTTTGTTATTTCAAATTCATGCAAGAACTTGGATGTTTGATATGTTTAACTGTATTTTATAACAAAATATAAGTGGATTGTATATCTCACTAGGTTATTTCCGTCAGTTGGGTCATGTGTGCACCGTTTGAACTTTGTTTTGATATAAGTTTTGGTACTTTTCCAATGTTATTGATAAAAATAAATTTCATAGTTGGAAAAATGATTTAATATTCAATGAACTCAAATTGAGTTCATGAATATCAAAAAGTGGATATTTTATTTGAAATATTGAAAATGGTAAAAATTGAAAAAAAAGAAAAAGGGTATGAAATGGTAAAATGTCAGAGTCATACTCGATGGGTGATGTCTGCATTTTACATTATTATGTTGTGTGTAGGTTGGGGAACGGATATCCAGGGATAATGTTACTGGTTGCATGTTTATTTACTTTCTGTTAGAGCGAAACATTGTTTATTTTTCCGTTCTGTTATTTATTTTAGGCTGGGTGACCACACTTGCATGGTAGGAAACTGGATATCCATTTTCAATCTTGCATTGTTAATTTCTCTTTTGTTTTCAAATAAAAATAATAAATAAATAAATATATATATATATCTATGCTTATACGTGGTATGAGACGTGTATGAGAGTGGAGTCACAACTGGAATCTGGGTTATTCCTCTCTATTTTTACCAGTGAATTTATAATGTAAAGGTGGTCGTATACGAATGATTTGTATATTTGGGAATCACATGCACGCCTGATAGGCATAGACGAAGATGATTAGTCAGTGATCACTAACAATCTATAGTAGTCGAATGTTTTGACACATCAAAAAGAGACCCATTGCTTACAGTCACGTCAAACGACCGGCCTGAGTCGGATAAATGATCCCGTAAGTGTTGTAAACAGCGATCAATCACAAAATCAGGAACTAATACTTTATTATGAAACATCATATCCCGACTGGTAGCGATCCAGTCGTGAATCCCAACTCTCTAATTCCACTACTCTACTATTGTGTATTATGTATCTGTTACCTTATTTTAATATATAAAATGAAATGCATGTTTAATGTTTCCGTTTGGTCAATTAGATTTATATATAAAGAAAATGTTATAGTGTGTACTGTTGAAGATGTAATGTGAGTTTTAAAATGTTTAGTTGCTCATCCCTGTCTATATGTATTAGTTAATCGTAGTTTCTTCTATAAAATTTTACATATTTTAAAATGATTCAGTATGTTTATTCGTTCATGTTAGGAGAGGTTATTGGCAAAAATTGTTTAGTTCCCTATTGGATAACCATTGTTACTCACCCTTTCCTTATCCAATTTTTTAGTTTCAGATTCAAAGCTTGACGATGCAGGTATAGAGCACGAGTGAGGATCATCTGGTTGGTCAGATAAAAAACCAGAGTCCGTCACCTGGTAAGTACTAGGGCTATACCTCCCTAGTGGTCTCAGTTCCTCTAGATAGTCTTATGGATTTTGTCTTGAGTGCTTGTTAGGACTTTTGTTAGAGTGAGGAGTTTTGTATAATATTTTATTTTGTTTACCTTTTCGTACTCTGATCTATTGTACATTATTAGATGTATATAGGCTTTCGTTTGTATTATATTTTGTATGTATATATATAGGATAATGTATGTCGTTTATCAGGTGCAGGTTGAACGTCATGGAATGCTAACATAAATAGAGGAGACCATGCCAAAATTTCTAGGCACCACTTAGTGTCTCGAAATCTGACATGGAATTTTGTGTTAGCGTTTCGCGGGACGCCACAGATGGTATAAAGCATAGTATTAGATCCGTATGGGATATTGATCTGTTATATTTTGAAGAGTTGGCTGATACCATAGATATTATAGCGATAATCATAGAGTGTCACTAGGAATTTGATATCCGAGCTTATTAATAGTTCCATATTGGAATTATGAGTTCTTTCGTGTCTAGTAGTATATAGAGCCTAGTAAGCTTAAGATAGGATTCTAGGTTTGGTCTGTTAGTAATGGAAATAGAGTCCATTACTAAGTTTCAGGTTATGGTAGTAATTCATAGTTATGTAAGAACGGTTTTAGCCTTATTCTGATAAGTGCCTCGCTATGAATAAAAACAAGCGAGAGGAGTGGAAGAGGCAGATGTCAAAACGCAAAAGAGACGAGACAGGTTTTGGATCAGACTACTGACTCGATAGCACAACTAATGTCATTCATGGGACAGATGGCTGAGTCTCATGCAAAGTTTGAAGAGGAAATATTAATAATACAACCACCACTACCTCGAAACCAAATGGAAGGAAGGCAATTACTATCCAATAAGAGACAAACAATTATGAAACTAACAAATTCTTAGGAAAAATAACAATACGTGATGAATGATATTATAAATATACTAACTCAATGGATGAAAGAATTTTATAAGAAATAACAACATATACTACTAAATCAGTCGAAAGAAAGAGTTGTGATATATTACGAATGTGGCAAATTAGGACATAAATAAAAGTAATGTTCGGGTCGATGTCAACCGATTAAGGATGCGTGGCTTAAAACGATGGTAGACAAACCAATTCAGAGAACAATAAGGCCACCAAATTTTAATAAAGTTGATAACATACTCATGCCACCCCGTACAGATAAGAGTAGTGATCGAAAGTGAAAAATGGTACAAGACGTAAATTACAAGGTGCACCACTAGATCCAAGAAATGAGGGAGCGCTGAATTTCTTCACAAGAGATAAATACTATTCCACCTCATGGACTACTACCATAGGTTGTGCCTTTGAAGAATGAGAGAATTCTCCAGCCTAAAATATAGGTAAATCCAGAGATGTGATTGTAGAATTTCCAACGATTACATCCACCAAGATTTGGAGGTTTTTTTTTCCAATTCGGTTGAGGTCAATGAATGTATTTTCAAAACCTGGAAGATCTTGAGTGCCATGTAGTGCCTAAGAGATCAGTGGGTAACCGTGATTACATTCCAGTTGGACGGGGATGCCAGTCATTAGTAACATTTTAAGAGGAATGTATTGGGAGATAGATCGTTTGAATGGGTAGACTTTGAGAGAATATTTGTTGATAAATTTATATCCGAGACTGCTTAAGAAATCAAGTACTGGTAGTTTTTAAGATCAGTGTAAGGTAATCTATCGATTACAGACTATGGTATGATATACACTAAGTTGTGACGATATGCGCCTGAGCATATCTTGACAGATCTGCAAAAGGCCTGTAGATTCTCTAGAGGATTATAACCCTACCTAAGGGCCAAAAGGTCGATGATTGAGACTTCCAATTATAGAGATACGATGAATCGAGCTTAAAGGGTAGAACGAGAAGATATGGAGTTACAAACTTCTAGGGGGCAAATTAGTAGACGTAGATTTCTTTTCTTCCCAGATTAGATCCTGACAAGAGGTCGATGTATTTGAGGCCAATCTCCCCGGGATAAGTGTATCCATAATTGAAAGTGCCCTCGATCCGCGGGGTGCGCGGATCCGCTTTTGACCTTTGAGGTTTGGGAGTTGCCACCTAGTTATTTCGGTCTAGGAACCGAATACTGACTCTAAGCAGATAAAAAAACTAATCTACTAAAGAAAAACTGAATCTGGGGATCACATTACGGGGTTGGAAGGTACTAGGCACCAACCCCGCCTGGCCAATGCCGGTCTCTACTTATCCCAAATAATATTACATTGCTAACAATAAAATCTAGATAGAAAAATAACAGAAATTTTACCTTTGATACGCAAAGATCTTGTTCCTTCAGATCCGACAAAAATTGCTCCTTGTACAATACTCCTTGCTTCGTTCTGTCTCCGGATTTGATTTTTGATCTCCGAGGCAAGGTATCTCTTTCTTGGATCTGGATTCTTCGAATTCGTTATGGATTTTGGGGTGTTTTTGAAGGGTTTCTACGTGTTTTTCAAGCTAAAATTGAAGTATGGGTGTTAGGTAAGGAGTTGGGACTTCGAAATTAGGGTTTGTGGGAGGCTAGGGAGGCTTTTTGACCTACTTCTCTTAGGATTTATGATTTTTTTCGAAAATAGGGTGTGAGGACCCCTATTTATAGATTTTTTTAAGGGTTGATTTAGATATAATTACTGTTTAATTATAATTTTTTTAGTTAGAGTTGTATTTTAGTTAGAATTATTTTTAGGTAGAGTTGTATTTTAATTAGAATTGTTTTAGGTAGAGTTATATTTTAGTTAGAATTCTATTAAATAGAGTTATTATTTAATTAGAACTCTATTAGGATTTTTACTTTTGGTCTTATTTGATTGACTTTAAGATTTTGACTTTAGTCTTAATTGATTGACTTTAATATCTTGACTTTAGTCTTACTTATTTGACTTTTAATTTTGACTTTAGTCTTATTTGATTGACTTTAATACCTTGACTTTAGTCTTGCTTGATTGACTTTAATTTTTTGGAGAACCCCCCTCTATTATATCTTTAATTCTTTGGACCCCCAAATGGAGGGGTCCTTGAATAAATATCTTGGCAACCCTCAACAATTTTTTCTGAGAGCCTAATTGATCGATTTTTTTGGTTCAAAATTTTAAATTAATTTTATTAATGTTTCACTTTAATTATTTAATATTTTATTTATTAATTTCGAAAATTTTAATTATAAAAATTATGAAATTACCGTTTTACCCTCGGAGAGGACTTTTCGAGTTTTAAATCAGTTTTTTATGTTCTAGGATGTTTTAGAATCGATTTTTCATAAGGAATTCAATGAAAATATTGGTTTGTGTCATTTATAAAATTTTGTGTGTGAAATGGTCGTGAACTTTATGAGAGGCATTTTTATAATTTTGTCAAATTCTGTGAAAATTGGTGAAATGATTTATTTGATTTTGATTTGTTATTTTATGTGTTTGAATGAGTTTTCCTAAGCGTAACATAAGCTCTAGGGTCGTTTTGATGTTAGGGGTATTTTGATAATTTGATCATTTTTTAGTGATTTTTAACGTGAAGCTTCTTTTTATTTGAAAAATGATGATTTCTAAGCTTTTGGGGTTATATTTTCCTAGCGTAGCTTGGTTTCTACAGTTTTGTTAATTCGAGATACCTCATCCGAATTTCTGAAACATATCTGGTAACAAAATAAAGTAATGGAAATAACATCCATCATTGGGAATCATTGCGATCGGGTTGACGAGTTGATTAATCTGGCGAGTGCAAAAATGGGGTATTTATAATAATATAGAACTCCTCTACTACCGAGTTGTAGAGTTTCCTCATCATTGAGTTATAGAGTAGTTGGAGCTCCAATCATGCCAATAAAGCCAAAGGAACCAACAAGGCAGGTTCAGAGCCTATAGACCCCGATCTACCAACTGTCCACTCCATAGAAACTTACGAAGACAAGAAAGAGTACCTTCTATCACAGTCGCAAGTAAGGATTGTGACCCAAGAGAAAGTACTTATCTTCGACGAAATTTTAGAAGGTACGATTTTTAATTATAATATTAGAAAGTGGAGTTCTATTCAATATTGGTTCCTCTAGATCATATAATTCTACTGAGATTTTGCACACTTGTTAGAGCTAGAAACTATTGATGTGAATTGAGTAAGAAATTATCTACACCACAGAGAGGTTATGATTGATAAAAAGTTATTGAATAGTATGGGGTAAAGAATGTTAATGAAATAAGCACGATAAACTAGAGTAAAAAATGAAATACTGAATTGAATATAAAGATAGTGGTGTATGGGGAATGGTGATTTTTATGCAGTACGCAAATTTAGTGTTACTAGACATTTGTATTATAGTAAGGGTATATTAAATATGAATGTTGTTTATTATTTTATTAAGAAGTGTTAAATGGTGTGCAAATAGTAGTGGTGTGTTTGCGGTAAATCTATACATTGAGGAGTAATATTCATGGTAATTATGAGTAAAACAGAATAGACGGTGTTATTGGTGAGAGAAGTAAAGATAAAAATACAGAAAATGTGATTGGTGATAAGATATTTGTGGGGAAGTGATAGGATTGTTGTTGATAGATATTGGTGGGAAAGTGATATAATATGAGTTGATTATTATCTTAGGATTATACAAATAATAGATTAATTAGAGTATAAGTTTAAATTAGAGTGATTAATAAATGAATGTGTTAGGTTGACGTAATATAGGTGACATAAGATTTATGAATTGAAAATAAGATTGGCTTGGAATCAAGAATAGATGATAATTGAGGGTAGGTATCATTTATTATCCATGTTGTTAGTGTGGTGACGATGAAGTTTGATAAGGTATGATTTCAATTTCGAGGACGAAATTTTTATTAAAGGAGGGAGAATGTAAAATCCCAAAATTTTGATTCGTATATCGAAGAAAATAAATAGTGAAATTTTGAGAATGTAGATACGTGGTTTCGTGATTATGATGGCCACATCTATTAAGACTTGGAGTCGCTTCTATTCATTTTGTAAGTGGGTGTGAATGGTCACCCGATGCACATTTTTCGAAAAAGTGAAATTTTTGGTATATAGTGACTCACGATGGATAAGAACTAATTAAACTTTGAGATTCGGGATAAGCAGCTCGATTGGAGAAAAGGAAAGGTGTTAGGTACTCTTTTCTCCCTACCAAGTGGCGGTAACCTCAAAGAACTCGATCATTTCTTGGTAAAATTACAAAAAAATAAAATGCCACGTGTTGGTGACTTGTACCCTAAGTAGGAATTTAATGCCGACTTAAATTATAAGGTACATCTCATCAAAGAAGGTGGCCCACATAGAAATTTGGCCTTCACACGACATACTTTCGAAAAGTGTTGGCTAATGGATAGGGGTCCATTCTCATGGATAGAGAAGGATCCGAATTCCAAATGCTTTAAAATAATTTAGGGATTAAAATCGATTTTATTTTTAAAAAGGGTTACAACCTTTATACTTTCAGTCGGACCAAAGTCCAATATACCGGAGATAAGGGAGGGTGGCATCACATCTTAGAGGTATTCTAAAACAAAAATAAATGGATGAGGGGGATATTAGAAGAGAGGAATGGAGAGGGTAGAGAAGAAGAGGGGGAAAAATGATTCTTTTGATCCACCTGGTAGTTTCAACCCTGCTTCTCTTTCTTTTCTTCTTCAATGTCTTCTAAGGTCCTTAATGATTTATGAGAGTGAAATTCTTTATTTTTAGAAGATAATATGTGAGAGTAGTGGAGATGAGTAGAGAAAATATATATTTTTTCTTAGTGAGACTTGGTAAGATTTTTTGTAGTGAGAGTTGGTAACCCATTTTGAAAAGAGGAGGGGGTTATTTATAGATGTTTGGAGGATATTTTAGGGGTATAACGGGGTGAAGGGTTGGGAGAATAGATAATGGTATGGATTTTAGAGGTGAAGGGTATGAAATTTGGATGGTAGTTGTGTAACGAGGAAAATGGATTGTATTTTGACCAAAATGATTTGGATCTTACTGTAGACACCCCATTTTTGCACTCGCCTGATTAATCAACTCGTCAACCCGATCGCAAGAATTCCCAATGATGGATGTGTATTCCATTGCTTTACTTTGTTACCAGATTTGTTTCAGAAATCCAGATGAGGTATCTCGAATTGACAAAACCTTAGAAACCACGCTACGCTAGGAAAGTACGACCCCAGAAACATAGAAATCATCATCTTGCAGACCAAAAAGAAGCTTCACGATAAAAATCACTAAAAATTACCAAATTACCAAAATACCCCTAATCTCAAAACAACCCTAGAGCCTACGTTACGTTTAGGAAAACCCATTCGAACACATAAAATGACAAATCGGAACCAAATAAATTATTTCACCAATTTTAACAGAATTTGACAAAATTACGAAAATGCCCTTCATAAAGTTCACAACCATTTCACACAAAAAATTTCATAAATAACAAAAACTAATATTCTCATTGAATTCCTTACGAAAAACCGATTCTAAAACATCATAGAACATTAAAAACTGACTTAAAACGTGAAAAGTCCTCTCCGGGGGCAAAACGGTAATTTCACAATTTTCATAATTAAAAAATTAGAAATTAATAAATAAAATATTAAATAATTAAATTTAAACATTAATGAAATTAATTTAAAATTTTGAACCTAAAAAATCAATTAATCGGACTCTCAAGCAAAATTGTTGAGGGTTCGTGGGATATTTCTTTAAGGACCCCTCCATTTGGAGGTCCAAAGAATTAAAGATATTTTAGAGGGGGGTTCTCCAAAATTAAAAGTAAATCAAGCAAGACTGAAGTCAAGGTATTAAAGTCAATCAAGTGAGACTGAAGTCAAAATTAAAGTCAATTAAGCAAGACTGAAGTCAAAATATTAAAAGTCAATCAATTAAAACTAAAGTCAAAACATTAAAAGTCAATCAAATAAGACCAAAAGTCATAATAGAATTATAATTGATTAATAACTCTATCTAATAGAGTTCTAACTTAAAAATAATTCTACCTAAAACAATTCTAATTAAAACACAATTCTACCTAAAACAAAGTCAAATTAAAACACAACTCTAATTAAAAGATCTCTAATTAAACACTAACTCTATCCAAATCAACCCCTAAAAACATCTATAAATAGAGGTGCTCACACCCTATTTTCGTATCAAATAATAAACCCTAAGAGAAGTAGGTCTAGAAGCTCCCCTAGCCCCTATAAACCCTAGTTTTGGAGCCCCAACTCCTTACCTAACATCCCCCCTTCAATTTTAGTCTAGAAAACGCCTAAAAGCCCTCCAAAAACACCCTCAAATCCACAACAAACTTGAAGAGTTCAGATCCAAAAGCAAAGAGATACCTCGGTCTAGGAGATCTGAAGTCAAATCCGGAGACAGAACGAAGCAAGGGAGCACGGTACAAGGAGCTCTTTTTGTCAGATCTGAGGGAACAAAGTCCTTGCTATCGGAAAGGTAAATTTTTATTTTTATTTATTTTTATCTAGGTTTTTAGCAATGTGATATATTTGAAAAGTTAGTAGAGACCGGCTTTGGCCGGGCGGGGTTGGTGCCTAACACCTTCTAACCCCGTAACATGATCCCCGAATTCAGATTTTTTGTGGTAGATTAGTTCTTTTTATCCATGTTAGAGTCAGTTTGGTTCCTAGACCACAATAACTAGATGGCGACTCCCAAACCTCAAGATTCAAAAGCGGATCCGCGCACCCCGCGGATCGAGAGGGCGCTTTCAGTGGCGACTCCACTGGGGACTATTGAGGATTAAACTTGAAAAACCCCAAGTATGGGAGCATTGCCAAGATGACCTAGTTTTTTTTTATTATTTAGTTGGATTTATTTTATTTATTTTTTCTGTTTATTTTTTTTTTTTTGTCTTGATTGTAGATGCTTTTGGGTATTGCATTTTTTTTTTCAATTAAGGATCACTTTTTGATGACCCATAAATAATGAAAGATTCAAATTGATGGAATGATGAAGGTTGGATAGAAATATTAAAACGTTTTTAGAGAATATTCTAGTGAGAATTAAGTCTGAGAGCCTCTTAATAAAACATAGATATCGTTGAGTAGATTAATTTAGAATCTGAGTTCACTCAATTTCGTTATCGGAAGCCTTAGATATCACCGATGCAAGTTCAATCTGTAAATCTGGAATTATTTCTGAATGAAAGTTGGGACAACAACGTTAAAATTTTTTTACAGAATATTCTAGTGAGAATTAAGTCTGGGAACCTCTGAATAAAACATAGATCTCATCGATTAGATTAATTTAGAACTTGAGTTCACTCAATTTCGTTATCAGAAGCCTTAGATATTATCGATGCAAGTTCAATATGTAAATCTGGAATTATTTCTGAATGAAAGTTAGGACAGCAATGTTAAAACTTTTTTACAGAACATTCTAGTGAGAATTAAATCTGGGAATCTCTTAATAAAACGTAAATCTCATCGAGTAGATTAATTTAGAACTTGAGTTCACTCAATTTCGTTATCGGAAGCCTTAGATATCATCGATGCAAGTTCAATCTGTAAATCTGGAATTTTTTCTGAATGAAAGTTGGGACAGCAACGTTAAAACGTTTTTACAGAACATTCTGGTGAGAACTAAGTCTGGACACCTATTACTAAAATGTAGATCTCATCGAGTAGATTAATTTAGAACTTGAGTTCACTCGATTTCGTTATCGAGAGCCTTAGATATCATCGATGCAAGTTCAGATTGTATTTTCCTAATTCACAGAAAATCTGAATTTATCTAATGTTGGCACAATTAATGTTCTTGAGAGTGAGCTCATCTCAACCATTGTCATTCTATCATCAATGTAACACCTATTGGAATCTCGATTTATTTTGGATCACCTAAAAGTGATCATTGATTGGACTTTAAAAATTATAAAAATTGTGCCTATTGCGATGATTAGATCTAATTAATTATTATAGGCCCTTATTTATTAATTGATTTGCTAATTGATGAATGCTAGAGATGTGCACGTTTAAAGCTTGAATTAAACCATATGAGTATGTTCCTGATCGATGTTTGCTTGCACTTGTATGATTTAATATCCTCTCTTGATTGGCTTGATTGGGCTATGGGCCCATTTGTTTGAAAAGGCCCCGGGCACACCCCACCTTACTTTGCACACACCACATGCACGTTTACCGCTTTACTCACTTACACGTCCCATTTAGCCAACGTGGCACTAGTGCGTGGCCCGGTCTCTTCGGAGATGCGACGTCATTCATGAAACCCACAACTCCAGTCACGTACCTTAGGATATATCGAACTGGGGCATCAACACCGTCTGATCAGGTGATTCTGAGAGACATATTGATGCACCCATGCTGGGGCGACCTGAGCCTTTGTCCTATTGTGAGCCACACAGTCACATGTCCCGATTGCCAACGTAGTACTAGTACGTGGTCGGTCCCCTCGTGGGATGCCAAACCATTTATGAAAGCTACAACTCTTGACTCGTACCCGTAGGTATAAAAGGTAATCTAAGTATATCAATTGCACTTCTTGGTCAAAACCGGTGCCTAAGCAAGATCTTGCCCCGCTGTACCCTACTGTACGAGGGGGATAGACTACGTCTATTCTAGACGAGAGGTATTTAAGTGGGCCCTTGCTCAGCATTGTGCGCCACCTCTCAACTGGAGATCAAACTGGCTGTTTTTGGCTTCAGAGAAGTGAATTGAGGTTTTAGATTATCACCTACACGGTATATCAAACCAAGCCACCACGTATCGAAAGGTATATGAGTGTGCTTGGGCAAGGGTGGCCAGATAAAAATGCATTGCACGTAGTAAACTTAGAGTCTAGAAACCTTCCCAGTAGGTCACGACTCGAACTTATCGTGGGTGTTCCCGGGTTGTTATTGAATGAATGCATGTGAGTGTTGAGATCAAAGTGTATGATTGGCCTCAAGGATAAAAATGTTGCTTTTGAAAAGTAAAATGGGTGCACCGATCCAATAAAAAAAATCCATTCTTTTACAATAATGACCCAGTCCATCCCGATCCAACAATCATGGTGGACCGGGCCATTTAAATCAAAATGAAAATCGAATTTTCAAAGAAGAAAAAGAAAGTATTTTCTAGGAAAAAATGTTTCCCAAAAGAAGTGTTTTCCAGAAAAAGTGTTATTCTTTAGAAAAAATGTTTTTTAAGAAAAAAATGTTTTCTAGAAAATGTTTTCCATAAGAACAAGATTTTCCAAGAGAAAATATTTTTCAAATAAAAACTATTTTTCAAAGAAAAAATGTTTTCCAGAAGAAAATGTTTTCCAAAAGAAAAGAAAATGAAGGAAAAATGATTTACAAAAGATATATATTTGCATGAAAAATTATTGAAATATGTTTGAAGTTGTTATTCAATGAAAACATTATTTGTCAATATTTTTCAAGAGTGCAGTAAAATTATTTTTCTTCTGAATAATCATTAAATGGATGAACTTTTTAATGGATTGGTGCACATAATTCAGTAAAATCTCAGGGTTCATTTAAAATGTTATCAAGGGGGTGACACTGAAATTGGTTAAATTCACCTTCAAAGAGGTTAAGGATTATCATTGTGTCTAAGCTCAATCATCCATCGTCTAACTAGGGTTGTAAATCCGGTTAGTTAGAGTAAACGTCAATATCAAATCAACAGTCAGAAATGACCTCAAAATTTCTCAACATCGTCTAGTTGTTCTTTGAAGATCATAGTGCTTCAATCCTACCGGTTATAAGCAATATCTCAGTCCTCAGTCCAAATCAAACTCGTGTGGGTACTTGTCTTGAGTTTTCATGAGTCATTTGGGTTAACTCGAGTCCTTTTTTTCAGCAAGGTCATGTCTTCCTTAGATTGAATCTACTCTTTCCTATTAAGTCAAGTTAGTTCGTCGAGTTTATAGAGGTGTCTGTCGCCCCTTCAGAATTGATCGTACAAAAGAAATTTTTGAATATCTCGAGCGCATTAACGAATTAACTAATAATCTAGCTTCAAAGACAAGAAGATAAGAGTCGGGCTCAAGAAAGCAAAGGTCATTGACCTCGGAACGGAAATAAATTCCTAAAGAGATTCAAATAGAAACCATCTTATCTCTAGAGGAACACAAGGGGATAATGAATTTTTTCAGAAATTTCAAAAGACTTGTTCGTGTGATCATATGAGGGTATGTTAGGTACAAGCTTGAGTGTTGTTCAACATGGACTAGATACTCGTCTATATCAATGGAATCAAAGAAGATGTTATAAAATGTACCAGTGCTATCCTCACTACATCTTGAGTTGCAAATCACATATTATCAATCGATATGGGGATACCTTTTGAATTGATTTCTGATAATGGGTCGTGCTTCAAAGCATAAATCATTACTCTGTGATCAAAGTTGAAGATCCGGCATCACACATTATCTCTCTACCGTCCTCAGATTAATGAAAAGGTTGAAGCAGCTAGTAAAAAATCTCAAAACAATCATCAAGACAATGCGTCAATCACACCAGGATTAGTTAGAGATGTTACTATTCACACTAGGGGCACATCATACTTCAATACAGTCTTCCACTGGAGCTATTCCCTATTTTCTAGTGTATGATATGGAAACAATCTTACCAGTTGAAATGTGAATTCCGTCTCTCAAGGTCTTGTTGGAAAATCATTTGTTAGAAACAGATTGGGTTCGTCAGCAGTATGAAGAATTAAACTTGATCGAAGAAAACGAGTTAAAGCCCTGTACCACGTGCAAGCTTATCTAAGAAGAGTCACCCGTGCATTTGACAAAAAGTTCAAAGCTCATCATTTACAAGTCAAAGATTTAACTATCAGACTTCAAAGAAAATTGAACACTCCTCCTCGATTATAGGAGAAAGTCTAAATTGGAAAAATTCATTCATTAAGGAAATACTGTCTGGAAAAGTCGTCAGACTTCAAGATCATGATGGAGGTGAACTACCAGAACCAACCAACATTGACCAAATCAAACGGTACTACATTTAAGGAGACCATCTTTGACCGAATCAATTCTCTTGTTACCCAGTTCAATATATCCTTTCTCAACCCCTTTGCAACCTTTTTCAAAAAGAAAAATTATGCCTTTTTCTTTCTTAGCCCGATCACCTAACCTAGGGGAGGGAAAAATTCGAACTACGTTTTGGTCTGATCCCAAAATTCTGGGGTACGTAGGCAACCTGAGAAATTACTTCAGGCCCGACCACATCAATAAAAAAAAAAGTCTATATTCCCTGACAAGAAAAAAATCAAGAAAAAAATTCAAAAGAAAAGAAATATCATCCAAAATGGGGAAGAAAATTTAAAGAAAAAGGAATAATTTAAAAAGAAATGCCACACAAGGGGCATTTGGGTTTTTGAGCCTCAAAATTCCTTTTTTTTTATACCCAGTCCCAAGCCTACCTATAAAAGTCCTCCTAAGTACTGTACGAGAAGTCAAGGAAGATAGCAAAGCATGATTAGACAGCGACTCCAGAAGTTCAGAAGAGAAGGAAAAGATAAAAAATGATGAAGCCTGCTAAGTTGAAAACCCGAAAAGGGCGACTTAGGCAAAAATTAAGGCAAGCTCGCAAGGTTGAAAATCTGAAAGGACAACTTTGGCAACAATTAGAGCAAAGAAAAAGAGAAGAGCTCGCTAGATCGAAAACCTGAAAAGGCGATCTAGGCAAAAGCTAGAGCAAGCTCGCTAGATTGAAAACCTGAAAAGGTGATCTAGGCAAGAGTTAGAGCAACAAAGAAAAACAGAAGAAAATTCCAAGCTGAGAGCGGTCCGAGCTGAAACATCAGAAGTCCGAATAATCAAGTTCAATACTTAGCTTAAACCAGGAATAGACTCAGAAGTCCCAAGTATCTTATCTACGATCGATCTGAAAATGTTTACTACCCCAAGTGAACCAAGGGAGATAAGGGTGAATTCTATGATGAGTCTCGAAAGGAAATAATTTTGTACTCTTGAGCCTGATTCAAAACCTTCAATAAAATTAATCAAAATTAAAAGTTGAGTCTTTATTGCGCTTGTGGTAATCAATTATTTCAAACCTTCATACAAGGGGCATTTTCTTTCTTTTGTTAGTGTAACTTTTCCCCCTTATACTAGGGGCATTTTTTATGATGTGTTCAATTATTTTCAAGGCCATGGTCATTGTCAAACTAGGGGCATTTTGTCTTCGAGCAATGTTAATACTAAAAAAATAATAAGAACCCCAAAATAAGGTTACCCTCTTGATAACAGTTCTTTCGAAAAACTTTTGAGGTTTAAAAGAAATAAAAACTCAAGTTTTAAATTCATAAAACTTTTTGATAAATCCTTGAGGTTCAAACAAAAGCATATTGGATCTCACATAGGAGATATAACATTCTTTCGTTCTCCAGATTCTTTTCCAGATTCAATCATTCTTGGAATCAATCATTTCTCTTCCAGATTCATTATCTTCCAGATTTATTCGTTCTCCGGTTTGTTCTAATCAGTTTTCTCCAAAATTCATTCATTCCTCTACCAGTTTTGCTCAGTTGCCGCCAAGGGTTATCTTGGATTTTGCTCAGTTGCCGCCAATGATTATCTTGGATTTTGCTCAGTTGCCGCCAAGGGTTATCTTGGATTTTGCTCAGTCTCCGCCAAGGGTTATCTTGGATTTTGCTCAGTCTTCGCCAAGGGTTATCTTGGATTTTGCTCAGTTATCGTCGAGGGTTTTCTCGAAATTTTACTCAAATTATGCCCAGTTTATGCTCAGATTATGCTAAATTTATGCTCTGGTTTTACTCAGTTTCACACAATGCACACACTTGCACATTTGCACTTTTTAGTCAGGGAGAATTGTCTAAAATTCAAGGATCTGACACGGTCAGTGAGAGTTTGCGCTCAAGGACCTGACAACCTTTTGATTCGGGGAGAGCTTTATTATCAAGGATCCGAACACCCTGACGAATTGCTGAATCAGGCTGCAAAATGAACTGTCACTAGCTTTGGCATTCGGATATTGCACTATCTACCAAAATAGATTTGCTATCTAATTTGCTTCAACCCTCTGCCAAAGAGGGGCATCTGTAGACACCCCATTTTTGCACTCGCCTGATTAATCAACTCGTCAACCCGATCGCAAGAATTCCCAATGATGGATGTGTATTCCATTGCTTTACTTTGTTACCAGATTTGTTTCAGAAATCCAGATGAGGTATCTCGAATTGACAAAACCTTAGAAACCACGCTACGCTAGGAAAGTACGACCCCAGAAACATAGAAATCATCATCTTGCAGACCAAAAAGAAGCTTCACGATAAAAATCACTAAAAATTACCAAATTACCAAAATACCCCTAACCTCAAAATAACCCTAGAGCCTACGTTACGCTTAGGAAAACCCATTCCAACACATAAAATGACAAATCGGAACCAAATAAATCATTTCACCAATTTTAACAGAATTTGACAAAATTACGAAAATGCCCCTCATAAAGTTCACAACCATTTCACACAAAAAATTTCATAAATAACAAAAACTAACATTCTCATTGAATTCCTTACGAAAAACCGATTCTAAAACATCATAGAACATTAAAAACTGACTTAAAACGTGAAAAGTCCTCTCCGGGGGCAAAACGGTAATTTCACAATTTTCATAATTAAAAAATTCGAAATTAATAAATAAAATATTAAATAATTAAATTTAAACATTAATGAAGTTAATTTAAAATTTTGAACCTAAAAAATCGATTAATCGGACTCTCAAGCAAAATTGTTGAGGGTTCGTGGGATATTTCTTTAAGGACCCCTCCATTTGGAGGTCCAAAGAATTAAAGATATTTTAGAGGGGAGTTCTCCAAAATTAAAAGTAAATCAAGCAAGACTGAAGTCAAGGTATTAAAGTCAATCAAGTGAGACTGAAGTCAAAATTAAAGTCAATTAAGCAAGACTGAAGTCAAAATATTAAAAGTCAATCAATTAAGACTAAAGTCAAAACATTAAAAGTCAATCAAATAAGACCAAAAGTCATAATAGAATTATAATTGATTAATAACTCTATCTAATAGAGTTCTAACTTAAAAATAATTCTACCTAAAACAATTCTAATTAAAACACAATTCTACCTAAAACAAAGTCAAATTAAAACACAACTCTAATTAAAAGATCTCTAATTAAACACTAACTCTATCCAAATCAACCCCTAAAAACATCTATAAATAGAGGTGCTCACACCCTATTTTCGTATCAAATAATAAATCCTAAGAGAAGTAGGTCTAGAAGCTCCCCTAGCCCCCTATAAACCCTAGTTTTGGAGCCCCAACTCCTTACCTAACATCCCCCCTTCAATTTTAGTCTAGAAAACACCTAAAAGCCCTCCAAAAACACCCTCAAATCCGCAACAAACTTGAAGAGTTCAGATCCAAAAGCAAAGAGATACCTCGGTCTAGGAGATCTGAAGTCAAATCCGGAGACAGAACGAAGCAAGGGAGCACGGTACAAGGAGCTCTTTTTGTCAGATCTGAGGGAACAAAGTCCTTGCTATCGGAAAGGTAAATTTTTATTTTTATTTATTTTTATCTAGGTTTTTAGCAATGTGATATATTTGGGAAGTTAGTAGAGACCGGCTTTGGCCGGGCGGGGTTGGTGCCTAACACCTTCTAACCCCGTAACATGATCCCCGAATTTAGATTTTTTGTGGTAGATTAGTTCTTTTTATCCATGTTAGAGTCAGTTTGGTTCCTAGACCACAATAACTAGGTGGCGACTCCCAAACCTCAAGAGTCAAAAGCGGATCCGCGCACCCCGCAGATCGAGAGGGCGGTTTCACTTACCCAAATCCATTTGGGTAGAGTGTTTGGTGAGATGAGGTGAGTGATGGTTGATGGAGATAATGAGGGCGTAAGGTGTTAGGTTGATGGAAGAGGTAAGGTGTTTAGATTTGGGAGGATGGGTAGTGTAAGAGGTTGGTTGGTTGGATTTTAGGAGAATTGATGGGATGATGACATATGGCAAATGGAGAGGTGATGAGATTAGTTGATTGGTGATAGTGGTTGTTTGATTAAAGAGAAGGGTATGGGTTAGTTTGGTGATGATGGTGGGAGGTATGGGTTGAGGTGATTTTGTTGAAGTTTTTAAAGGGAAAGTGATGGGTCGAGGTGTAGAAGATATGGGTTGTGGTGTGGGTGGTTGATGGTGTTAGAGAAGGGTAATAGGTTAGGTTAGGGTATGGTAAGGGTTGATGTGATTTTTGAGGAGAAATGAGGTGTTAGATTTATTATTTAAGAAAGGTGATGGGGGTAGGTAATTAGATGAGGAAGGTGAGAGGGGATGATGACATGTGTCATCTTTTGATGTTAAGAGGGTGATTGGTTGGTGTGGGTAGTGACTAATGGGTTATGGTTGTGGGTTGGATAATGAATTGGATATGAATAATGATTTGTGGGCCTTGTAGTGTTGGGCTTGAGTTTTAGAGATGACTTTGAGTTTTAGAGGTTAGTTAGGGGTTACCTTGAAAATGGTTATGAGGGTTTGGGTTGTTTTTAGGGTTTAGGTAGTATAGGATTAAATTTAGGTTAGAGGTAAGGTGAGAAATTAATTTAGGAAAGATTAAGGGTTTGTGGGCCTTGAATGGGCTTAAGGTGTTTGTGGATTTCGAGGCGGAGTGGTGGATGGTGGATGGAGTGATAGGTGTCCCAAGTTTCATTTTTTATCTTTTTAGGAATTTTTAGAATCGTTGGATTGATCAAAATGCCACGTGTTGACAAATCGGGCTTTTTAGGTTCGTTGGAGAATTTTATTGATAATTCCGGTATTTTTGGATACCAGAGCAGAGCGGTGAAGGTTGGTAGGTCCAATCCCTTTGGCGGGTCCCTTAGACCATTGGGAGGTCTTAGGGGCCTCGGTTTGGTCAAAAATGTCATTTTCAATGTTTAGGGCCCTTGAGGCCCATTGACAAATTTTATTGACATTTTGGATTTTTAGAGTGGAGCGGGGTGGGTAGGAGTGTATCGAGTCTTTTTGGATGGGCCCGTTAAACCGTTGGGAGGTCTTACGGGCCTCGATTCGATCAAAATGTCAAATTTTTTGTGATTTGGGCCTTTGAGACTCGTTGGCACATTTTGTTGAAAAATTATTATTTTTGGGCCCCTTTCGAGTATGGGCCCGTTCAAATTGGGGTGTCTACAGCTGCCCTTCTTTACAAGAATTGTGTGCAAAGAACTACAAAGAATAAACTAAACTCTTATTTGTACGGACTAGAAAATTTTGTACAACACGACTTTGGATTACTGATTGAATTGATGATTTTTGTAGAAAATGACTACTCAAGCACAAGGTCTGACAGAGTTTTGCCTTATTAATTCCTTGATCTCGATGGTACGGAGCTCGTTTGAGATCTCAGATCTGGTGAAAATTTGATGAGTTTTGAAAATCAGATATTTTTTGTTGTGTTTTGACAAATCGGAGTTCAGTGCAATTCAAAAGGATTTTTGAAATTCTTTTTGCTTTTTTATTTTTGATATTTTTGTTTTTTTTTAATTTATTTTTTTATATTTTTTGTTTTTGATTTTTTTTTATTTTTAAATTTGGTATTTTCTTGATTTTTAATTTTTTGTATTTCTTGATTTTTGATTTTTGATTTTTTTTTTTGGCATTTTTGATGTTTTTTTTTATATTTTCTTGATTTTTTTTGTGAGAAGGTTTAATGGGGCTTGAACAAGTTGGTGTTCACACTCTCCTTGCCTAAGGTATCGTTGCAATAAGGCTTGATTGAGCCTATGTTGACGTGTTGGGTTCCCGAACTCAACCTTTTTCATTTTGGGGAACACGAAATGACTCCCACTATTGAAGAGCTTGAAGTGTTGTTAGGTCTCAAGATGTCAGGTATGGTTATTGTTCCACCTTTGTGCGATGGTTGTCGAGGTGAGGCTTCCGACTTTTTGGGGATAAATTGTAAGTTTTTGAAGATTCCGGATGATGGATTGGTTTTAAAGACAATGTCTAAATCCTTCTTGATTGAACGTCTTACAGATCCCTTGAAGCCGTTGATACACTTTAATGCTGTCACTTTGATGGTGGTGAGTCAACTCTTGTTTTCGAATGGTGGAGACATCATAGATCTTTCTCTTATTCACGTGATCCAACAAGTCTGGAAGGGACGCCGGTTGGCATCGATGCTTTTGAGTGAAATGTTTCAATCTCTCACAGCTTGTTCGTCCAGTCGTGATCGAATTTTTCGAGGATTTGCTCTACTGCTGTAGGTAAATTCCAAACTTAGCTTAGATTTAAATTTACTAGTTTTTCAAGGTTTAGAATGCTTCTGTTATTGTTGCTTTGGTTTATGAATCACATGGCCTCAACTGAAGTTGTTAACCACCCATTTTGCGTTAATGTCGATCTTGTACTTATGATGTCGAGAAGAGTTGCTCCCTTCGTTTCGGGTGGCAAAAAATAATAGTATGCTTTTATTTGTAATCTTCATGATGAAGAGGTGCGATGGGTTGGTGCATTTCAACCTCGAGGGTCTCCCGTGGTTGCATTTGATGGTTCTCGTTTTCTCGTTTTGATTGGTCTCAAGGGTGGAACCCACTACGTACCACTTTGGGTTCTTCGGCAGTTTGGCTATAATCAAGGTGTGCTCATCCCGAAGAATTTAAATGAGTTAGTTGGTCTTCTATCGATTGTACTTCTGAGTCGACTCGTAAAAGAATGGAGTCAAGTTGAGTTTTTGAGTTGACCCGTCTTTGCAGCGCATCTGTTTCAGGCATACTTACATTGGATTCGAGAATTCGTTTCTAGGAGGCCATCGGTGCCGATAGTTCCCCGAACACCCCCTGGTGCTTCATCCTTATTTGATTATCAAGATCGAGTGGAGGAATCTCAGACCGATCATTGTTAAATTTAGGCTATCTGACTCAAATCAGAGAACAAAATGCAGAAAGAGATTGTTCGGCTGACATCCGAACTTGTCCAGTCGGGATCTAGTGATAGTGGTGAAATGACTAGGCTTCGAGCTGAAGTTGTCAAGTTGAGGGACCTACTTGCCCAGTATCCTCATTTTGATGACTTTGCAGCATATTTGGTAAGTCGCGATGCTTCAGATGCCGAAAGAGTGATGATGAGCCAGGCTGCCTGGATCAGGGCTTTGGAGGAATGCCTTGAGTCATTTTTCATTTCTTACCATGATGTTTGATCGACTGCGTTGTAATCTTACCTTTTGTATTTTCTTGGCATTATCTGAATGTAAGTAAAATATTGAAAGAGTAATGCAAAGAAAATAAGTTTTGTACTTACTTGGCCTCAGGTATATCTATTGTTTCTGAAAACACGAAGGTTTGTTGAATGAGTCCTAGATTTGTTGTCATTGGCCAAAATAGTAATTTTATTTTGAAATTTTGTGAAATATTTTTATCAAATGAGTATGATAAATTCAGAGTTTGTAAAATCTTAGGTTGTAACGGTTTTGGTGTTTTTGCCAAACACAGGGGATACAAGCGTCAATTACTCTTTTGATTCCTTTAGAGTCATCCCCAGTGCCCGGGTATTAGAAGACTATTGTCTGTTTGGGTCTTGGGATTTTGGAAAGATTTGCCATTCACAATTTATACTCTTGCGGGTCAGGAGTTTTTTTTTCTTTTTCTTTTATTTTTGTTTACCTTTATTATCCTTAACACCAGTTACGATTTTCACCAGACCCGATTTCCACTTTTTTGCACATCGACGTCCTTTTTAGGATTTTCATCGTGCCGGTGGCTTTGATTTTGTCATAGTCTGATTCTTTTACTCATAGAGCCCTTTCGTATTTTCACTATGTCCTTTCAGACTATGCTTGTATTTTTTTTGATTTTTACATTACAGTTCTTACTCGGAGTCTTTGTGTCTTTGTGGCTTGGTGACTCAAGTTGAGTTGCGAGATTGGGGATTCTACTTTTGTAGTGGCACTCTTTCTTGAGTAATAAATCTAGATTCCCCTCTCGAGTTTGCTGACGACTATTCGTGGTTCGACTACTTTACACTTCAAGTATTCTTTTTTTTCGAATATCCGACCTGGCCTCCCCTCTCGAGTCTTCCAATAACTAACAAGACTTTGAGGTCCGGACCAAGCCGCAAGATCATTGGTGCTGGCATCGTCACTATGTTGTCCTAAAACATTCCCTGATCTAAAAGGACTTTTAGTGGGACGAAACGTTGGCTTAAGCTTATGGTAGTGAAATGATACAAAAGGTTAAAGTTTGGGTCTTAGTTGATCTAAAGTGTATTAGACATGGGGTTCGTCTATTTTTGTTTCGAAAAGGTGATCTGTGTCTCCTCCCAGCGTCTCGAACTTGTTTAGGTTGAAGATTTGGGTCGAACTCAGATCAAGTGCCCTAGTTTTTGTTTTTTATTTTATTTTATTTTTTTATATTTTTAGCCATTCACAATTTATCCTCATACGGGCCAGGATAGCAAGGATGGCCTTTTGTCCTCTCAGGGTTAGATCTTAGGCATAGTATTTCTTGACAGCGTCAGCATTAATCGGTTGTGGGGAGACTTGTCCGTCCATTTCTGTAAAGATCAGAGCTCCTCCCGTCATTATCTTTTTCACAATAAATAGTCCCTCATAGTTTGGTCTGAATTTTCCTCTAGCATCTTCTTGGATTGGTAGAATCTTTTTCAAAACAAGGTCTCCTGGCAAGAAATCTCTAGGCATGATTTTCTTATTGTAGGCATGAGCTATTCGTCATTGATAGATCTATCCATGACAAATAGCTGCAAGGCATTTTTCTTCGATCAGATTTAGTTGATCAAACCGAGTTTGAATCCATTCAACTTCATCTAACTCTGCTTCCTTTAAGATTTGGAGGGAAGGGATCTCGACCTCTACACGTAAGACTGCTTCCATTCCATATACCAATGAATACAGAGTTGCCCCAATCGAAGTCTTGAATGAGGTTCGATAGGCGTGAAGCACGAAAGGCAACATGTCGTGCCAATCTTTGTACGTAATCGCCATCTTCTCTATTATTTTCTTGATATTCTTGTTGACTGCTCTACTGCTCCGTTCATCTTAAGTCTGTAGGGTATAGAGTTGTGATGAGTGATCTGGAAGTCTTCACATATTTTGATCATATCTTTATTTTTGAAGTTCTGTGCATTGTCAGTCACTAGTCCGCTGGGCAGTCCATATCTGTAGATAATGTTGTTCTTGACGAATTTTAAGACATTACTTTTCGTGACGTTGGCGTATGAAGCAGCTTCTACCGACTTGGTGAAGTAATCGATAGCAACTAGAATGAAACGGTGCCCATTAGCATCTTTTGACGAGATCTGATCGATGATGTCCATGCCCCAAAGCGAGAAAGGCCAATGAGTGGTCATATTATACAGTTCCAAAGGTGGATCATTGATCTTGTTGGCATAAATCTGGCATAGATGGCATTTGCGAACATGCTAATAGCAGTCACTTTCCCTTGTTGTCTAGTAATATCCCATCTGCACAATCTTCTTCGCTAGCATATAACCATTCATGTGGGGTTCACAGACTCCACCATGTACAGTCTTGATTAATCGTTTTACTTCTGTTTCTGCCACACATCGGAGCACGACCTCGTGATGCAATTTCTTGTACAAAATACTATTGCTCAGGAAGAATTGGCATGCTAATTTTTGAATAGTCCTTCGATTGTTCGATGTTGCATCTGATGGGAGGGTTCGATATTTGAGGTATGCCTTGATGTCTGAGTACCATGGCTTTTCTTCAGATTCTTCTATTTCAACAGGTAAGCAATAGGCCGGCTCATCTTGAATTCCAATCTCAATTGGGTCGATGACTAGGTCTTCCGAGATATTGATCATAGAAGCAAGTGTAACTAGTGCATCTGCAAATTGATTTTTAGCACTCGGCATGTATGTGAATGAAATCCTGTCAAAGCACGAGCTTAGTTCTTCCAGATACTCGTAGTAAGGGACTAGTCTCTGTTCTCGAGTCTTCCATTCTCTAGTCGTCTGATAGACTACTAAGCTTAAATATCCAAAAGCATCGATCTCATCTACCTCGAGATCCAGTACTGCTTTCAACCCTGCTATGCACGCTTCATATTCAGTCTCGTTGTTAGAACATTATAATTTCAATCTAATGGCAATTGGCACATGGGACTTGTCCGGTTTGATCAAGATTGCCCCTATTCCGTTTTCTTTCTGATTAGCTACTCCGTTGAAGTACATTTTCCAGCTTGGTTCCTCATTATCGTCTTCAACCTCGGTGAGTAGTATGGCTTCATCCGGAAAGTTCATTTTTAATGGCTCATAGTCAGGCAACGGGTGCTTGGCTAGGTGGTCGACGATGGCTTTTCCCTTGATGGCCTTTTGAGTGACATAGGTGATGTCAAACTCGAATAATAATAATTGCCACTTCGTTGTACGACCTGTTAATGCTGATTTCTCGAAAAGATACTTCAGGGGATCCATCCTGACTATAAGCATAGTCGAGTAACTGAGCAAATAGTGACGTAATCATTAAGATGCCCAGACTAATGCACAGTAAGTCTTCTCAAGCGTTGAATATTTTGCCTTGTATTCAGTAAACTTCTTGCTGAGATAATAGATAGCCTGTTCCTTTCATCCAGATTCATCATGGTTTCCTAACACACATCCCATTGACGTTTCTTGCACTGAGAAATACATCAGTAGGGGTCGTCCTAGAGTATGAGGGACCAAGACAGGTGGATTGGGCATGTATTGCTTGATCTTATCGAATGCTTCCTAACAGTCTTTGTTCCACTTCTTCGGCATATCTTTCCTCAGTAGCTTGAAGACTGGCTCACAGATAGGCATGAGTCGAGCAATGAAACGACTGATATACTGTATTCTCCCCAAAAATACCTGAATATCTCTCTTTGAAATAGGTGCTTTCATCTCGAGGATATATTTAATCTTTACCGGATCTATTTCGATGCCCCTTGAGTTGATGATGAAACCCAGTAGTTTGCCCGATGTTGCCCTGAATACATATTTTGCTGTATTGAGCCTCAAACTGTACTTTCTAAGCTTGTCGAACAATTTATTTAAATTCACCAGATGGTCTTATTTAATGTCAGATTTAGCAATCATGTCGTCTACATAGACCTCCATTTCCTTGTGGATTATATCGTGGAATAATGCTTTCATTGTCCGTTGGTAAGTCGCCCCTACGTTTTTCAACCCGAATGGCATGACTTTGTAGTGGAAAGTGCCCCATGGTGTGATAAATGCCGTCTTTTCTTGATCTTCTTCTGCCATTTTTATCTGATTATAATCCGAGAAGCCATCCATAAACAAGAACATGCCGTGTTCTGCTGTACTATCGACTAGAGTGTCAATGTGTGATAGTGGGAAATCATCATTAGGACTGGCCTTGTTCAAGTCTCAATAGTCAACACATATGCGTACTTTTCCATCTTTCTTAGGTACTAGGAACATGTTAGCTAACTACTCAGGGTATGTAGAAACTGTGAGGAATCCTGCTTCGAACTACTTCATGACCTCATCTTTGACCTTGAGGGTCCATTCTGGTTTTAACCTTCTCAGTTTCTGTTTGATCGGCTTACTTCCGGGAACAATGGGTAGTTTGTGAACAACAAGATCTGTATCTAGACCTGGCATATCTCTGTATGACCATGCGAAGATGTCTTGATACTTTTGTAAGAGTTCGACCATTTCTTCCTTTTGCTGCGATGTTAATAAGGCTCCGATTTTGATAATTCATGGGTCCTTTTCGGTACCAAGATTGATTGAATCTGTATTCTCGATGTTTGACTGAACACCTTTCTCGTGACGTTCTACCAAGTCTTTGATTTCTTTAGGTGGGTACTCCATTTCATCTTCAGACTCTTCTTCGATCCCTATGAGGTCAAAGTCGAGTTCAAGATTGAAATTATACTCATCCCTTTCAAACTCTGTTTTATCTGGATGCTTATTTGATTGAAACAGATCCCTTGAAAATCTTTTCTTTAGATTTTGAAAAATATCTATTTTTTTTGCAATTTTGAAAGGTTTTTGATTTTTTTGTCTTTTGAATTTTGTTTTATTTTTTGGTCTTTTGAAAAATATTTGATTTTTTATTGCTTTTTGGATACCTGAAATAAGAAGAACAATCATGTAAATTTGTCAGTAAAGATAGGGAGCCCTCAAAATAGTTTTTACCTGAGGATGACGGCTCGTTATGATCCTCGGGCAAACTAGATTCGTCTAATGGCATTTTTTTTAAGGCCTCCATAGCCTCTAGGGTTAATGGGAATTATTCCCAGTTGTTCAAGAATTCCCCTTCTCTGAGGGGGCGAACGAGATGTGAAAGTGATTTGTTGGGTGGTTTGGTAGGTGGTTTGGAGATGACCATTATCTTCGATTAATTGTTGTCAGAGTTGGGCATAGTTTTCCCCAAACTTAGTGGGATGATGACTGATGCCCAGTTGATGCTAGTGGGGAAAGGTGATTCTTTTCCCTTACTCTCTATTGCTTCATCTTTTGTGGGCTCTCAAATTTTTTCTAATAGACTTTCATTGGAATCCCCATTGAATAAAACATCAATGCCTTCTATCAAAGATGGTTAGGACTCAACAACTGAGTCTTCTTGAATGTGCACAGGTTTGAAATTTACCATTCTCGACTTCCTTACTGGTTTTGTTGGCAGTGGTTCTGATAAACTGTTGGGTCTAGTCTGTGATTTGGGAAAGCTGACAATGATTTGAGGAACTCTACCTAGATTCCAGACATTCGGCTCACGATTTTACTCTCTCTCTAGTCGAAGCTCTTTTTCTTATCGTTCATCTCTGCTATATCCTTTTTCGTGGGCTTAAACCCCAGACCGAAATAAGGAGTGTGCTTTTTTGCATCGATCGGTGTAACTTTCCCTTTTCCTCCCAGTCCCAACCCTTGTCTGGGTCGGTAACCTGTTCTTTTCAAAACCTGACCAATCATCAGATTTGCCCTTGATAACTCTGTTTTTTTCCTTTTCTTTCCCTTTTTCAACATGATTAACTACAGTGAATTGATAAGAGTGGTAGAGTGTTTTGTCCTTCGTCATTTCTATGTCGATAAATGGCATATCCGGAGCTCTCCCAACTGGGATGAGATTTTCTGCTAAGACTGAAATCATCTTTTGCCCCATGATAAATTTGACTCTTTGGTGCAACGAGGAAGGTACTGCCCCGGCAATGTGGATCCATGGCTTGCCTAGAAGTAAGTTGAAGGTTGTCGGTATTTCTATGACTTCAAATGTTACTTCGAACGTACACGGAACTATCGTGATTGGTAGATCCACTTCTCTCAGAGAATCCCTTCTCGAGCTATTGAAACCTCGAATAACCTTGTTATTGGGTATGACATGCGATCAGTCTACGTTGAGCTTACGGAATGTTTCGAGAGGACAAACATTAATCGTCGAGCCATTATCAATCAATACTCTGGCTATCATCAGGCCCTTGCACATGACCATGATATTCAGTGGTTCAACGTGTCCCCGTCCCTCTGGTACGAACTCACTTTTTGTGAAGATGATAGGATTGAGGGCCATGATCTGACCAACTATCTGTTCTAACTGGACTGACGAAGTGGTTGCAGGTACGTGTGACTTTCCCAAGACTCTTAGCAATACCTCTTGATGTTCCTCGAATTTTTGTAAGAGATCCAGAATGTTGATTTGAGCTGGTTGCTTGTTCAATTGGTCTACTATATTATGCTTACTCTTATGAATGAGCTTAATGAAGTCTACAACTTCCTTATCTGTCACTTTTACCTTCTCTTCCATTTTTTTATCTTTATACATCTTACCCTTTCCTTTTTCTTTCCTTTTTTCTTCATCAGTCACCCCCTTTTTTGTTTCTTTTATTTCTTCTTTGATGCTTACTCCTTTTGTCGGCAACTTTTGACACCTTCCTACCTTTGTCATATGACCAATGTCAGTCACCATTACTTTCTTCATTGTATCGATCCCTATGGATGTGGTGATAGTTGTCTCGTAGCTCTAGGGGACGGTTTGATTCGAGCTATAGGGAAATGGTTTAGGTGAGCGGATGGTCATCGGAGGTGGATCAGGTTTTATACTAAGAATGAGGGGTGGTGGTGATGTTTGGATGTGGTAGTAATAGGAGGAGCTACTTGAGGAGTTGATAAAGTGTAGGGGATGACGAGTGGTGGTCGAGTGGATGAAGTGTAAGGTATGTGAAGGGGGGGTCGAACTGTATTTTGGGAACTTGGCAATTGACAATATATAAGGTATGATGAGAGGTGGTCGAGTAGTAGCATTGGGATCTTGATGATGGAGGGTGAGGTTAGCCAATCTGAGTGGCAGTCGTGTATTTCAATGTGGAGTTGTCGTGTAATGGTTAACTATGTTGATCGCAGGCATTCCTACTTTCTTTGTTAGGTGGACCATGATTTTTGCCCCAATAGGGGCTATCAAATCTGATGTGAAGTCGAGTTCTTCGTAAATAACATGCACTCCATGCCCATTTCCCCCTCTATTGATGTTTTGCTGCTGAGTGGGATTTGTCGACCTATCCAATATGAGTGGCTTTTTGTCTATCAGATTCTGTACTTGGTGCTTGAGCTGCTAGCATTGATCTGTAGAGTGCCCTGGAGCACCCATGTGGAATTCGCAAAATAAGTTAGGGTTTTACCTTGGACATTTCTCAGCTTCTGGATTTGGTGGCCTCTTAACGAGATATTCTCCCCTTAGCAAGATCGAGAATAATTTTGATAATGTCATTGGCAATTTAGTAAACACCCGGTTAACCCTATTTGGTCGTGCTTGCTGGCCTTGCTTATATTGTGGTGCTTGCTGTGTAACCAATAAAGGGTTTGCTTGGAATGGTTTCTGAGGTACAGGGGACCAGACTGGTGAAAGTATCGGAGCCCAAGAAGTTGACGGAGCTTGTGGTTTCAGCGCTGGTGCTGGAATGAAGAGGGGTCGGTTTGGTTGTACGTTGTTAACATGTGTTTCTTCTCTCTTCTTTACTACTGGCACTGGTTTTCTCTGAGAGGGGATCCCTACTGCTGTCCCTAAGCCTGTAAAGTCAAATATCAGACCGGTTCGGATCCCGTCCTCGACCCGATCTACTATTTATACCAGATTTGAAAATGTGCCTCTGGTGTGCCCCACTAGATGAGTGTAGAAGGCGTGCCTTAGTGTCGAGATAAACGTGGTATTCATCTCTTGTTCAGTCATTGCAGGTATTACTTGTAAGGTCGACTCTCGCCACTTCTATGCATACTCTTTCAACGTTTCTATTTTTTTTTGTCATCTTCGCCATATCATTTCGATCTAGACCAACATCCGTATTGAATCAGTAATTTTGCCAGAACGTCTTTGTTAGGTCCTGCTAGTTCTTAATGAGTGCGTGGTCCAATCCAGAGAATCATTTGAGTGCCGGCCATGTTAAACTCTTTTGAAACAACTGCATTGGCAATCTGTCATCCTCACCATATTGGCACATAGATCCACAATATAAGTTTAGATGTGATAGAGGACACTTTACTCCGTTATATTTTTCGAATTCTAAACACTTGAACTTGGCTGGCAACTATGCATTAGGGTAGAAGCAGATGTCCTTAAATCGAGTTCCACTCATGGTATTGGGGCCTTTCATCCTCCTCATTTCATCCTGTAGAGACTCAATTTGTTGAGCCAAATTTTCATCTGTCGCACTTTTGGTCTCTGTGGCCCTATACTCGCATTCGTCATCAGGAATGACCACAGGAGGTAGTCGATTTTGTGGAATATAGAGTGGGGGTCCTTGGTATTCTGGCGCTGCGGGAGGCATAGTGGTCCCTGGGGAGGTTGTTCGGGTAGATCCTGATTTGACCCTGTTGCAGGGTGTTGCATTGTCTGGGCTTGTATGATGTTGACATTGACTAACACGACACTTAACATCTTTTCTTGCCTCTCAACCATTTTTAATAGTGCTGCTATTCTGGGATCAGCGTCTGACGTTTGAGCTGCTGTGGGTCGTGCTGGTTCAGAAGAACTCATGGTGACAGTGGAAGATCTGAGAAAATACGGAGGTACTTTTGGCTGCTTATATTTCTTTCGTTTGGCCACTTGTGGGTACAGAAGACCTAGTATTATCATTTTGTTTACAAAAATAAAGATGCATGATGTTTTTATTAGGCCAGGTCCAGTTATTTATTATAAGGTAAATGAGTTTTAAAACAAAGGGTTTCTCGGTACGGAGCTGGTATCAATATAAAGTTGGCATCAGCGCGGAGCTGGATTGTGTATTTTTGAAAATAATTACATCAACACAAAGCTGGCATCAACACGGAGTTGGCATCAGCACGAAGCTAGCATCGACTCGGAGTCGGAAACATTTTGAACAAGGAAATTTCATCAGCACGGAGTTGGCATCGACACAGAATCGATAAAATATTTGAAAAGAGAATTATATTAGCGCGGAGCTGGCATCGACACGGAGTCGGTAAAATATTTTTTTGAAAAAAAATTATCTCAGCACGAAGTTGGCATCGACATAGAGTCGTTAAAATATTTTGAAAAAAAGGGAATTTCATCAGTATGGAACTGGAATCAACACGGAGTCAGTAAAATCTTTTGAAAAAAGAATTACATCAGTGCGGAGTTGGCATCGACATGGAGTCGGTAAAATATTTTTTTTTGAAAAAAAATTACCTCAGCACGGAGTTGGCATCGACACGGAGTCGATATCAGCACGGAGCTGGCATCGACACGGAGTCGGCAACAACACGGAGTTTGCATCAGCACGGAGTTGGCATCAACACGGAGTTGGTATAACATTGAGAAAAAAGAATTACATTAGCACGAGACTGGCATCGACACGGAGTCGGTATAACATTTTGAAAAAATGGATTGCTGCAAACAAGTCAAGTTGAAAAGATATATATTTTTTTGTTAGCCCTCAATCTAATTCTATGAAATCAATGCCGGCCAGTTAGATTTCCAGGGAAGAGGCGGAGCACAATGACACTCTTAAATTACCTCATTTCCTTGAATAGACGTAGTCTATCCCCATCGTATCAACAGGGCAAGATCTTTCTAGGCATCGACTTTGATCAAGGACTACAATTGATGCTTTTAAAAAAAAATTTGATTGAAAAAATTGAATTAATTTGAGTTGATTGATCAATTGTCAGCCTTGTTAGATTATGGATCATGGACTTGGTTTGATATGGGTCGTGGACCCGGTATGTAGTAGATTTGGGTCATGGACCTAGTTGAAATAGATCTGTGTCGTGGACACAGTTGAAATAGATTTGGGTTGTGGACTCAGTTGAAGTAGATTTGAGTTATGGACCCAGTTGAAATGGATATAGGTCGTGGACCCAGTTGTAGTGAATGTGGGTTGTGGACCCAATTGAAATAGATCTAGGTCATGGATCCAGTTGTAGTGGATCTGGGTTGTGGACCCAGTTGAAATGGATCTTGGTCGTAGACCCAATTGAAATGGATCTGGGTCGTGGACCCAATTATAGTGGATTTGGGTTGTGGACCCAGTTGAAATGGATCTGGGTCGTGGACCCAGTTGTAGTGGATCTGGATTGTGAACCCAGTTGAAACGGATTTAGGTCATGGATCCAGTTGAAATGGATATAAGTGATGAACCCAATTGTAGTGGATCTAGGTTGTGAAACCAATTGTAATGGATTTGGGTCGTGCACCCCGTTGTAGTAGATTTGGGTTGTGGACCCAGTTAAAACGGATCTGGGTCGTGGACCGAGTTGAAATGGATATGGGTCGTGGGCCCAGTTGAAATGGATTTGGGTTGTGGACCCACTTGTAGTGGATTTGGGTCGTGGACCCAGTTGAAATGGATATGGGTCATGGACCCAGTTGGAAGTATATATGGGTCGCGGACCCAATTAGAAGTGGGTATGGGTCGTGGACCCATTTTAGATGGATATGGGTTGTGGACCCATTTTTTATGTTTGGTGATGACAGTAACGGATTTGATTGTAGGCGAGGTTGATGGTGTACTACTTTAGGTGGGGTCAACTTTGATCGATAGAATGTATGCGAGTTCTGTTTTGATCAAACAAAGAAAAACGGCGAGGAGAGGGTCCTAAGCTTAATTAAAAAATGATCCATTTAAGCATTTTTAAGCCTTAAATATCAAAAGAAAAATAAACCCGAGAACAAAAGTTGTCAAGACTGATGTCAGAAACAAAATGAGCAAATTTTTTTTTTCATCCGTATTTCAAGTACGGATATAGGTTTTTCATACCTATCCGTGCTTGAAATACAGACCAGTACGAATTTTTGGCTAAATTTTTTTAATTTTTAATTTTATATTTTTTATTAAGTTTGTTAATCCAATATTGAGGTACATTGCTTTTGATTTTTGGCTTAGGCAAAAAAAAAGTTACATTTTTTCATTTTTTTCATTTTTTGTTTTGTTTTGTTTTTTATTTTTCATGATATATATGATAAAAAAATTGATTTTTCCCCTCTTACCAAGGGAATAAGCAAAGAAAAGACATACCCCTAAGCCTATACAATCTTTCCATTGTGGGCTTATAACTTGGGCTTCGAGTCCCGAATACACTAAACATTTACAACGTTACTTCGAGGGTCGATATAAAATTGAAAAATTGTGTCCTAGCATTGTCTAATCGGGCACATGCATGCGGCTAGTAGGTGGTTTCACGGCTACCCGATCTTCAAACCTCGATGCATACCGAAGTACGCACGTCGTTAGTTGGTGATCGGATTTGATGTGTTCATCCTCGACACTTGAAATAACGATCTCAAGCTGTAGAACTACCAGGCATCGGGGCTAAATATATTGAGGGTGGGGTGGTCGTGCAATGGGGTTATGCGCGCAAGTGCATACGTGCATTTTCATTTATTTCTTTTATCGACACCCTTACAAATATCCTTGAAGTAAAAGAAAATAAATATGTCACTTGAAAAAAAAAATGAACATGAACAACAAACATAAACTATGTTAATAAACCAAATAAAAATAATTTTTTTTCTGTTTTGATTTTTTGGAAGTAACCGAGTTGACACGAGAGTAGAACCTTGTTCTCCAGTGGAGTCGCCAGCTGTAGATACGTGGTTTTGCGATTACGATGGCCACATCACTAAGGTTTGAGTTGATGAAAACCAGAAAGTGGATATTTTGTTTGAAATATTGAAAATGGTAAAAATCGAAAAAAATGAAAAACGGTATGAAACGGTAAAATGTCAGAGTCACACCCGAGGGGTGATTTCTGCATTTTATATTGTTGTGTTGTGTGTAGGTTAGTGAACGGATATCCAGGGATAATATTACTGGTTGCATGTTTATTTACTTTCTGTTAGCGCAAGGTGCTGTTTACTTTTCCGTTATGTTATTTATTTTAGGTCGGGTGGCCACATTTGCATGGTAGGAAACTGGATATCCATTCCCAATCTTATATTGTTAATTTCTCTTTTATTTTCAAATGAAAATAATATATATAGGGGGCGGTTCACTAGCTCTAAAGTTTGCCAAACATTGTGCCAAACATTTTTCAAAACATGGGTTAGAAGCTTTGGAATGAGTTGATTTTTTGTGAGGATGATCTCTATGACGAGGAGATCATCCTTACAAAAAATCAGCATATTCCAAAACTTCTAACCCCCATCAAAAGTGATTTACAAAAATTGGACGGTCCACTATTCTTCAACTTGTAAACTAGGGTCAGAAGTTTCAAAATGAGCTGATTTTTGGTGAGGATGATCTTTTCATCGTAGAGATTATTCTCACAAAAAATCAGCCTATTCTAAAACTTCTAACCCCATCAAAAGTGATTTACAAAAAAGGTTTGGCAAACTTTAGGGCTGCCGAACTGCTTATATATATATTTTCAATGTTTGGCAAACTTTAGGGTTGCCGAACCGCTTATATATATGTAGCTATTTTGTGAGCTGTTAAAGAGTCTGTGAATGCCTGAAGGGATAGTGCATCATATCATTCTAAGTGGTGTACTATCCTGGGATGTACGGTAGGGACCACCAAGCTCATACGTGGTATGGGACGCGTATGAGAATGATGAAACAATTGGAATCCTGGTTATTCCTCTCTATCTTTACCAGTAAGCTTGTAATGTAAAGGTGGTCGTGTACAAATGGTTTGTAGATTTAGGAATCACATGCACGCCTGATAGGCATAGACAAAGATGATTAGTCAGTGATCACTAATAATCTATAGTAGTCGAACGTTCTGACACATCGAAAAGAGACCCATTGTTTACGGTCATGTCAAACAGCCAGCTTGAGCCTGATAAATGATCCTGTAAGTATGGTAAATTGCGACCAGTCACAAAATCAGGAACAAATACTTTATTATGAAACATCATGTCCCGACTGGAAACAATCCAGTCATGAATCCCAACTCTCTAATTCCATTACTCCACCATTGTGTATTATCTATCTGTTGTCTTATTTTGATATATAAAATGAAATGCATGTTTAATGTTTCCGTTTGGTCAATTAGATTTGTATATAAATAAAATGTTATAGTGTGTACTACTGAAGATATAATGTGAGTTTTAAAATGTTTAGTTGTTCATCCCTGGCTATATGAACCAGTTAATCGTAGTTTCTTATGTAAAACTTTGCATATTTGAAAATGATTCAGTATATGTATTCGTTCATGTTAGGAGAGGTTATTGGCAGAAATCGTTTGCTTTCCTACTGGGTAACCATTATTACTCATCCTTTCTTTCTTCATTTTTTTCGTTTCAGATTTAGAGCTTGGCGATGCAGGTATAGAGCACGAGTGAGGATCATCTGGTTGGTCAGATAGACAACTAGAGTTCGTCACCTGGTGAGTACTGGGGTTATACCTCAGTTCCTCTAGGTAGTCGTATGGATTTTATCTTGAGTGTTACGACTTTTGTTAGAGTGGGGAGTTTTGTATAATGTTATATTTTGTTTACCCTTCCGTACTCTGATCTATTGTACGTTATTAGATGCATATAGGTTTTCGCTTGTATTATATTTTATATGTATATATACAGGATTTTGTATGTCGTTTATCAGGTGCAGGTTGAACTCTTTAGAATACAAACATAAATAGAGGAGACTATGCTGAAATTTCGAGGTGCCTTGTGTTAGTGTTTGGCAGGGCGCCATAGATTCAGTGGCAAGCCTAAACGAGCGATCGTAAAGATCCCTAGGAAGCATATAAAAAATGATCGAGAAATGAAGAAGAACGTTAAAAGAATGCTAAAAAGAATAATAGATCATTGAAAGTCGAGCAAAATAGTTTGGCTCTTGTGAAAGAAGAAGATTCTAGTCTAATTACGAAGGATCAACCATTGTTAAGGATTTGAATTAACAAAAATTCTATCTTTTGAGTCAACAAACATTAAGTGACATCTAATGATGTTCTTGAAAAATCAAATATCGAAATGGTGAAAGGCCTTCCTTCTACTACCCTAACATATCTACTGCTAGTCAGCCCACTAGAGCCTTCAATTACCTAGAACCAGGGCATGCCACCCCACACTAGGGCAATTTTGAAAAAAAATATATATCATTACAAAAAAAAAAAAATCTTGGTTAAAGTGACTTGGATCAAACTAAATGAAGTATAGTTAAAAGCATCAACCATCCCAAAATCCATCAAATCCAAGATTTCAAATGAGCTATATGCCACAAAATTGAGGAATTAATAATGCAAACCCTGTCAGACCCCATGCTTGGGTAGCCATCTTCTATCAATCATCCAATTTCATCAAATCCAAAATTTCAAACGAGTCATGTGTCACGAAATCAAAGAATTCAAGGAGACTAAACCCTGTCAAACCCCGTACTTGGGTAGTCATCTTCTGAATCTACCATCCCACTTGATGCTTTCAAACATGCGTAAACGAGTTCTTTCTGGATCAAGCTGAATAAGATGTAGTTTCATTCTCACAAAAAAAAAAGAATAAAAAGTAAACTCCCGGTTCAACGTATCCATTATATCAAAATTTATATTCAAGCTTAAACCATTTCTTTGCGAAACTCAACCCTATCCACATTACATCATAAAATTAAGTCTTCTCTGATCGAGAAATAGTTTAAAAAGAATACTCCTACCATGAATGTTCATTGACAATGAAGGAATAACTATCTAAGAGGAGTTTACAAGAAGTGTATCGTGACTTGAAAAGACATAGTGAAAACCTACAAAGGCGTTATGAAAAATAAAATAAAAAATCAAATCATGGAAGATCAAATACCATAAGCATGATGAAAACCTGAAAAGGCATCGATGCACAAAAATTATGAACTCGGATTTGGTAAAAATCGTACTTGCCGCTAAGGGCATGAATGACAAAAAAAAGAGAGAAGAAAGATCATCTTTATCCATTAATCATCTCTACCTCGAAAATGTTTGAAATCTAAGTAATCATCTATCTATCAATATCTCGAACAAATTCTGAAGTTTACTACTAAACATCAATCATCACACAATCCTCAAAGACCATACAATCATTTTCTATCATTTTGTCGATATTCAATGGTGGGGATGACTCTAAAGGACCTTAAAGAAAATTGAGAAAAACTATTCTTTATTTGACAAACACCCTAGTCAGTATTCAACAATGTCGGATTCTTGGTCTAGTCATATTGCTCATACTAAAAGGATGATTTAAAAAAATACAAATTTTTTTCTACATGCATCATGTAAATTAATATTAAGGGTTTAGGACGAAAATTTCAATTTATTATTTAAAAACAAGGTATCAAATTAACTGAGGCCAATAATTATCAAAATTATTTTGCATAAACACTTTTTTAACATATCACTCCCCATTAAAAGCCTAAACTACATATCGCTCCTCAGTAAGAGTCTAAAAATGTTTGTTGCTCCTTTGCAAGAGCCTAAACTGCATATCGCTCCTCACTAAGAGACTAAAACTACTTGTCGCTTTTCAGTAAGAGCCTAAAACTGCTTGTTGCTCCTTAGTAAGAACCTAAATTGTATGTTGCTCTTAAGAAAGAGCCTAAACTCCATATCACTCCTTAGTAAGAGCCTAAACTACATATTGCTCCTCAATAAGAGTCTAAAACTGCTTGTTGCTTCTTTGCAAGAGCCTAAATTGCATTTTACTCCTCAATAAGAGCTTAAAATTATTTGTATCTCTTTAGCAAAAGCCTAAACTACATATTACTCCTCAACAAGAGTTAAATTGTATGATGCTTCCCAATACGAGCCTAAACTACATGGTGCTCTTCAGTAAGAATATAAACTGTATGTTGCTCCTTGTCGCATGAGTATAAACTACATGATATTCTCAGTCTTTTAAAAAAAATAAAACAAAAATAAAAAATAGAAGAAAAAGAATTTTGATCTTCCTTAGATTTCACAAGATCGTCATTTAAAGTAAAAGTTGTTAAATCATTTTTGTCGAAACACAATTAGATTGCAAATCTCATCTCCACTTTCCACAATTAGTCCAATCCCTGTCAGACTCCTAGTTTGGGAAAACGTCTCATTTATAGTAGATTCCATCCCTATCAAACTCAAAGCTTAGGAGGATAATGTTTTCTTTCCATTTGCCAACCACTACTATAGAACCACGTATCTACAGCTGGCGACTCCACTGGGGAGCAAGGTTCCATCCTCGTGTCAACTCGATCACTTTCAAAAAATAAAACAAAATTTTTATTTGGTTTTCTAACATAGTTTGTGTTTGTTGTTCATAGTCTTTTATTTTTTGTTTCAAGTGACATGTTGTAATATTTATTTTCTTTTGCTTTCAAGATACTTGTAAGGGGGTCGATCAAGAAATAAATGAAAATGCACGTGAACTCGCGACCGTAGCCCATTGCACAAACCACCCCACCCTCAATATATTTAGCCTCGATGCCTAATAATTCTACGGCTTGAGATTGTTATTGCAAGTGTCGGGGATGAACACATCAAATCCGATCACCAATCAATGACGTGCGTACTTCGGTATGCATCAACGTTTGAAGATCGGGTAGCCGTGAAACCACCTATTAGACTCATGCATGTTCTCGATTAGACAACGCTAGGACACAAGTTTTTAATTTTACATTGACCCCCAAAGCAACATTGTATGTGTTTATTGTAGTCAGGCCTCGAAGCCCAAGTTGTAAGCCCAAAAAGGCATGTTAGATCGTAAGTTGTTATTTTGGCTTTCTTTTTCACTTCCCTTAGGTAAAAGGGAAGGAATGCATGTTGCATCATGTTCAAAACAAAAAAATAGTGAGTGAGTGACTAAAAGAACAACTAAGTGAGGCACATCGAAAATAGGAAATAAGAAACCAGTTTCTAGGAATTGCAGGAACTGGATTTCTTTCTGGTCCATGTCTTGGAAACATGGTTGAAACAAAATGTGCCTCATCTGTGTTGGGAGCACGGTTGAAACAGAACGCACCTCATCCGTGTTGGGAGCACAGTTGAAATGGTGAATGTCTCATCCATGCCCAAAATACGGATAACACAAATGATAGTTTCATTCGTGTCCTGAACATGGACCAGTATGAATCCTGATAACATACCAAATGTATAGAGCTCCCACTTGCTGTTTAAGCTTCAATGCCACTCAAACAAAAAAATAAAAAATGAAAATGTATTTTTTTTATTGGCCTAAGCCAAAAACCATAGGCAATGTGCCTCAATTTTGGATTCACAAACCTTAAAAAAAAAAAAATTTAAGCCAAAAATTCGTTTCTGGTCTGTATTTCAGGCACGAATAGGTATAAAATACCCGCATCCATACTTGAAATACGGATGTATATTTATTTAAATTTTATTTCTCATTCTGTTCCTGACATCAGTCTTGACAATTTTTGTTTTGGAGTTTATTTTAATTTTGAATTTTAAGGCGTCAAACTACTTAAATGGATCATTATTTTTGTAATTAAGTTCAGGGCCTACCACTCATCATCGATTTAAATAGTATTTCGATTCTCCTAAGTGTCAATTTGCGATCGAAATTGAGTCTGCTTATTCTCTACCAAGACCCAACATGGCATACTATCAACCACGATCAAATCCATTATCAAGGGTCAACTCGAATCGGGTCAACGACCCGTGATCACTCTTAACTGAGTCCAAACCCACGTCCATTCAAAATGGGTCTATGACCCATATCCATCTCAAATGGGTCTACGACCCATATCTATTTCAAGTTGGGTCCACGATCCATATCCATCTCAAATTGGGTTCACGACCCATATCCATGTCAACTGGGTCGATCCACTACAACTTGGACCACGTCTCAGATCCATTTCAACTGGGTCCATGACCCAGATCCACTACAAATGGGTCTACGACCCAGATCCACTTCCATTGAGTCTACGACCCAGATCCACTACAATTAGGTTTACAACCCAGATCCATTTCAACTGGGTCCACAATCACAACCCGGATCTATTTCAACCGGGTCCTGATCCAAGTCCATGATTCATTTATGATCTAACAAGGCTAACAACCAGTCAATCAACTCAAATGAATTCAATCTTTTTCAATCAATTTTTTTTAAAAGCATCAATTGCAGTCCTTGATCAAAGTCGGTGCCTAGAAAGATCTTGCCTTGTTGATACGAGGGGGATAGACTACGTCTATTCAAGGAAATGAGGTGATTTAAGAGTGCCATTGTGAGCCGCCTCTTCCCTGGAGATCTGATTGGCCGACATTGATTTAATAGAATTGGATTGAGGGCTAACAAAAAAAAAATCTTTTCAACTCGACTTGGTTGCAGCAATCAACTTTTTCAAAATGTTATACCGACTCCGTGTCGATGCCAGTCTCGTGCTGATGTAATTCTTTTTCTCAATGTTATACCGACTACGTGTCGATACCAGCTCGATGCTGATGCCAACTCCGTGTTGATGCTGACTCCATGTCGATGCCAGCTCCGTGTTGATGCTAACTCCGTGTTGATGTCAACTTTATATCGATGCCTATTTTGTGCTGAGATAATTCTTTTTTTCAAAAAATATTTTACCGACTTCATGTCAATGCCAGCTCCACGCTGATGTAATTTTTTTTCAAAAGATTTTATCGACTCCGTGTAGATGCCAGCCTCATGCAGATGAAATTTTTTTTTCAAAATATTTTACCAACTCTATGTCGATGCCAGCTTCGTGCTGATGAAATTCTCATTTTCAAAATGGTTTGCCGACTCCGTGTCGATGCCACCACTGTGTTGATGCCAACTCCGTGTTGATGCCAGCTCTGTGCTGATGTAATTGTTTTGCAAAAATACACAATTGAGTTCCGGGCTGATGCCAACTCTGTGTTGATGCTAGCTCCGCATCGAGAAACCCTTTTTCTTTAAAACTCGTTTACCTTATAATAAACAACTTTACCCGACCTAATAAAAATATCATACATCTTCATGTTTTACAAATAAGATAATAACGCTTGGTCTTCTGTACTTACAGGTGGCCAAATGAAAAAAATATAAGCAGCTAGAGGTACCTCGGTATTTTCTTAGATTTTCTATCGTTACCATGAGTTCTTCCGAACCAGCATAACCCACAACGGTCGAAACGTCAGATGTTGATCCAAGAATAACAACACTACTGAAAATGATTGAGAGGCAAGAAAAGATGTTAAGTGCTATGTTAGCCAACGCCAGCATCATACAAACCCAAAGAATGCAGCACCACGCATCCGGATCAAATCAGGATCTACCCGAGCAACCTCCGTAAGGACCACAGACCACTATGCCTCATTTAGTGCAGGAATACCAGGGACCCCCACTCTATATTCCATAGAATCGACCATCCCCTGTGGTCATTCCTGATAACGAATGCAAGTACAGGGCTACGGAGGCCAAAAGTGCAACAAATGAAAAATTGGCTCAACAAATCGAGTCTCTGCAAGAAGAAATGAGGAGGATGAAATGCCTCAATACTATGAGTGGAACTCGATTCAAGGACCTCTGTTTCTACCCCAATGCTCAATTACCGGCCAAGTTCAAGTGTCCGAAGTTCGAAAAGTATAACGGAGTGGGGTGCCCACTATCGCACTTGAAATTATACTACGGATCTATGTGTCAATATGGCAAGGATGACAGGCTATTGGTGCAGTTGTTCCAAAGAAGTTTAACAGGACCGTCACTCAAATGGTTTTCCTGGTTAGATCATACGCTCAATAAGAACTAGTAAGACCTGACAGAAATGTTTTGGCATAATTACCAGTTCAATACAGATGTTGGTCTAGATCGGAATGACATGGCTAAAATGACAAGAAAACAAAGGGAAATGGTGAAAGAGTATGCATAGAGATGGCGAGAGTCTGCCTCACAAGTAAGGCCTACAATGACCAAGTAAGAGATGAACACAACGTTTATCTCTACACTAGGGCACGCCTTTTATACTCATCTGGTAGGGCACACTACAGGCACATTCTCAAATCTGGTACAAGTAGCAGATCGGGTTGAGGACGGATCCGAACCAGTATGATATTTAATTTTACAGCCAAACCGACCTCTATTCATTCCTTTACTAGCGCCAAGACCACAAGTGTTGTCTACTTCCTAGGCTCCGACACCACCATCCGCTTGGAACCCTGTACCTCAAAACTAATTCAGGGCAAATCCTCCACCAGTTGCACATCAGGCACCATTGTATGGGCAGAACCAATAGGCACGACCCAACAGGGTAAACAGAGTGTTTACCAGGTTACCTATGACATTATCAGAATTACTGCCAATCTTACTCCGGGGTGAATATCTTGTAAAACGTTCACCAAACCCCGAGACTGCTAAAGGGCCAGGGTACAACCCAAATTTGTTCTGCGAATTTCATATGGGTGCACCAGGGCACTCTACAGACCAATGTTGGTAGCTCAAGCACCAGGTACAGAATTTGATAGACAAAAAGGTACTCATATTGGATGGGCCGGCAAATCCCACTCAGCAGCAAAACATCAATAAAAATCCTTTACCCACTCACAATGGAGGGGGAAATGGGCACGGAGTATATGTCATTTGCGAAGAACTCGACTTCAATCCATCAGATTTGATAGCCCCTATCGGGATAAAAATCAAGGTCCACTTAACAAAGAAAGTAGGAATGCCCATGATCAACACAGTCAACCATCACACGACAAATCCACATTGAAATACACGACCGCCACTCAAATTGGTTGATCTCACTATCCACCCCACTCCTCAAATTTCCAATACTATTATCTGACCACATCTCATCATACCTTACACATTGCCAAGTCTTCAAAATATGACTCGACCCCCTTCATATAACATACACCCCATCCTCACGTCCACCACTCGTCATCCCATACAATCCATCAACTCCTCACGCAATTCCTCCTATCACCGTAACACCCAAAATCACAATCGCGACCCCTTATTCTCAATGTAAAACCTAATCCATTTCCAATGACTATATGCTCACCTAAACCATTCCCCTATAGCTCCAATCAAGCCGTCCCCTAGAACTACGAGACAACTATCACCGCAATCGTCGGGGTTGAAATAATGAAAAAGGTAATGGTGGCCGACATTGGCCATATGACAAAAACATGAAGGTGTCAGAAGGCACCAGTAAAATGGATAAGCATCAGGAAGGAGGTAAAGGAAACAACAAAAGGGACAGAGGACAAGAAGAGAAGAAAGGAAAAGGGGAAGGGCAAGGCAAACGAAGATGACAAGGAAATGGAAGAGGCAAAAGTGGCAGATAGAAAGGCAGCAGACTTCATTAAGCTCATTCGCAAGAGTGAGCATAATGTAGTTGACCAATTGAACAAGCAACTGATTCAGATCAGCATTCTGGACTTGTTAAAAAAAGTCAGAAGAACATCAATAAGTACTGCTGAGAATTCTGGGAAAGTCACACATACCTTCGACCACGTCACCAACACAGTTAGAACAAACGGTTGGTCAAATCATGGCCCCCAATCCCATCATATTCACTAAAAACGAATTCATACCAGAAGGATGGGGGCACGAGGAACCATTAAATATTATGGTTATGTGCAAGAGCATGATGGTCGCTAGGGTATTAATTGATAATGGCTCAGCTCTCAATGTCTGTCCTCTCGAAACTTTTCAAAAACTTAATGCTGATTGGTTGCATGTCAAACCCAACAATAAGGTTGTCCGAGGTTTCGATAGCTCGAGAAGGGATTATCTGGGAAAGGTGGATTTACCGATCACAATAGGCCCGTGTATGTTTGAAGTAATATTCGAGGTCATGGAGATACCGACAACCTTTAACTTACTGTTGGGCAGACCATGGATCCACATTGTTGGAGCAGTACCTTCTTCTTTGCACCAAGGAGTCAAATTCATCATGGGGCAGAGGATGATATCAGTATTGGTAGAAAATCTTATTCCAGCTAGGAGAGCTTTGGATGTGCCATTCATTGACATTGAAATGACAAAGGATAAGGTACTCTACCATTCTTATCAATTTGCTGCTATTAATTACATGGAAAAAAGGGAAGGAGAAGGTAAAGGTAGAGCTATCAAGAACAAATCTAATGATTGGGCGGATTTTGAAAAAAACATGTTACCGACCCAGACAAGGGCTGGGATCGGGAGGAAAAGGGAAAGCTATACCGATCTAAGCAAAGAAACATATTCCTTATTTCGGTCTGGGGTTTAGGCCCACAAAAAAGGATATATCAGAAATGAACGACAAGAAGAAAGAACTTAGACTAGCGAGAAAGTAAAATCGGGAATTGAATGTCTAGAAACTGGGCAGAGTTTCTCATATCAGTATCAGCTTTCCAAAATCTCATGTCAGACCCGATAGTCTATCAGAACCACTGCCAACAAAACCAGCCAGAAAGTCGAGAACAGTAAGTTTCAAGCCTCTACACATTCAAGAAGACTCAGTTGTTGAGTCCCAATCATCCTTCGTAGAAGGCATTGATATCCTATTCAATGGGGATTCCAACGAAAGTCTATCAGAAACTACCTAAGAGCCTACGAAAGTGGAAATCACCACAAGCCAAGAGAAAGAATCACCCTTTCCTACTAACATCGATTGGGCATCAGTCATCATCCCACCAAACTTGGGAGGGACTATGTCCCAACATGACAACAATCAACCGAAGATCATGGTCATCTCCGAACCACCGATCAAACCACCCAACAAATTACTTTCACATCTCATTCGCCCCCTCAGAAAAGGGAAAGTTCTGAACAATTGGGAAGAATTCCCGTTAACCCTTGAGGCTGCTGAGACCTAAAAAAAAACGTCGTTAGATAAATCTAGTTTGTCCAAGGATCATAACGAGCCCTCGTCATTGGGTAAAGACTGTTTTGAGGGCTCCTTATCTTTATTAATGAATTTGCATTATTGTTATTCTTATTTTAGATATCTAGAAAATCACAAAAAATCAAATATTTTTTTAAAGACCAAAAAATCAAAAAAATCCAAAACCTTTCAAAATTACAAAAAAAAAATAGATATTTTTGAAAAAAAAAAAAAAAGAATTTTCAAGGGATCTGTCTCAATCAAACGAGTACCTATATAGAACTAAGTTTGAAAGGGACGAGTATGATTTTGATCTTGAACTCGACTTCGACCTCAAGGGGATCGAAGAAGAGTCTGAGGACGAAATGAAGTACCTACCTAAAAAAATCAAAGACTTGGTAAAACGTCTTGAGAAACGTGTTCAGCCAAACATCGAGGATACAGATTTAATTAATCTTGGTACCAAGGAGGACCCATGAATCATCAAGATCGGAGCCTTATTAACATCGCAGCAAAAGGAAGAAATGGTCAAACTCTTACGAAAGTATCAGGACGTCTTCACATGGTCATACAGAGATATGCCGGGGTTGGATACAGATCTTGTTGTACACAAACTACCAATTGCTCTCAGAAGTAAGTCGATCAAGTAGATACTGAAAAGGTTAAAGCCAGAATGGACCCTCAAAGCCAAGGATGAGGTCATGAAGCAATTCGAAGCTGGATTTCTTGCAGTCTCTACGTACCCCGAGTGGTTAGCTAACGTCGTCCCAGTATCTAAGAAAGATGGAAAAGTACACATGTGTGTTGATTACCGAGACTTGAACAAGACCAGTCCTAAAGATGATTTCCCACTACCACATATCGATACTCTAGTCGATAGTATAGCAGGGCACGACATGTTCTCATTTATGGATGGCTTCTCAGGTTATAACCAGATAAAAATGGCAGAAGAAGACCTGAAAAAGACTGCATTCATCACGTCATGGGGCACTTTCCACTACAAAGTCATGCCATTCGAGTTAAAGAATACAGAGGCAACTTATCAGCATGCAATGACTGTCTTGTTTCATAACATGATCCATAAGGAAATGAAAGTCTATGTAGATGACATGATCGTTAAATCTGGTATAGAAGAAGACCATCTGGTAAATCTCAAAAAGTTGTTTTACAGGCTCAGAAAGTACAGTTTGAGGCTTAACCCGGCAAAATGTGTATTCGGGGCAACATCGGGCAAACTATTGGGTTTCATCGTCAGCAAAATGGGCATCGAAATAGATCCAGCAAAAACTAAATATATCTTCGAGATGAAGACACCCATTTCAGAGAGAGATGTTCGGGCATTTTTGGGAAGAATACAGTATATCAGTCGATTTATAGCTCAACTCACGCCTATCTGTGAGTCAGTCTTCAAGCTATTGAGGAAGGATACGCTAAAGAAGTAGAACAAGGACTGTCAAGAAGCATTCGATAAGGTCAAGCAATACCTGCTCAATCCATCAGTCCTTGTCCCTTCTACTCCATGGCGACCCCTGCTGATGTACATCTCAATACAAAAAACGTCAATGGGGTGTGTACTAGGGCAACACGATGAATCTAGATGGAATGAACATACTATTTATTATCTCAGCAAGAAGTTTACTGAGTACGAGAAAAAATATTCGATACTTGAGAACACTTGTTGTGCATTAGTCTGGACTTCTCAAAGACTACGTCACTATTTGCTTAGTCACTCAACTATGCTTATTACCAAAATGGACCTCCTGAAATATCTTTTCGAGAAATTGATATTAATAGGTCGTACAATGAAGTGGCAATTATTATTATCTGAGTTTGATATCACCTATGTCACTCAAAAATCCATCGTCGACCACTTCGCCGAGCACCCATTTCTTAACTACGAGCCATTAAAAATGAACTTTCTAGATGAAGCCATACTACTCATTGAGGTTGAGAACGATGATGAGGAACCAGGCTGGAAAGTATACTTTGACGGAACAGCCAATCAGAAAGGAAATGGAATAGGGGTAGTCTTGATTAAACCAGATGGGTCCACGTGTCAATTGCAATTAGAATGAAGTTCCAATATTCTAACAACGAGGCTGAATATGAAGCATGTATAGCAGGGTTGAAAATAACACTAGATCTCGAGGTAGATGAGATCGATGTTTTCGGAGATTCAAGCTTAGTAGTCTATCAGACAACTGGAGAATGGAAGACCCGGGAACAGAGACTGATCCCTTACCACGAGTATCTAGAGGAACTAAGCTTGTGCTTTGACAGGATTTCATTCACATATATGCCGAGAGCTAAGAATCAGTTTGCAGATGCACTAGCTACACTTACTTCTATGATCAGTATCTCGGAAGACCTAGTTATCGACCCAATTAAGATTGAAATTCAAGATGAGCCGGGCTATTGCTTACCCATCTAAGTAGAAGAATCTAAAGAAAAGTCTTGGTACTTAAACATCAAGGCATATCTCGAATATCGAACCCTCCCCTCAGATGCAACACCAAATGATTGGAGGATCATTACGAAATTAGCAGGGCATTCGTCATGACCAACGGTATTCTGTACAAGAAATTTCACCACGAGGTCTTACTTCGAAGTGTGACAGAAATAGAAGTGAAATGACTAATCGAGACCGTACACGGTGGAATCTGTGGACCTCATATGAATGGTCATATTCTTGCTAAGAAGATCATGAGGATGGTATACTATTAGTCAACAATGGAGAGTGATTGCTATCAGAATGCCCGCAAATGCCATCTATGTCAGATTTATGCCAATAAGATTAATGCTCCACCTTCATAATTACATAATATGACCACCCCTTGGCCTTTCTCGCTCTGGGGCATGGACGTCATCGGTTAGATCTCGCCAAAAGCTACTAATGGGCACCGCTTCATTCTCATTGCTATCGACTACTTTATCAAACGAATAGAAACTGCATCCTATGTTAATGTCACGAAGAGCAACGTCTTGAAATTTGTCAAGAATAGCATCATCTGCTGGTATGGGTTTCCCAGTGGATTAGTAATGGACAATGCAAAAAACTTCAAGAACAAAGACATAATTAAGATGTGCGAAGACTTCCAGATCACTTATCACAACTCTGTACCCTACAGACCCAAGATGAAGGGAGTAGTTGAGGCTGCCAACAAGAACATCAAAAGAATTATCGAGAAGATGGCAGTTACGTATAAAGATTGGCATGACATATTGCCTTTCGCACTTCACGCCTATCGAACCTCATTCAGGACCTCAATTAGGACAATTTCGTACTCACTAGCATACGGAATGGAAGCAGTCTTAATCGTAGAGGTTGAGATTCCCTCCCTCCGGATCTTAAAAGAAGTAGAGTTATATGAAGCTGAATGGATTCAGGCTCAGTTTGATCAATTGAATTTAATCAAAGAAAAATGTCTTGCAGCCATTTTTCATGGACAAATCTATCAACGATGAATAGCTCATGTTTACAACAAGAAAGTCAAACCTAGAGATTTCTCACTAGGATACCTTGTATTGAAGAAGATTCTGTCAATCTAAGAAGATGCTAGAGGAAAATTCAGACCAAACTATGAGGGACCATTTATTGTAAAAAAGATAATGACGGGAGGAGCTCTGATCCTTACAGAAATAGACGGACAAGTCTTCCGTCAACCAATCAATGCTGACACTGTCAAGAAATACTACGCCTAAAAACTGACCCTGAGATGACGAAAGGCTATCTTTACTATCCTAAACAAACTATCTAAACCTAGTCAACCCTTTTGAGCCATCACATTCATTTCTTAACTGGAGACTGGGGCAAGTCAACAACTACAAAACGATACAAAAAACAAAAGTGCCAAAAGAAAAAAAATTAGAGAGAAATAGAAAAATCATCATCAAATTACTCCTGACCCGCATGAGGATAAATTGTGAATGGCTAAAAATAGAAAAAAAAATCAAAAACTCGGATACTTGATCTAAGTTCGACCTAAATCTTTAGCCTAAACAAGTTCGAGAGACATTGGGAGGAGACATAGATCACCTTTTCGAAACAAAAATAGACAAATCCCATGTCTAGCCCACTTTAGATAAACTAAGACCCAAACCTTAACCTTTTTGTAACCTTTCACTACCATAAGCCTAAGCTAACGTTTCGTCCCACTAAAAATCCTTTTTGATCAGGGAATGTTCTACGGCAACACGGTCACAATAGCAACACCAATGATCTTGTGACTTGGTCCGGACCTCAAAGTCTTGTTAGTCGCTGGAAGACTCGAGAGGGGAATCCAGGTCGGATATTCGAAAAAAGAGAGTACTTGAAGTGTATAGTAGCTGATCTCACGACTCAACTTGAGTTGCCAAACCACGAATAGTCGTCAGCAAACTCGAGAGAAAAATCTAGATCAACTACTCAAGAAAGAGTGCCACTACAAGAGTAGAGTCACCGATCTCGCAGCTCAACTTGAGTCACCAAGCTACAAAGACACAGAGACTCCGAGCAAGAACTGTAATGTAAAAAATCTAAAAAAATACAAGCATAGTCTGAAAGAGCATAGTGAAAAGTCGAAAGGGCTTTATAAGTAAAAAAATCAAACTATGGTAAGATCAAAGCCACCGGCACGATGAAAATCCCAAAAAGGACATCGATGCGCAAAACCAACTCACACTCATTCTCTTTTACCAAACAACCACCATCACAATTCAACCAACCTCATCACCTCACTCTCCCATCTCTATTTGCCACATGTTATCATCCTTTCAATTCTTCCAAAAATCCAACTAACCAACCTAACACTCAATCAAACACCTAACCCCTTACACCACCATTCTTATCACTCATCTCATCTTACCAAACACTATACCCAAATGATTTGGGTAAGATCCAAACCATTTGGATCAAAACAGAGCCCATTTCCCTTATTACACAACTACCCTCATTTTCATTTAAAATTTCATACCCTTCACCCCAAAAACCCATGCCATTATCTATTCTCCCAGTTCTTCACCCCATAGACCCCTAAAATACCCTCCAAAAATCTATGAATACCCCTATCCTCTACTCAAAATAGGTAACCAACTCTCACTATAAAAAATCTCACCAAGTCTCACTATAAAAATTGATTCTCTAATCATCTCTTCTTTATTCTCACATCAATCTTCTAAAAAGAAAAATACACTCTTACATTTTACTAAGGACCTTAGAAGACATTGAAAAAGAAGAAGAAAAGAAAGATTGAAGCTTCAAGATGGGTCAAAGCAAACCCCCTCCCTTCTCCTTCTCTACCCTCTCTATTCCCTTCTTATACTATCCCCTTCCTCTATTTTTTTTTAGAATGCCTTTAAGATGTGATGCTCCCCTCCCTTATCTCCGGAAGATTGGATTTCGGTCCGATTGAAAGTATAAGGGTTATAATCTTTTTAAAAAATAAAATCAGTTTTGAACCCTTTAACCTATTTTGAGGCAACGGTGTTTGAATCTTTCTCGACTCATGAGAACTGATCCATTACCATGGCCAATACTTTTCAAATATACTCAAGGCTAATGCCCTCTAGGATCATCTCCTTCGATGAGATGATCCTTACAAGCTAAAGTCAAAAATGAATCCCTACTTAGGGTACAAATACACAATACGTGATACTTTATTTTTCGAATTTTTTAATCGAAATGACCAAGTGGAGTTGAGGTTACCACCACATGAAAGGGAGAAAAGGGTGCCTAACACCTTCCATTTTCTCCAACCGAACCGCTTATCCCGATCTCAAGATTTTATTAGTTCCTATCCATCATGACTCACTAAATGCCAAAATATCATTTTTTTGAAAAATGTATATCAGGTGACCATTCACACCCACTTACAATATGAATGGTGGCGACTCCAAACCATAGTAGACATGGTACTCGTAATCGCAAAACCACGGTATCTTGTACCCTTAGTAGGGATTTACTTTCGACTTGATTATAGAATCATCCCATTGAAGGAGATGATCATTTGAATCATTTGCCTCGGGAGCTAAGTGTGATTTGAAAAATATTGGCTATGCTTATGTGTTCATTTTCATGACTTGACAAAAAATTTGAACACCAATTGCCTCAAAATAGTTGATGGATTAAAATCAATTTTGTTTTCAAAATGGATTACAACCCTTATACTTTCGACCGGACCGAAGTCCGATCTATCGGAGATAAGGAAGGGGGATCATTGCATTTTAGAGGCTTTCTAAAATAGAAATTAAAGAGAGGAGAGAGATTATAAAGGAGGGATGAGAAGAGGAAAGAGAGAGAGGGTGTAGACACCCCATTTTTGCACTCGCCTGATTAATCAACTCGTCAATCTGATTGCAATGATTCCCAATGATGGATGTGTATTCCGTTGCTTTATTTTGTTACCAGATGTGTTTCAGAAATCCGGATGATGTATCTCGAATTGACAAAACCTTAGAAACCACGCTACGCTAGGAAAATACGACCCCAGAAATATAGAAATCATCATCTTGCAGACCAAAAAGAAACTTCACGATAAAAATCACTAAAAAATTACCAAATTACCAAAATACCCCTAACCTCAAAACAACCCTAGAGCCTACGTTACGCTTAGGAAAACTCTCTCGAACACATAAAATAACAAATCAGAACCAAATAAATCATTTCACCAATTTTAACAGAATTTGACAAAATTACGAAAATGCCCCTCATAAAGTTCACAATCATTTCACATAAAAATTTTCATAAATGACACAAACCAACATTCTCATTGAATTCCTTACGAAAAACAGATTCTAAAACATCCTAGAACATTAAAAATCGACTTAAAATGTGAAAAATCCTCTCCGGGGGCAAAACGGTAATTTTACAATTTTCATAATTAAAAAATTCGAAATTAATAAATAAAATATTAAATAATTAAAGTGAAACATTGATGAAATTAATTTAAAATTTTGAACCTAAAAAATCGATCAATCGGACTTTCGAGTAAAATTGTTGAGGGTTCGTGGGATATTTCTTTAAGGACCCCTCCATTGGGGGTCCAAAGAATTAAAGAAATAATGGAAGGGGGTTCTCCAAAAATTTAAAGTCAATCAAGAAAGACTGTAGTCAAAGTATTAAAGTCAATCAAGTGAGATTAAAGTCAAAATTAAAAGTCAATTAAGCAAGACTGAAGTCAAAATATTAAAAGTCAATCAATTAAGACTAAAGTCAAAAAATTAAAAGTCAATCAAATAAGACCAAAAGTCATAATAGAATTCTAATTAAATAATAACTCTATCTAATAAAGTTCTAACTTAAAAATAATTCTACCTAAAACAATTCTAATTAAAACACAATTCTACCTAAAACAATTTTAACTAAAACACAACTCTAATTAAAAGATCTCTAATTAAACACTAACTCTATCTAAATCAACCCCTAAAAATATCTATAAATAGAGGTGCTCACACCCTATTTTTGTATCAAATCATAAACCCTAAGAGAAGTAGGTCTAGAAGCTCCCCTAGCCCCCCATAAACCCTAGTTTTGGAGCCCCAACTCCTTACCTAACATCCCTCATTCAATTTTAGTCTAGAAAACACCTAAAATCCCTCCAAAAACACCCCCAAATCCGCAACAAACTTGAAGAGTTCAGATCCAAAAATAAGGAGATACCTTGATCTAGGAGATCCGAAGTCAAATCCGGATACAGAACGAAGCAAGGGAGTACAGTACAAGGAGCTCTTTTTGTCAGATCTAAGGGAACAAAATCCTTGCTATCGGAAAGGTATGTAATTTTTTTATTTTTATCTAGGTTTTTAGCAATGTGATATATTTGGGAAGTTAGTAGAGACCGGCTTTGGCCGGGCGGGGTTGGTGCCTAACACCTTCCAACCCCGTAACATGATCCCCGAATTCAGATTTTTTGTGGTAGATTAGTTCTTTTTATCCATGTTAGAGTCAGTTTGGTTCCTAAACCACAATAACTAGGTGGCGACTCCCAAACCACAAGAGTCAAAAGCGGATCCGCGCACGCCGCGGATCGAGGGCGCTTTCAGTGGCGACTCCGCTGGGGACTATTGAGGATCAAACTTGAAAAACCCCAAGTATGGGAGCATTGCAAAGATGACTTAGTTTTTTTTATTATTTAGTTGGATTTATTTTTTTTATTTTTTTTGTTTATTTATTTTTTATCTTGATTGTAGATGATTTTTGGTATTGCATTTTTTTTTCCAATTAAGGATCACTTTTTGATGACCCCTAAATAATGAAAGATTCAAATTGACCTATGAAAATGATGGAATGATGAAGGTTGGACAGAAATATTAAAACGTTTTTAGAGAATATTCTGTTGAGAATTAAGTCTGAGAACCTCTTAATAAAACATAGATCTCATCGAGTAGATTAATTTGGAATCTGAGTTCACTCAATTTCGTTATCGGAAGCCTTAGATATCATCGATGCAAGTTCAATCTGTAAATCTGGAATTATTTCTGAATGAAAGTTGGGACAGTAACGTTAAAACGTTTTTACAGAATATTCTAGTGAGAATTAAGTCTGGGACCTCTTAATAAAACATAGATCTCATCGAAAAGATTAATTTAGAACTTGAGTTCACTCAATTTCGTTATCGGAGGCCTTAGATATCATCGATGCAACTTCAATCTATAAATCTAGAATTATTTCTGAATGAAAGTTGGGACAGCAAAGTTAAAACGTTTTTATAGAACATTTTGGTGAGAACTAAGTCTGGACACCTATTAATAAAATGTAGATCTCATCGAGTAGATTAATTTAGAACTTGAGTTCACTCGATTTCGTTATCGGGAGCTTTAGATATCATCGATGCAAGTTCAGATTGTATTTTCCTAATTCACAGAAAATCTGAATTTATCTAATGTTGGCACAATTAATGTTCTTGAGAGTGAGCTCATCTCAACCATTGTCATTTTATCATCAATGTAACACCTATTGGAATCTCGATTTATTTTGGATCACCCAAAAGTGATCATTGATTGGACCTTAAAAATTATAAAAATTATGCCTATTGCAATGTTTGTTTGATCATTATCATATGCCATATTTATTGATTAATTTACCATGATCTTGCTTGAAATACATGATTGATGTTGAACGTAATGTTAATGTGCTTATGTGATGGGAATAATGTGATCTTAATTGAATATTCATATGATTTGAATGATTTTGGTTTTGATTAAATGTATGATTGGTTTGATTGGATCCATGGGCCCATTTGTTTGAAAAAGGTCCCGGGCACACCCCACCCTGTTTTGCACACACCACATGCACGTTTACTGCTTTACTCACTTACACGTCCCATTTAGCCAACGTGGCACTAGTGCGTGGCCTGATCTCTTCGGAGATGCGACGTCATTCATGAAACCCACAACTCCAGTCACGTACCTTAGGGTATATCAAACTGGGTCATCAATACCGTCTGATCAGGTGATTCTGAGAGACATATTGATGCACCCAGGCTAGAGTGACCTGAGCCTTTGACCTATTGTGAGACACACAGTCACATGTTCCGATTGCCAACGTAGTACTAGTACGTGGTCGGTCCCCTCGTGGGATGCCAAACCATTTATGAAAGCTACAACTCTTGACTCGTACCCGTTGGTATAAAAGATAGTCTAAGTATATCAATTGCACTTCTTGGTCAAAACCGGTGCCTGAGCAAGATCTTGCCCCACTGTACCCTACTGTACGAGGGGGATAGACTATGTCTATTCTAGACGAGAGGTATTTAAGTGGGCCCTTGCTCAGCATTGTGCGCCACCTCTCAACTGGAGATCAAACTGGCTGTTTTTGACTTCAGAGAAGTGAATTGAGGTTTTAGATTATCACCTATACGGTATATCAAACCAAGTCACCACGTATCGAAAGGTATATAGGTGTGCTTGGGCAAGGGTGGCCAGATAAAAATGCATTGCACGTAGTAAGCTTAGAGTCTAGAAACCTTCCGAGTAGGTCACGACTCGAACTTATCGTGGGTGTTCCCGGGTTGTTTATTAAATGAATGCATGTGATTGATGAATGTATGTGAGTGATGTGAATGATGAGATCAAGAATGTATGGTTGTCCTCAAGGATAAAAAATTTTCTTTTTGAAAATTGAAATGGGTGCACCGACCCAATAAAGAATCCATTTTTTGCAATAATTTATAATGACCCAGTCCATCTCGATCCAATAATCATGATGGGTCGGGCCATTTAGATCAAAATGGAAATCAAATTCTTTTCTAAATTCGGGTTTCAAACCATTTTTAAAGAAGAGAAATGGTTTACAAAAGGAAAGTATTTTCTAGAAAAAATGTTCTCTAAAAAATATATATATATTTTCCAGAAAAAGTATTTTCCATAAGAACAAGATTTTTAAAAAAAAAATGTTTTCTAGAAGAAAAAAGAATGAAGGAAAAATGATTTACAAATGATATATTCAATAAAATCTCAGGATTCTTAAAAATGTTATCAAGGAGTTAATATCGAAATTGACTAAATCTACCTTTGATGGGGTCATATAGGATTATCATTGCGCCCAAACTCAAGCGTCCACCTCCTAGTTGGAGTTGTAAGTCCAGTTGGTTAGAAAGAACCACAGTACCAAGTCAACAAGCAGAGATGGCTTCAGAATCTGAGCTCACAAAGATCCGTAAGATCTTGGCAGCCTTTTCCAATGATATCAGCAATATAAAAGGCAAAGTGGAAATGTTAGAACAGACCTCGGAATCAACGGGAATTCCCCTTGATGACCTAAAGGGGAAAAAGGTTGAAGAGAAACGTCCACGTGTCTTCGAGCTCGACGGAGATGAAGAGTATGTTGATGAGAATCCGGCATTATCTAATAGAATGTCTCAATTGGAGTCAGCGATGAAAAGTATAAAGGGTATTGATGAAATTGCAGCAGGCATTGAAGCTTTAAATCGCATCCCTAGAATCCATTTGCCAGAGAAGTTTGTGATGCTTGAAATGGACAAGTTCAGTGGGACAGGGTGTGCAAAAACACATCTTAAGGTGTATGTTACCAACATGCGCACTATGGGGCTCAACGACGAACAAATGACATTGTTGTTCCAAAGAACTCTATCGGGATCAGCACTACGTTGGTTAATGTCTCAAGATCCAGTTACTGTGGGTACATGGGAAAACATGTCAAAGGCCTTCTGGCATCAGTATAAATACAGTACTGAGATTGAGACCTCAAGAAGGGATTTGGAAGCAACTAAACAGAAAAATGGGGAGACATTCACTGATTTCATTGGTCGCTGGAGGGCCAAGGCTGCACAAATGTGAGATAGACCTTCAGAGAAAGAACAAGTGGCTATTATCTTAAAAAACCTCTCACAAGGGTATGCCCGACATCTAGTTTCCCAATACCTTCCTACATTCGAGTCTCTATTGCAAGCTGGTAGCCAATTGGAAGATGCTTTCGCTTCCGGAATTCTTTCCAATCCTTCTGACAACAAGTTCAAAAAGCCTTTTACCAATTCTAAGTCTAGTACTGATCACGCCTATGTAGCCAATACGTCTACTACACCCGTCCAATCTACTATCTTGCCTAGTAACCAAGTTAACCCTAATCAACCTCGATCGCGTAGGAAATTCACCAATCTTGGGATGCCTTTGAGCATTGTCCTTCAAAAACTATTAAGTAAAGGGCTCATTGCACCTCTCCAACCTCGACCTTTACCAAATCCACTCCCCACTTCTCACAATCCCAACCTATTTTGTGAGTTTCACCAAAATCCCGGTCATCTTACTGATGGTTGTGTCGCTCTTCGTCATACTGTCCCTGCCCCTGAGCAATCGAATGTTACTACCAACCCTCTACCCAGTTACCAACCTCCTCAGACTTTGAACATGGTATCCAATACTCAACTCTTGTTTGACCCAATCCTTCTCATCCGATCAGTCAATCATAAACCTCCTAGCCCTCCTTTTACCAAAGTGACGGTCCCTAATGAGGTTTTCACCACCAAATGCAGTCTTGGCCAAGAGAGAAGAAGTAAGTCTGAAGAATGCAAAGAATCTGAAGAAGAAAACTCAGTCTAACCGCTTGGAAATAGTTTCTCGAATTCTCAGTCTGTAATCAAGCCCGTTGTGGGTAATTGTCTTTAGTTGTTTATGAGTCTTGAGTCCGGTTCTTTCTATCAAGTTAGTAATCAAATCTGTCTTTTTATTTCTTATTTTGTTCTAGTCAAGTTAGTTTGTTGAGTCTGCAATGGTGTCAGTCGCCCCATCTAAATTTAATTGAATAAAGAAAATTTTTGAATACCTTGAGCGCATTAACGAATTAACTAATAACTGGCTTCAAAGAGAAATTCCTCAAATAAGGAACCCCCTCTTGAATGAGAAGGTAAATGTCTTGCTCGAGGAACTAAAGGTCATTGACCTCGGAACAAAAATAATTCCCAAGAAATTCATATTAGAACTAACTTATCCCCAGAGGATCACAAAGAGATGATGAATTTATTCAGAAAATTCAAAAGACTTGCTTACATGGTCCTATGAGGATATGTCAGTTAAATTTGGAGTGTTGTTCAACATGAAATATATACCCATCCTATGAGAATACTACATATACAAACCAGAATTGACTAACATAGTCAGAGGAGGGATTATAAAATGTATCAGTGCTGGAATTTTAAAATCGATGGAATAGTTGAAGCAGCCAGTAAAAATCTTAAGACAATCATCGTGAAAATGTGTCAATCACATATCACACTGGGATTGGCCAGAAAAGTTATCATTCGCATTATGGACATATTACACTTCAATACAGTCTTCTATTAGAGTCACTCTAGTATGATATGGAAGCAATCTTACCGGTTAAAAGGGAAAATCCTGTATCTCAAGGTCTTGATAGAAGTTAATTGTTAGAAACAGATTGGGTCTGTCAATGGAGAGGAGTCACTTACATGTTTGACAAGAAAGTCAAAGTTAATCACTTATAAGTCAAAGATCTAAGAATCAGACTACCCAAATTTTTTTTTTGAGTATTCTTCTCGATCATAGAAAGTTTGAACTCAATTGGAGAGATTCAATCATCAAGGAAATATTATCTGGAAAAACTATTAGACTTCAAGATCATGATGGAAGTGAACTACCAGAGTCAACTAACCTTGACCAAATCAAACGGTACTATATTTAAGGAGGCCATCTTTGGCCGAATCAATTCTCTTATTACCCAGTTCAATATATCCTTTCTCAACCCTTTCGCAGCCTTTTCAAAAAGAAAAAAATTATGCCTTCTTCTTTCTTAGCCCATCACCTAATCTAAGGGAGGGAAAAATATTCGAACTACGTTTTGGTCTGATCCCAAAATTTTGGGGTACGTAGGCAACCTGAGAAGTTACTTCAGGCCCGACCACATCAAAAAAATAAAAATAGATTCCCCGACAAAGAAAAAATCTAAAAAAAAAATTCAAAAGAAAAAAATTGTCAAAGTGGGGAAGAAAATTCAAGGAAAAAGAAAATAATTTAAAATGAAATGTCACACAAGAGGCATTTGGGTTTTTGAGCCTCAAAATCCCTTCCTTTTTATACCTAGTCCTAAGCTTACCCATGAAAGTCCTCCTAAGTACCGTGCGAGAAGTCAAGGAAGATAGCAAAGCATGATCAGACAGCAACTCCATAAGTTCAGAAGGGAAGAAGAAGAAAAAAATCTACTAAGTTGAAAACCCAAAAAGGGCGGCTTAGGCAAAAATTAAGGTAAGCTCTCAAGGTTGAAGATCTGAAAGGATGACCTTGGCAACAATCAAAGTAAGGAAAAAAGAAAAAATTGTAAGCTCGCTAGATCGAAAACCTAAAAAGGCGATCTAGGCAAAAGCTAGAGCATGCTCGCTAGATTGAAAACCTGGATAGGCAATCTAGGCAAAACTTAGAGCTATCAAAAATAAAAGAAAATCTCTGTTGAGTTGAGAAGCTGAAAAGGTAGCCCGAGCCGAAATATCAGAAGTCCGAATGATCAAGTTTCAATACCCAGTTTGAACCAAATATAGACTCAGTGGATACAAGTATCTCGTCTATGATTGATCTGAAGAGTTTCATGTCCCTAAGCGAACTGACGGGGAGAAAGAACAAATTCTATGATGAATTTCAGAAAGAAATATTTTGTTCCAATGTCTTTGAGCCTGACTCAAAATCTTCAATATAAAAAGTCAAAATTAAAAGTTAAACCTTTATTGCGCTTGCGGTAATCAAGGATTTCAAATTTTCATAACAAGGGCACTTCCTTTTTCTAAAGAGTACAGTTTCCCCCCTTACACTAGGGTCATGTATTTTCAAATTATGTTCAATTATCCCCAGTGCAATGTTCCTTGTCAAACTAGGGGCATTTTTGTTCTAATGCCTGGTCAATTTCAACCCCAAAGGATAAGGTTAACTTTGCATTAAAGGTTACCCTCTTGATATCAATTTTAAAAACTCCTCAGATTCAAAGAGAGTTAAAATATTTACCAGACCTTCATAAAATCCAACTTTTTATTAAAAAAAAGTCAAATGCGAGGTTAATCCCCCGTTTGTTCCCTCAAAGCTTAGTTCATTATTCTTGCACCCTGGGCAGGTAGAATAGAACTTCCTAAAAAAGAAAAAAATTAGTTCATTACTCTTTCACTCCGAGTAGGTAGAGTAGAACTTCCCAGAAAAAATTAGTTCATACTCTTTCACTTTGAGTAGGTAGAGTAGAACTTCCAAAAAAAAGTTAGTTCATTACTCTTTCACTCCGAGTAGGTAGAGTAGAACTTCCCAAAAAAATTAGTTTATTACTCTTTCACCCTGGGCAGGTAGAGTAGGACTCTCAAAAAGCTTAGTTCATTACTCTTTCACTCCGAGTAGGTAGAGTAGAACTTCCCAAAATAATTAGTTCATTACTCTTTCACCCCGAGTAGGTAGAGTAGAACTTCCCGAAATAATTAGTTCATTACTCTTTCACCCTGGGCAGGCAGAGTAGGACTCTCAAAAAACTTAGTTCATTACTCTTTCACTCCGAGTAGGTAGAGTAGAACTTTCCAAAAAAAAAAAGATTAGTTCATTACTCTTTCACCCTGGGCAGGTAGAGTAGGACTCCTAAAAAGTTAGTTCATTACTCTTTCACTCCGAGTAGGTAGAGTAGAACTTCCCAAAAAAATAGTTCATTACTCTTTCACCCTGGAAGGTAGAGTAGGACTCCCAAAAAGCTTAGTTCATTACTCTTTCACTCAGAGTAGGTAGAGTAGAACTTTTCCAAAAAAAAACAAAAAAAATTTCGTTCATTACTCTTTCACCCTGGGCAGGTAGAGTAGGGCTCCCAAAAAAATTAGTTCATTACTCTTTCACTCCGAGTGAGTAGAGTAGAACTTCCCAAAAAAATTAGTTCATTACTCTTTCACCCTGGGCAGGTAGAGTAGGACTCTCAAAAAAATATAAATTTATTACTCTTTCACCTAGAGTAGGTAGAGTAGGACATTTAACTTTCTCCCAACTTTTGCTCAGATTTGTCTCAAATATCATTCAAATTTTCTCGAGTTTTGTTTTACTCGGATTTTAATCAATTTCACACAGTGCACACACTTGCACTTTTTAGTCAAGGAGAATTCTCTAAAATTCAAGGATCTGACACTGTCAGTGAGAGTTCTCGCTCAAGGACCTGACAATCTTTTAATTCGGGGAGAGCTTTACCATCAAGGATCCGAACACCCCGACGAATTGTTAAATCAGGCTACAAAATGAACTGTCACTAGCTTTGGCATTCAGATATCGCACTATCTACCAAAATAGATTTGCTATCTAGTTTGCTTCAACCCTCTGCCAAAGAGGGGCATCTGTAGACACCCCATTTTTGCACTCGCCTGATTATTCAACTCGTCAATCCAATTGCAATGATTCCCAATGATAGATGTGTATTCCGTTGTTTTATTTTGTTACCAGATGTGTTTCAGAAATCCGGATGAGGTATCTCGAATTGACAAAACCTTAGAAACCACGCTACGCTAGGAAAATACGACCCCAGAAACATAGAAATCATCATCTTGCAGACCAAAAAGAAACTTCACGATAAAAATTACTAAAAAATTATCAAATTATCAAAATACCCCTAACCTCAAAACAACCCTAGAGCCTACGTTACGCTTAGGAAAACTCTCTCGAACACATAAAATAACAAATCGGAACCAAATAAATCATTTCACTAATTTTAACAGAATTTGACAAAATTACGAAAATGCCCTCATAAAGTTCCCAATCATTTCACATAAAATTTTCATAAATGACACAAACCAACATTCTCATTGAATTCCTTACGAAAAACAGATTCTAAAACATCCTAGAACATTAAAAACCGACTTGAAACGTGAAAAGTCCTCTCCGGGGGTAAAACGGTAATTTCACAATTTTCATAATTAAAAAATTCGAAATTAATAAATAAAATATTAAATAATTAAAGTGAAACATTGATGAAATTAATTTAAAATTTTGAACCTAAAAAATCGATCAATCGGACTTTCGGGTAAAATTGTTGAGGGTTCGTGGGATATTTCTTTAAGGACCCCTCCATTTGGGGGTCCAAAGAATTAAAGAAATAATGGAAGGGGGTTCTCCAAAAATTTAAAGTCAATCAATAAAGACTGTAGTCAAAGTATTAAAGTCAATCAAGTGAGACTAAAGTCAAAATTAAAGTCAATTAAGCAAGACTGAAGTCAAAATATTAAAAGTCAATCAATTAAGACTAAAGTCAAAACATTAAAAGTCAATCAAATAAGACCAAAAGTCATAATAGAATTCTAATTAAATAATAACTCTATCTAATAGAGTTCTAACTTAAAAACAATTCTAATTAAAACACAATTCTACCTAAAACAATTTTAACTAAAACACAACTCTAATTAAAAGATCTCTAATTAAACACTAACTCTATCCAAATCAACCCCTAAAAAAATTTATAAATAGAGGTGCTCACACCCTATTTTCGTATCAAATCATAAACCCTAAGTGAAATAGGTCTAGAAGCTCCCCTAGCCCCCCATAAACCCTAGTTTTGGAGCCCCAACTCCTTACCTAACATCCCTCCTTCAATTTTAATCTAGAAAACACCTAAAATCCCTCCAAAAACACCCCCAAATCCGTAACAAATTTGAAGAGTTCAAATCTAAAAACAAGGAGATACCTTGATCTAGGAGATCCGAAGTCAAATCCGGAGACAGAACGAAGCAAGGGATTACAGTACAAGGAGCTCTTTTTGTCAGATCTGAGGGAACAAAATCCTTGCTATCGGAAAGGTATGTAATTTTTTTATTTTTATCTAGGTTTTTAGCAATGTGATATATTTGGGAAGTTAGTAGAGACCGGCTTTGGCCGGGCGGGGTTGGTGCCTAACACCTTCCAACCCCGTAACATGATCCCCGAATTCAGATTTTTTGTGGTAGATTAGTTCTTTTTATCCATGTTAGAGTCAGTTTTGTTCCTAAACCACAATAACTAGGTGGCGACTCCCAAACCTCAAGAGTCAAAAGCGGATCCGCGCATGCCGCGGATCGAGGTCGCTTTCAGAGGGGGGATTCCTTAAACCACCTTGAAGCTTCAATCTTTGTTTTTTTCTTCTTCTTCAATTTCTTCTAAGGTCCTTAGTAAAATATGAGAGTATATTTTTCTTTTTAGAAGATTCATGTGAAAACAAAGAAGAGATGATTAGAGAATCAATTTTTTTAGTGAGACTTGGTAAGATATTTTGTAGTGAAAGTTGGTAACCTATTTTAGGAAGAGGAGGGGGTATTTATAGATGCTTGGAGGATATTTTAGGGGTATAATGGGGGTGAAGAATTGAAAAAATAGATAATGGTATGTGTTTTTAGGGTGAAGGGTATGAAATTTTAAATGAAAATGAGGGTAGTTGTGTAATGAGGTAAATGAGCTGTATTTCATTCCAAATGGTTTAGATCTTACCCAAACCATTTGGGTAGAGTGTTTGGTGAGATGAGATGAGTGATGGAGAATGGTGGTGTAAGGGGTTAGGTATTTGATTGAGTGTTAGGTTGGTTAAGGAGGTGGGGGTGTTTAGATTAGGGTAATGGATTATGTAAAAGGTTGGTTGAATTTTTGGGAGAATTGAGGGGATGATGACTGTGGTAAATGCAGATGGGAGAGTGAGAAAATGAGGTTGGTTGATTGGTGATGGTGGTTATTTGATTAGAGAGAATGAGTGTGGTTGATTTTGTAAAAATATATTTGTAAAGAATGATGAAGGAGGTGTGGGTTGTGATGTGAGTTGGTGGAGTATTTTAGGGAAATGTGATGGGTTAGGGTGTAGAGGATATGGGTTGTGATGTGAGTTGGAGGAGTGTTTTAAGGAAAGGTGATAGATTATGGTGTAGAGGATATGGTTTATGATGTGGGTGGTTTATTGTGTTAGAGAAGAGTGATAGGTTAGGTAAGGGTAGGGTATGGGTTGAGGTAATTTTTAGAGAGAAGTAAGATGGTAGATGAATTATTTAAAGAAAGGTGATGGGGGTAGGGGGTTAGATGAGGGAGGTGAAAGGGGATGATGACTTGTGTCATCTTTGATGATCAAGATGGGGATTGGTTGATGTGGGTAGTGGCTTATAGGTTAGGGTTAATGGGTTGGATATGAATTGGACATGGATTTGGGCTTGGGTTTTAAGAATGGTTTTGGGATTGGGTAGAGTTTGTTTTAGGAATGGGTTTTTGAGGGTAGGTAGGTTTTGGGGTTTAGGTGATATGGGATTAAATTTAGGTTAGGGGTAAGGTGAGAAATAAATTTTGGAGAGTTGAGGGTTTGTGGGTTTTAGACGAGCTTAGGGCTTTTTCGGATTCGGCGGTGGAGTAGTGGAAGGTAGTGGGTATCACAAGTCTCATTTTACATTTTTTTTAAGCTTTTTAGGTATTTTTGGAATCATTGGATTGATCAAAATGCCACGTGTTGGCACATTGGGCTTTTTAGGTCCGTTGATGACTTTTATTGAAAATCGGATATTTTTGGGTTAGGGAGTGGAGCGGTGAAGATGGAAAGGTGGTGGGTATCCCAATTCTTTTTTGTGGGCCCAATAGACCCTTAGGGAGTGGAGCGGTGAAGATGGAAAGGTCCTCGGTTCGATCAAAACGTCGCATTTTTAATGATTTGAGCCTTTGAGGCCCGTTGGCAACCTTTGTTGAAAAATCTATATTTTTGGACCCTTTCGAGTGGAGGCCCGTTCAAATTGGGGTGTCTACAACTGCAATCAAAAAGTGTTACGATAAATTTAAAAGACTTTTTCGTATAGACCTGTTAAAAGGATCATCATAAGCACCTTAGTTCCTTTAAAAAGTCTTTATTATCTGAACGTATCTCGCTTAAAAAATATAAAAAATCAAAAATTTTAAAAATTTCAAAATATATTTTTTGAATGACATTCACTCCCAATTTGTTGAAACACAACAAAAAACACTAGAATTTCAAAATTCATCATCAAATATGAGATCTCAAACAAGTTTCGTACCACAAGATCGAAGAATTCCAAGGCCAACCCTATCGGATCCCGTGCTCAGGTAGCCGCTTTCTACAAAAAAAATCATCAATTCATTTGGTGCTTTGAAGTCTTATTTTTATAAAAAAAATTCGGTCAATACAAATAGGGGTTCAGTCTATTCTTTACAGTTCTTTGCACGCAACTCCTACAAAGAGAGGCAGCTGTAGACACCCCAATTTGAACTGGCCTACTCGAAAAGACCCAAAAAAGTAAATTTCTAATAAAATTCGTCAACAGGTTTTAAGAAGCCCAAATCATCAAAATTCAGCATTTTGATCAAATCAAAGGCTCTTAAGACCCCTAAAGGTCTAGTGGACCCACAATGAAACTTGCCATACTTCCCACCTTTCCCATATCTCACCGTTCCACTCTCGAGATCAAAAATACCCTATGCCTACTTAAAGCCCACCAACCTTCCATTTCCCAAAAATCACTTTTCACTTCACCCAACTTAGCCTAATCTCATATTAAAATAAACCCTAACCAATCCCAAATCCTAAGCCCAATACATCAAAGCCACACCCATATGCACAATCCTAAACCACAAACCATTATTGACATCAATCAATCAACCTTTGATTATCAAATGGACACTTGTCCTCACCACAACTCACCTCTCAAAAATCATTCTACCCAACCTAACCCACCATTTTTCTCTAACAAAATCACTCCCCATGCTCCATGTCATAAACCTAATCCATCACCTATCTCTAACACAACTACCAACCTACATCACAACTCACACTTCCCCTCATCATTCACTTTAAACCTATTCTCACAAGGCATCCGCACACCCCTTCCCCCCAATCAACTCATCTAATCATTCCATTTCTATACCTTTTTGACTCATGTCATCATCCCTTTCACCCTTCCAAAACCTAACCACTTAACCCCTTACATAACTCATTTTTTCAATCAAACACCATACCCTCTTATCTCACCAAATAACACTCAATTTCATTCTTTCAACCAAATACCACCTCATTTCCCCTCACTAAACACTCAACCCAAATGGATTGGGGTGGATCCAATCCATTTTGACAAAAAACAATCTATTTACACCCATTACACAAATACCCTTATCCCAACTCTAAATTTCACACCTCTCATGCCATTCTCTACTCTTTCATTTTTTTCCCCATCCTTCCTTCAAAAATCATCATCAATCTCTTCTTCTACAATGGGTATTAAGTGTCTAAAATAAATTCCTCAACTCTCTTCTACTCAACTCTTATTCTCTCTAATTATTTTAATTTAACAGTAAACTCCCATAACTCACTAAGGACTCAAAGAATAAGAAGAATGAAGGAAATAAGAAACAAGTCAAGTCTCAAGGTAGGATTGAGGATAACATTGTATTTCCCCATCTCTTCCGTCTTCATTTTCTTCTTTTATTTCCCCTTTCGCTTCTTTAATTCTTTTTTAGACAACTTCTAAGAGGTGATGCTCTCCCTTTCCTATCTCTAATAGATCGGACTTTGGTTTGGTTGAAAGTATAGGTGTTGTAACCACATTAAAAAAGAAAATCATTTTAAATCCTTCAACTCGTTTTGAGACAATCGGTATTCGGGTCCTTCTTAAACCATGAGAACGGATCCACAACCACTAGCCAACACTTTTCAAAAAAAGAAATATGTTGTTCCAAGCCTAAATTTCTATAAGGATCATCTCCTTCAATGAGATGATCCTTGTAGTTTGAACCGATAACAAATCCCTTCTTAGGGTACGAGTCGTCAAACATGTGATACTTTTTTTTATTTCATTTTATCCGAAAATGACCAAGTAACTTTTATGGTTACCACAATGGGCGGAGAGAAAGGGGTGCTTAGCACCTTCCCCTTTCTCTAATCAAATCGCTTACCCAGATCTTAAGTGGATCGGTATCTTATCCATACGAGAGTTGCTAAAGGTCAAAAACAACACTTTTTCTAAAAATGTACTTTGGGTGACCATTCACACCCTTTTACAAAAAATGAATGGTGGTGACTCTAAACCTTCGTAGTAGTGATATTAAAAAAAAAAAATCACGCATTTACAATTAGTGTATATTCGAAACTATCCATCAACTATATCTATATGAGCAAATATTTTATTTATTGGGGGTGGTTGTCTATGATGACCATACAGTATATGGCGATGTATTATCTAGCACAAAGAGCTGGGGAAACTCCTTAGGAGTGAGATGAGCAAGAGCAAATAGTGATGCACTTCAAGAATAGAAACTAAAATAGGAAACTTACAAGATTAATAGAATAATCATGAGAAGACATGAATAAGGTTCATAACCAAATGCAAGGCAATTAATTAATCAATCAACCACAACAAATTTAGAAGTTAGCCACGTTCCTCATCCTTTCCCCTAACAGGACCATAGAAAAATCCAATTAAACTAAAATTACTAGCCAAAGTTTTAGAGAAATATAAAATCTTGTGATTTCTAAGGATTATAATCAATATTAACTTATATTTTGATAAATTACAAGCTAAAACAATATTAACTACGAAACCTAGATTCTTGTTCAGAAAATCTTAGATTTGGCTAAATTCAATCAAATTCCAAGTATAGACATGAAATGTTCACCATGAACCTCAATGCTACATTATTTGGAGTTGCCACCATTCTTTTTTGGAAATGGGTGTGAATCGGCACCTGAATCGATTTTTTTGGAAAATCATTTTTTTATGGCATTGTAGTGACTCTCATGTGTTGGAAAGGACAAGGTCTACCTAAGATCTAGGTAAGAAGGTCCGGTTAGAGGATGGGGAAGGTGTTAGGCACCCCATCCTCTCCACCAAAGGTGGTTAACTTTCTTGGCCATTTTATTTTGTAAAACAATCTTAAGAAAATAAATATTAAAATGCATAGAATGCATGATAAGGGTGGTGTGTGCATTGGAGTGAAATGTCCCCTTAACAAAGGGTTTTGATTTCAACATGATATTAAGGGCATTCTATAGAAAAGAATGACCCATGTAGTCACATTAAATTTATGAATATGAATGTAGGTTTGAACTTTTAGAGAGACTCCATGATAGAGTTCCCTTGAGGCCACAACCTTGATGCATGTGTGCATGGCTAGAAACTTAATGTTTCACCCCATCAAGAGGGGACACATTTCTTCATCATTGCCATATATAGGTGAGTGTGTGCATTATGTATAATATGATGCATGATTTTAAAGTAAAAATGGGCTTCAACCCCCATCCTTTCGATCGAACCTTAATCCAATCTATTGGGGATGGGAGAGGGTGTGCATTACATCCTAAGGGATTTCTAAAAAAGAAAATAAAGTTGAGGATTAGAAGAAGAAGATGCATGCTTTAAAATAAATAACTACATCTTCACCCCACCTTGTCCCTTGGTGGTTTTGAATGAACTTGATCTTGAGAAGTGAACTTAAGAGTTGAGTGAGGTGGTTGAAGGTTGAGTGAGTTGAACTTTGAAAGATGAGAGAATGAGTAGGGATTTTGGTAGAGTTTTAGGTTGAGAGCATGAGTTGTTCATAGAAAATGAGGGTATTTATAGAATTTTTGGAGAACATTTGGGGATAAAGTAGTCCAACCGTAAAAATAAAAAAATGAACATGAGGTTTACGTTGTTTCTTTTTGGATTTTTCATTTATATGAGGGTAAAGATGACATTTGTGAAGAAATCCTAAAAATATTCTTTGATCTTTGATTTTTTGGTAAATAGAGATGAGAGAACAAAAGTACTTTTTGGAAGGTGAATAAGGGAGTGACATGTGTAAAGGTGGAGTGGTAGGTAAAAAGTAGACCTTGGTTCATTTGTAAATAACTCATAAAGCAAGGGGTGGAAGTGTATTTTTTAAGTGGACCAATGGGAGAACAAAAGTACTTTTGTGAAGGTGAATAGGAGAATGACATGTGTAAAGGTGAACTAGTAGGTGAAAAGTAGACCTTGGTTCATTTGTAAATAACACATAAAGCAAGGGTGAAAGTATAATTTTGAAATGAACTAATGGGAGAACTCCATGTATGTATTTGAAAATTCCTACCTTTTGAGGGTATGATTGGAAGTTCTCTCACCTTTATGGATTATTACCAAAGACCAACTAAGCTTTTTGACTAAACTTTTTGAGAAGGGTATTATTGAGTTTTAACAAAGGGGGAGTTGACCCTCCAATTAGATAATGCATTGGGTATTGAGGGCTTATGGGAGATTAACATGTGTTACCTTTTGAAGGGATGTGAGAGAATGGACTTAGAGTGGGCTTGGTATTGGGCTTAGGGAATGGGTTAGGATATGGACTTGGATTTGGGTTTAGAATGGACTTGGGTTAGGGTATGGGTAATGGACATGGGTTTAAAGTGGATTAGGGACAAATTATGGGCATGCAATGATATGAGATGCAATGAGTATGTACGTATGCATGAATAATGATGCCAAGTGGCAATGCGGGTCCATCGAGAGGCTTAAGTCTAACTCAGAATTAATTCGAGAAAATTTGAATTTTTCTAACGAGTTCATGCAAATTGGGGTGTCTATAGCTTCCCCTCTTTGCAGGAGTTGTTTGCAAAGAACTGCAAAGAATGAATTAGACCCTTTATTTGCACGAATCCGAAATAATTTATTGCCTAATGATTAAAAACGTTGGATGGATTGAGAATTTTTTTGTAAAATGTGGCTACCCAAGCACGGGGTTTGACAGGGTTAGTCTTTTTGAAACCCTTGATTTCGTGACATGGATCTCGTTTGAAATCTTAGATACGATTTTTTTTATGATTTTTGAAAGTGATCGACGTTTTAAACCATGCAATGCAATTTTGAAATATATTTTTTCTTTGTTTATTTTGAACTTCAAAGTTCCTTCTTCCTTTTCATGGCAATTACAGGATCATCTAGAGAGACTTGGTGTGACGTTGCCGTTCTTAAGAGATGCTTGCTTTGAGGATCCATGGTGGCATTATAGTTGAGTACTTGGTAAGTGGTTCTACTTCAAATGTGAAGAGAATCATCATTGATCGGACTTCTCAGATCAAAGCCTTAGAGGATAGACTTGATGCCTACTATCCTCAAGAGAATATATGAGTGGTTCATTGCCCGTTGTTCCTTTTTGTAACCTGCTTTTGAGAAGAATGATGTAGCACTATTTGAAATGAACGAATTAGGTTTTTTTTATATAGTGGCCTCAAATATATCTATTACTTTTGAAAACTCTGGGTTTGAAGAAAAGTCCTAGATTCTTCGTCATAGGCCAAAAATAGTAATTTTTGATGATGCATTTTTTTCATTTTTTTTATTTTTTTATTTTTTTTTTTGTTTTTAGGTTTTAAAAGATCATTTTTGTCGAATAATCTGTGACAGACAGTGTTTGGTGCCTTTGCCTAATGTCGAGGATATAAGTGTCAGCTAATCCTTAGCCTCTTTAGAGTCATCCCCGAGATTGAGAATTTTGACTGAGTTATCTTCGCTGTATTCGTTGGAACATTGAGGATTTCGAGATTTTTGCCGTTTACAGTTTATACTCTTGCAGGCCAGGAGTTTTATTTTTTTTATTTTTATTATTATTATTTTTTTTTTCATTTTTGCCCCTGGTGCTAGTTACGATTTTCACCAGACCCGATTTCCACATTTTTGCGCATCGACGCCCTTTTTGGGTTTTCATCATGCAGGTGGTTTTGATCTTGCCATAAACTGATTTTTTTACTCATAGTACCCTTGCAGGTTTTCACTATGCCCTTTCAGTCTATGCTTACTTTATAGATTTTTTGCTTTGAATACCTTCTCGGATTTTCTATGACCCTTGTGGCTTGGTGACTCAAGTTGAGCTGCAAGATCGAACACTCTACTCTTCTAGTGGCGCTCTTTCTTGAGTAACAGATCCAGACTCCCCTCTCAAGTTCCTCCGACGATTTTCATGGTGCGGTGACTCAAGTTGAGCTTCAAGATCAATGACTCTACACTTCAAGTCACTCTTTTTTTTCAAATATTTGACCTGACCTCCCCTCTCGGGTCTTCCAATGACTTTGGCGGCTTGAAATCCGAGTTAAGTAGCAAAATCAACTATACCTTGACGATGTTTTTCATGATATGCTTCCCCCGTGATTGAGTTACCTTGAGCCATTCCTTGATATGAGAGGACTTTAAATAGGACGAAACGTAGGCTTAGGCTAAGGTTTTGAAAGGATGTAAGGAAGGCTGAGTCTGGATTTATTGAGGGGTAGATTGGTTACTGGGTTTGTCTGTTTTTGTTTCGAAAATATGATCTATGTCTCCTCCCATCGTCACACGAACTTGTTTAGGTAGGAGATTTGGGTCGAGCTTGAGATCAGACATTCGAGGTTTTTGACTTTTTGATTTTTTTGTACTTTTAGCCATTCAGAGTTTATCCTCATGCTGGCCATGAGTCGTTTTGGTATTTTTGTTTTGACTTTTGATTACTTTTTTTTGTTTATTTGATTCTCTTGATAGCGGTGACTTGCCCCAGTCCTGGGTTAAGAAATGAATGTGATGGCTCAAAAAGGGTTAACTAAGGGTAGATAGTTGTTCAGGTAGTGGAAATATGGCCTCTCTTCATTTCAAAGGATGACTTCAGGCGTAATATTTTTTAACGGTGTCAGCATTGATCGGTTGCAGAAAGACTTCCCCGTCCATCTCTATGAGAATCAGCGCTACTCCGGACAGTACCTTTTGGACGACGAATAGTCCCTCGTAATTTGGACGAAACTTTCCTCTCGCATCTTCTTGTATTGGTAGAATCTTCTTCAGAACTAAGTCTCCGGGTACAAACTCCCGAGGTTGAGCCTTCTTGTTATAAGGATGTGCTATTCTTCGTTGATACGTTTGACTGTGACAAATTGCTGAAAGACGTTTCTCTTCTATTAAGTTCAACTGATCAAATCGAGCTTGGACCCATTCTGCCTCATCCAATTCAACTTATTTTAAGATCCGAAGGGAGGGAATCTCGACCTCAACGGGCAAGACCACTTCCATTTCGTATACCAATGAGTAGGGCGTTGCCCCAGTCGAGATTCAGATTGACGTTCGATAAGCATGTAGAGCGAAGGGTAACATGTCGTGCCAATCCTTATAAGTAATGACCATTTTCTCGATGATCTTCTTGATGTTTTTATTAGCGGCTTCAACTGCTCCATTAATCTTTGGTCTGTAAATGACTGAGTTGTGATGGGTGATCTGAAAATCCTTGCACATCTTAGACATGTCTTTGTTCTTGATATTTTTGACGTTATCGGTTACTATCCCGCTTGGAAGGGCGTACCGACATATGATGTTGTTCTTCACAAACTTCAAGACATTGCCCCTTGTAACATTGGCGTAGGACGCAGCTTCTATCCATTTTGTAAAGTAGTCGATGGCGACTAAGATGAAACGATGCCCATTGGAAACTTGAGGATTGATCTGATCGATGACATCCATACCCCAGAGTGAGAATGGCCAGGAGGAAGTCATGTTGTGCAATTCTGAAGGTGGTGCATTGATTTTATTAGCATAGATTTGACACAAATGACACTTCCGAACATGTTGGTACCCGTTGCTCTCCATTCATGTGAGGTCCACAGACTCCTCCATGCACGATCTCGATTAAGCGTTGAGCTTCTATTTGTGTTACACACCTGAGCAGGACCTCGTGATGCGATTTTTTGTATAAGACTCCAAACCAATCTCTAAATAGTCTTTCGGTCTGTTGTCGTGGCATCGGGTGGAAAAGTTTGATCCTCTAAGAATGCCTTGATGTCTGCATACCATGATTTTTCTTCGGGTTCTTCAATCTCCACAAGTAAGCAATATGCTGGCTCGTCTTGAATACCAATCTCAAGAGGGCAATTATGGTATCTTCAGAGATGTTGATCATTGAGGCCAGAGTATCCAGTGCGTCTGCAAACTGGTTCTTAGCCCTCGGCATATAAGTAAATGAGATTAAGACGAAGTTTGAGCTTAGATCCTCGAGATACTCATGATACGGAACCAGCCTCTGCTCTCGGGTCTTCCATTCTCCTGTTGTCTGGTAGACTACCAGACTTGAGTTTCCAAATGCATCTAGTTCATCCACTTTGAGGTCAATTGCTGCTTTCAACCCCACAATGCATGCTTCATACTCGACTTCGTTGTTCGAATATTGCAACCTTAGTCTGACCGCAATGAGGATATGAGTCCCATCTGGCTTAACCAGAACTGCCCCAATTCCGTTTCCCTTTTGATTTACTGCTCCGTCGAAATATATTTTCCAATTAGATTCTTCATCGTCGCTTTCGACTTCAGCAAACAAAATGGCTTCATCAGGAAAATTTTTCCTTAGTGGCTCATAGTCAGGCAGAGGGTGTTCCGCCAAGTAGTCAGCAATGGCTTGTCCTTTGATGACTTTTTGAGTGACATAGGTGATGTCGAACTCAGATAATAGTAGCTGCCATTTTGCGGTGTGTCCCATTAGTGCCAACTTCTCAAAGAGATACTTCAAGCAATAAGCATAGTCGAATAACTGAGCAAGTAGTGGCGTAACCGTTGTGATGCCCAAACAAGGGAACAACACGTCTTTTCGAGGGTTGAATAGTTCACCTCGTAACTTGTGAACTTCTTGCTAAGGTAATAGATGGCTTGTTCTTTTCGACCTATTTCATCATGGTTCCCCAGTACACAACCCATGGAGTTTTCTTGCACGGAAAGATACATTAGTAGAGGTCGACCTGGTGTAGGTGGAACTAAGACGGGTGGATTAAGCAAGTATCTTTTAATCTTGTCGAAAGCTTCTTGACAGTCTTCATTCCATTCTTTTGGCTCATTCTTCTTCAGTAGTTTGAATACTGGCTCACTGTAGACACCCATTTTTGCATCCGCCTGATTAATCAACTCGTTAACCGGATCGCAATGGTTCCCAATGATGGATGTTTATTCCAATACTTTATTTTATTACCAGATATGTCTCAGAAATCCGGATGAGGTATCTCGAACTGAGAAAACCTTAGAAACCACACTACACTAGGAAAATACGATCCCAGAAACATAGAAATCATCATTTTTCAGACAAAAAGAAGTTTCACGATAAAAATCACAAAAAAATGATCAAATTATCAAAATACCCCTAACATCAAAATATCCCTAGAGCCTACATTACGCTTAGGAAAACCCATTTAAACACATAAAACAACAAATCGAAACCAAATAAATCATTCCGCCAATTTTCATAGAATTCAACAAAATTACGAAAATGCTCCTCATAAAGTTCACAACCATTTCACACAAAAAACTTCATAAATGACACAAACCAATATTTTCATTGAATTCCTTATGAAAAATCGATTCTAAAACATCTTGGAACATTAAAAACCGACTTAAAACGTAAAAAGTCCTCTCCGAGGGTAAAACGGTAATTTCACAATTTTCATAATTAAAAATTTTGAAATTAATAAATAAAATATTAAATAATTAAAGTGAAACATTATAAAAATTAATTTAAAAATTTAAACTAAAAAAATCGATCAATCAGGCTCTCAAGCAAAATTATTGAGGGTTGCCAAGATATTTATTCAAGGACCGCCTCCATCTGGGGGTCCAAAGAATTAAAGATATAATAGAGGGGGGTTCTCCAAAAAATTAAAGTCAATCAAGCAAGACTAAAGTCAAGGTATTAAAGTTAATCAAGTAAGACTAAAGTCAAAATTAAAGTCAATTAAGTAAGACTAAAGTCAAGATATTAAAGTCAATCAATTAAGACTAAAGAAAAAATCTTAAAGTCAATCAAATAATACCAAAAGTCAAAATCTTAATAGAGTTCTAATTAAATAATAACTCTATTTAATAGAGTTCTAACTAAAATATAACTCTACCTAAAACAATTCTAATTAAAATACAACTCTACCTAAAACAATTCTAACTAAAATACAGCTCTAACTAAAAGAATTCTAATTAAACACTAGTTCTATCTAAATCAACCCTTAAAAAAAAATCTATAAATAGGGGTCCTCACACCCTATTTTCGTATCAAATCATAAATCCTAAGAGAAGTAGGTCAAGAAGCCTCCACAACATTCCCAAAACCCTAATTTTGAAGCCCCAACTCCTTACCTAACACCCATACTTCGATTTGAGCCTGAAAAACACCTAGAAGCCCTTCACAAACACCCAAAAATCCATAAAAAAGTTCAAAGAATCCAGATTTAGGAAAGAGATACCTTGCCTCGGAGATCAGAAATCAAATTCGGAGACAGAACGAAGCAAGGAGTACGGTAAAAGGAACGATTTTATCAGATCTGAGGGAACAAAATCGTTGCGCTCGGAAAAGGTGAGTATTTTTATTTTTTTATTATTATTTAGGTCTTGTTAGCAATGTAATTTTATTTGGGAATAAGTAGAGACCGGCGTTTACCGGGCGGGGTTGGTACCTAACACCTTCCAACCCCGTAACGTGATCCCCAGACCCATATTTTTCTTTTGTAGATTAGTTTATTTGTCTTTTAGAGTCAAAGTTTGGTTCCTAGACCGTAATAACTAGGTAACGACTCCCAAATCTCAAAGGTCAAAAGCGGATCCGCGCACCCCGCGGATCGAGGGCGCTTTCAGTGGCTACTCTGCTGGGGACCATTAAGGATCAAACTTGAAAATTCCCAAGTATGGAAGCATCGTTAAAATAACCTATTTTTTTTAGTCTTTGTTTCTTTGTTTATTTATTATTTGCATCTGTTTTGTTTTGTTCGATTATTGAGCATGCAATTTTGACTTTAGATATTTGGCTTTGACATATTATTCTTGTGAGTTAATCAAGGGCCGTCTAAGGTGATCCTAAATAATGAAGGGTTTCGGAATGGTTAGTTTTATTGAAGGTAGTATGATGATTTGGTGGACTATGACGTTTGATTTTTTTTACGTGTGTAGATCTTTTTAGTTTGCTTTATTTAATTTTTTTTTGTGCGATTGATCATTGGATAGCATTTTGTCCTCTTAATTTTTTTTAGTTAGTTTGTTTTAGTAAAATAATTTTTTTTAAGTAGTGCTGTCCATTAACAGCAAGAAGGAAAAAATTCAAGAAAAAAAGTTTTGGCATTTTTTTTAGGTTCTGTCAACAGCAATAAACATGTTGTTTGGGTGGTGTGCCGCGAGTAGTTTTTCTTTATTTTTTGTTTCACACCCCCTTAACAGAAACAACATGCTGTTTGAGTTGGTATTTTATAAGTAAAAATCGAAAGATTCTTTTCACATCATCTTCTTAAACGATTTGGGGCTCATCATCTTCAATTGAACCAAACTAGAAACTGATCTGGTTCATCGTCTTCAACAAAGACTTAGGAAGCTTCTCTCTCGTTATATCTATCTCCCTCGTTTAAAAGCTTCGATTCCAATATCTCTCAGTTCAATTTCGATACTCTCTCACTTTCTACTCTGTTTTTCAGAGATTTTAAATATATGTAGTACTCTTTATCTCTCTATGTGATTCGATTTGGTTCAGTTGCTTGGTAGAAGACTTGGTTGCTGAACAAATAAGGGGTTTGGAAGAAATTACTCCATTTTAAGCAACTGAAAGTTATTTTATTGGAAGTTTGGAGTTCGAGTGCTCTTTACTTCCATGAGTTTGAGATAGACTGGAACCTCTTACGTGCTATGGCTAAACGATGGAACCCTTATCTTCATATATTCCATATGGGGTATATGCACTTGTGCCCCACTCACGAGGATTATTGTGGCATCATGAGGATATCCACTTTAGGACCTCTAGTCAGGCCCTCATTGAAGACCGAATATTCTGGTGACCTCGCCACAGGACTGAACATTTCCAAGGAAGAAGCCAAGGCCTTAGTTCATAACGGGAAATTGGACTTAGTACCTTTATTGGGCCCGTATCACTCCCGCAATCATCCTATCAATGTAAAATCCGAAGCCTAGCGAGCCACTAGAGATTATCGATTATGCTTAGGAATCCTAGTCCAATACATACTGACCTCTAAAAGTGATGGCCAAACTATCCCTGAGTCCTTCATAGATATAGCCTCTCAACTCTCAAGGAAAGCCAACCCGGTACCTCTCATCCTAGCTGAAACTTTCTCAGGTTTAGATGCCATAAAAAATGGTGAGTAGGAAAGCTTCAAAGGAAGCCCCTACTTACTCTATATGTGGCTTTGTGATCGTCTCAAAATCGTAGATGTTCCCTCAAACCTCGAATATGGGCCAGAACACTTTTCCAACAGAAACCTGTTAATGCGTGACAACTCAGTCAAAGCTTAGAGCAAATGGTTAAACTCTCGTCTTGCCTATCATATCGATTTTAGGTGCCCTTGGTGGATGACTGATCCCCCTGTTCTAGGAACCAAAGGTCCTACTATGTCCGTCTGATTGGTTTAGAAGAAACATCTTTTTACCATCCTAATCTGATCCCAGAACAGTACGACGTACCTATAGAATTATCTTTACCTCAGCACAAAGCTTTCTTTCCCCCCGAGCCTTTGACTGAAAAGTTAGTACACCTCATTGAGAAAGCTTGGAACAAGCGTACCTTAGGGTATCTAGACGGACCAACAGAATTCAAAGAGCCAGTTGTTAGAGCCAAGAGAGTCAAGCCTAACAGCAATCTTGATGACCATCAAGACAAAACCAAGTGTCCATGTAAAAATAGTTCAAGTCAAATTTGTTGAAAGATGTTTTTAATGAGAACATTTCTTTGCCAATCATTTTCAATCAAGCTATTTTTTCTTTCAAATAAATATTTATTTCTTCTTTGATTGTTCGTTGTGTGAATGGATTAATTAATGGATTGGTGCACAAACCTCAATAAAGTGATTTTTTAAAATGTTATCAAGGGGATAATACTGAAATTGACTAAATCTACCTTTAATGGGGTCATATAGGATTATCATTGCGCCCAAACTCAAGCGTCCACCTCCTAGTTGGAGTCGTAAGTCCAGTCGGTTAGAACGAGCCACAGTTCCAAGTCAACAATCAGAAATGGCGTCAGAATCTGAGCTTACAGAGATCCATAAGATCTTGGCAGTCTTTGCCAATGATATCAACAGTATAAAAGGCAAAGTGGAAGTATTAGAACAGACTTCGGAATCGACGCATAATCCTCTAAATGACCCAAAGGAAAAAAATGTAGAAGAGAAACGTCCACGTGAAATCTTCGAACTCGACGGAGACGAAAAGTGTGTTGATGAAAATCCAGCGTTATCTAACAGAATATCTCAATTGGAGTCAGCTATGAAGAGTATAAAGGGTATTGATGAAATTGCAGCAGGCATTGAAGCTCTGAACCGCATCCCTAGAATTCAATTGCCAGAGAAGTTTGTCATGCCTGAAATGGACAAGCTCAGTGGGACAGGGTGTGCGAAAACACATCTTAAGGTGTATGTTACCAACATGCGCACTATGGGGCTCAGCGACGAGCAGATGACGTTATTGTTTCAAAGAACTTTATCAGGATCAACACTATGTTGGCTGATGTCTCAAGATCCAATTACTGTGGGTACATGGGAGAACATGTCAAAGGCCTTCTGGCATCAGTATAAGTACAGTACCGAGATTGAAACTTTAAGAAAGGATTTGAAAGCAACTAAACAGAAAAATGGGGAGACATTCACTGATTTCATTGGTCGATAGAGGGCCAAGGCTACTCAAATGCGGGATAGACCTTCGGAGAAGGAACAAGTAGCGATTATCCTAAAGAACCTCTCACAAGGATATGCTCAGCACATAGTGGCCCAATATCTCCCTACTTTTGAGTCCTTACTACAAGCTGGAAACCAACTCGATGATGCATTTGCCTCTGGGGATCTTTCTAATCCCTCAGATAACAAGTTTAAGAAATCCTATGTTCCCAAACCTAGTACCAACCATGTCTACATAGCCAACACGTCAGCTACCCTAGCTCAACCCCCAACCCTGGACTAATAATCAGGTTCACCCAAGTCAACCTCGAACTTCGTGTCAGTTTACCAATCCAAGGATGAGTCTCACTGTAGTGCTTCACAAATTGATGAAAAAAGGGCTTCTTAGGCCTATCCATCCCCAACCTTTACCTAATCCCTTGCCAGCTAGACACAATTCTAACTTGTTTTGTGAGTTCCATCAAAATCATGGCCATCACACAGATCGATGAATCACCTTGCGCCATGCCATTCAAAACCTTATTGACAACGAAAAGGTCACAATCCCTAGCCCACCAAATGTCACCACTAATCCACTACCTATCTATCAACCTCCACCAACCCTGAACATGGTTTCTCACACCCCATTGCCATTCGACCCCATCTCTCTTATCCATCCAATCCAAGTCAAACCACCTAGTTACCCCCTTGTCGGGATAGCTTTCACTGATGAGGTTTTCACTACGAACTATGAATCATTTGATCTAACCTCGGATGATATATATTGTTTATCCCCGCCTCGCTATAGTAGTCCCGCATTCACTAGTTACCTGCTGGCTCAAATGAACATGAAAAATCCTATACCTTTGACAGATGAAGATCCATACTTGTTAACTGAAGAAGATGAGCCCTTTTCCCTCTCCTGTGATGAAGTTAGACATATGACTTGAGAGGGAAGAGTTTTTAAGCCACAAGAACTCTGTGTTGATAATCCGACAGTTCTGGCAAGAAAAAAAAGAGAAGATCCCATCAAAGAAAGCATCGAAGAAGATAACTCTATTATCAAGTAGTTGAAGAAATCAGGGGCCAATATCTCAGTATGGGTTTACTTATGGCTTCTACTGCTCATAGGAAAGCTGTTCTCAAAGCACTAAACACAGCCTAAGTCTCTCTTGATACTTCTCCAGATCAACTGGCTAGTATAGTAGGGGCAACTTACGTGGAGAATATCCTATCCTTCTCGGACTCAGATCTTCCAAAAGAAGGGGCAAGCCATACTAAGCCGTTGCACATTACAGTTGACTGTAACGGGATGAGGGTACCTCTGGTTTTGATTGATAACGGGAGTGCACTAAATGTCTGTCCTTTGAAGACGGCTATTTATCTCGGGTTTAAAGCTGAAGACCTCAAACCCACTAATCAAGGCATTAGGGCCTATGATAACACCAAGAGGGATGTACTGGGAATTTTGCACCTTCGATTGTCCACAGGCATAGCAGAATTTCCTGTGGAATTTTAAATCATTGATATCCAGTCTTCTTTCAATTTACTGTTAGGGAGACCATGGTTACACCAGATCAAAGCCAGCTTTTCTATGCTACACCAGAAGGTCAAGTTTATCAAGGATGGGCTAGTTATTACTCTTCATGGAGACGCTGAAATTGTAGGGATCGTAAATAGTACTGTGGCCAAGAATGAGCCACTGCTTGAGATTCAGCCAGAACAACAGAGGATAGAACTTAGTGGGTTCAAATTCGAGAAAATCTGCTCAGTTCAATGGGATTATTCAGTGAAAGAATATTTTCCTATTGATAACACCTCTAACTGTTATATGGCCAATATATTTAAAAAAATGAGATTTTTTCTGGGTATGGGCCTAGGTCACTAATAACAAGGTATCAAAAAGGCACCAATGATTAAAGAAGTCGTTGGCACATTCGGACTAGGATATAAGCCTACTAAGGAAGATTGGGCCCAATACTAGAAGACAAAGCAGGACAAGGTAATTGCAAAAAGGCAAAGGCGCACCACGGATCTCATTAAAATGAAGCCCTATCGAAAGATCCTCAATGGCTACTTTGTAAAATAAGAAGAAGACTTCCGTTACTATGGGTTCCAGAGCCGTTCATTGATCACATCACAGGCACTCGTCTATCAGGGTTTGAAATCTTCTTTGGCATGGAATGGCCTGAAAAGGAAGTAAGCACAGAAGTTAAAGAGAATAAAGTTGAAGACTGGCAGCTCGATATGGATTCTCTCAACATTGATTAGTTATTCATTGAAGATCATAGTGTCTTAGTGTTGTCAGTTAAGAAAGGGATCCCAAATCCTCAATCTGTAATCAAACCCGCTGTTGGGTGTCTTTCAAACTATCATGTAATTAGTCATGTGTTGCATATCAAGGCTGGGTCTGTCGGTCCCATTAGTCCTGTTCAGTCTGACATGCCAGTTGAGTCATTTATTTCTGTTGAGTCGAGTAAGTTAGTTGTTTCTGTTGAGTCTGTTATTTCTAGTGAGTCTGTTTTTCCTGTTGAGTCAAGTGAGTCTGTCAAGTCTGCAATGAGTCATGTTACCCCATCTCTTTTTAATGAAATGAAAAAAAAATTTGATTACCCCGAGCGCAATAATAATTTGACTAATAATCTGGCTTCGGAGGGAGAATCTTCTGACGAAGAACCTCCCCCTAAAATAATCAAATTACTTGAATAAGAAGAGGAACGTCGGGCTCAACCTCTAATAGAGGAAGTAGAGGTTATCAACCTTGAAACAAAAGAAAGTCCTCAAGAAATTCGGATAGGGGTCACTTTATCTTCCAATGAACGCTTTTTAGATAAAAAGAAGCTTCACGATAAAAACCACTAAAAAATGACCAAATTATCAAAATACCCCTAGCATCAAAATATCCCTAGAGCCTACATTATGATTAAGAAAATTCATTCAAACACATAAAACAACAAATCGAAACCAAATAAATCATTCCGTCAATTTTCACAGAATTCAATAAAATTATGAAAATGCCCCTTATAAAGTTCACAACCATTTCATGCAAAAAACTTCATATATGACAAACCAATATTTCCATTGAATTCCTTACGAAAAATCGATTCTAAAACATCTTGGAACATTAAAAACCGACTTAAAACGCAAAAAGTCCTCTCCGAGGGCAAAACGATAATTTCACAATTTTCATAATAAAAAATTTTGAAATTAATAAATAAAATATTAAATAATTAAAGTGAAACATTAGAAAAATTAATTTAAAATTTTAAACTAAAAAAATCGATCAATCAAGCTCTCAGGCAAATTGTTGAGGGTTGCCAAGATATTTATTCAAGGACCCCCTCCATTTGGGGGTCCAAAGAATTAAAGATATAATAGAGGGGGGTTCTCCAAAAAATTAAAGTCAATCAAGCAAGACTAAAGTCAAGGTATTAACGTCAATCAAGTAAGACTAAAGTCAAAATTAAAGTCAATTAAGTAAGACTAAAGTCAAGATATTAAAGTCAATCAATTAAGACTAAAGAAAAAATCTTAAAGTCAATCAAATAATACCTAAAGTCAAAATCCTAAAAGAGTTCTAATTACATAATAACTCTATTTAATAGAGTTCTAACTAAAATATAACTCTACCTAAAATAATTCTAATTAAAATACAACTCTACCTAAAATAATTCTAACTAAAATACAGCTCTAATTAAAAGAATTCTAATTAAACACTAATTCTATCTTAATAAACCTTTAAAAAAATCTATAAATAGGGGTCCTCACACCCTATTTTCCTATCAAATCATAAACCTTAAGAGAAGTAGGTCAAGAAGCCTCCACAACCTTCCCAAAACCTTAATTTTGAAGTCCCAACTCCTTACCTAACACCCATACTTCGATTTGAGCCTGAAAAATACCTAGAAGCCCTTCAAAAACATCCCAAAATCCATAAAAATTTTTGAAGAATCCAGATCTAAGAAAGAGATACCTTGTCTCGGAGATTAGAAATCAGATCCGGAGACAGAACGAAGCAAGGAGTACGGTACAAGGAACGATTTTATCAAATCTGGGGGAACAAAATCGTTGCGCTCGAAAAAGGTGAGTATTTTTATTTTTTTTATTATTATTTAGGTCTTGTTAGCAATGTAATTTTATTTGAAAATTAGTAGAGGCCGAAGTTTGTCGGGCGGCGTAGGTGCCTAACACCTTCCAACCCCGTAACGTGATCCCCGGACCCGTATTTTTCTTTCGTAGATTAGTTTATTTACCTTTTAGAGTCAAAGTTTGGTTCCTAGACCGTAATAACTAGGTGGCAACTCCCAAACCTCAAAGGTCAAAAGCGGGTCCGCGCACCCCACGGATCGAGGGCGCTTTCACTCACAGATCGACGTTAGTTGTGCGATGAATCGACTAATGTACTGAATTCTCCCTAGGAATCCCCTGATCTCTTTTTCTGACTTTGGTGGCTCCATATTTATGATGTACTTTATTTTAGCTGGATCGATTTTGATGCCTCTTCTACTAACAATGAATCCCAACAACTTTCATAACGTGGCCCCAAATACACACTTTGCTGGATTAAGCCTTAAGCTGTACTTCTTTAATCGATCAAACAGTTTCTTCAAATTTATCAAATGATCCTCGTCAAGGTTTGATTTAGCTATCATGTCGTCATCGTATACTTCTATCTCCTTGTGGATCATGTCATGAAATAAAACAGTTATGGCTCGTTGGTAAGTTGTCCCAACGTTCTTGAGACCGAATGGCATGACCTTATAGTGAAAGGTACCCCAAGGTGTAATGAACGTAGTCTTCTCTTGATCTTGTACTGTCATTTTTATCTGTTTGTAACCCGAGAAGCCGTCCATGAAGAAGAACATACCGTGCCAGCTGTGTTATCGACCAAAGTATCGATGTGTGGTAATGGAAAGTCATCCTTCGGACTGGCTTTGTTCAGATCTTGGTAATCTACACACATACGTACTTTCATCCTTCTTTGGTACAGGAACGACGTTAGCGAGCCACTCAGGATAGGTGGATACTTCAAGAAATCCTGCTTGAAACTACTTCATTACTTCATCCTTGACCTTAAGTGTCCATTCTGGTTTCAACCTTCGTAACTTCTGCTTGACTGGCTTATTTCCTGATTTGATAGGTAACTTGTGGACGACTAGATATGTGTTTAACCCGGGCATGTCTTGATAGGATCATGCGAAGACATCTTGGTACTGTTGTAAAAACTTTGTCATCTCTTCTTTCTGTTCAATCGTCAATAGGACCCCGATCTTAACGATGCGTGGGTCATCTTCGGTGCCTAGGTTCACTGAGTTTGTATCTTCTATATTTGGCTGAACACCCTTCTTGTGACGTTCCATGAGTTCTTTGATTTCTTTTGAAGGATATTCAACCTCTTCCTCTAATTCTTCTTCGATCCCCATAAGATCAAAGTCGAGCTCGAGGTCAAAATCGTATTCATCTTTTTCATACTCTGTTCTATCACAAGATGAAAGCGCCCTTGATCCGCTGGGTGCGCGGATCCGCTTTTGACCCTTGAGGTTTGGGAGTCGCCACCTAGTTATTGTGGTCTAGGAACCAAACTGACTCTAAAATGGATAAAAAGGAACCAATCTACTATAGAAATCTGAATCTGGAGATCATGTTACGGGGTTGGAAGGTGTTAGGCACCAACCCCGCCCGGCCAATACCGGTCTCTACTTATTCCAAATATAACTACATTGCTAATGATAAAACCTAGATTAAAAAAATAATAAAAAACCTTACCTTCGATCTACAAAAGCATTATTCCCTCAGATCTGAAAAACAGTTCCTTGCATCGTACTCCTTGCCTCGTTTTCTCTCCGGATCTGATTTCTGATCTCCGAGGCAAGGTGTCTCCTTCTTGGATCTGAATGCTTTGAATTTGTGGTGATTTTTGGGATGTTTTTGGGATGTTTTTGGGAGGTTTTTAGGTGTTTTTTAGGCTAAAATAGGAGTAGGGGTGTTAGGGAAGGAGTTGGGGCTCCAAAATTAGGGTTTTGGAGGGGTTGTGGAGGCTTCTTCACCTACTTTTTCTAGGGTTTTTTCTTTGATACGAAAATAGGGTGTGGAGGCTCCTATTTATAAAGTTTTTAGAAGCATTTAGGGTTTGATTAAGATTTCTTTTAGGGTTTCAATTAGGGTTTTGACTTAGTCTTTAGGGTTTTAGGGTTTTGACTTTAGTCTTATGAGATTGACTTGATTAGTTTTAGATTAGGGTTTGGATTTAGGGTTTTGACCTTAGTCTTATGAGATTGACTTGATTAGTTTAGATTAGGGTTTTGACCTTAGTCTTATGAGATTGACTCGATTAGTACCTTGACTTCAGTCTTGCTTGATTGACTTTAATTTTGACTTCAATTTCACTTGATTGAATTTAATACCTTGACTTCAATCTTGCTTGATTTACTTTTAATTTTTGGAGAACCCCCTTCTATTATATCTTTAATTCTTTGGACCCCCAAATGGAGGGGTCCTTAAAGAAATATCCCACGAACCCTCAACAATTTTGCCTGAGAGTCCAATTAATCGATTTTTTAGGTTCAACTTTTTAAATTAATTTCATTGATGTTTCACTTTAATTATTTAATGTTTTATTTATTAATTTCTAATTTTTTAATTATGAAAATTGTGAAATTATCGTTTTGCCCTCGGAGAGGATTTTTTACGTTTTAAGTCATTTTTCAATGTTCCAGGATGTTTTGGAATCAGTTTTTCGTAAGGAATTCAATGGGAATGTTGGTTTTTGTCATTTATGAAGTTTTTTATATGAAATGATCGTGAACTTTATGAGGGGTATTTTCGTAATTTTGTCACATTTTGTGAAAATTGGCGAAGTGGTTTACTTGGTTTCGATTTGTTGTTTTATGTGTTTGAACGGATTTTCCTAAGCGTAATGTAGGCTCTAAGGTTATTTTGAGGTTAGGGGTATTTTGGTAATTTAATCATTTTTAGTGATTTTTATCGTGAAGCTTTTTGGTTTGCAAGATGATGATTTCTATGTTTCTGGGGTCGTATTTTCCTAGCGTAGCGTGGTTTCTAAGTTTTGTCAGTTCGAGATACCTCATCCGGATTTCTGAAACATATCTGGTAACAAAATAAAGCATTGGAATAGACATCCATCATTGGGAACCTTTGCGATCGGGTTGATGACTTGATTAATCAGGCGGATGCAAAAATGAGGTGTCTACAGATGCCCCTCTTTGGCAGAGGGTTGAAGCAAACTAGATAGCAAATCTATCTTGGTAGATTAGTGCGATATCCGAATGCCAAAGCTAGTGACAGTTCATTTTGCATCCTGATTTAACAATTCGTCGGGGTATTCGGATCATTGAGCATAAAACTCTCCCCAAACTAGAAAAATGTCAGGTCCTTGAGCGCGAGCTCTCACTGGCAGTGTCAGATCCTTTAATTTTGAAAAATTCTCCTTGACTGATATAACAATTGTGCAAGTGTGTGGGCTCAAAATCTGAGATAGATTTCAAAGAGTTTGAGTTGGAAATGAGTCAAAATGAAGTAAATTTAAACTGAACGTAAACTGAGCATAAATCCAAGAAAACCCTTGGCGGCAACCGAGCAAGGTCCAAGATAACCCTTGGCGGCAACTGAGCAAAATCCAAGATAACCCTTGGCGGAAACTGAGCAAAATCCAAGATAACCCTTGGCGGCATTTGAGCAAAATCCAAGATAAACCTTGGCGGCATCTGAGTAAAATCCAAGATAACCCTTGGCGGAAACTGAGCAAAATCCAAGATAACCCTTGGCAGAAACTGAGCAAAATCCAAGATAACCCTTAGCGGCATCTGAGCAAAATCCAAGATAAACCTTGGCGGAGACTGAGCAAAATCCAAAATAACCATTGGCGGAGACTGAGCAAAATCCAAGATAACCCTTGGCGGCATCTGCGCAAAATCCAAGATAACCCTTGGCGGAAACTGAGCAAAATCCAAGATAACCCTTGGTGGCATCTGAGCAAAATCTAAGATAACCCTTGGCGGCAACTGAGCAAAATCCAAGATAACCCTTGGCGGAAACTGAGCAAAGTCCAAGATAACCCTTGGCGGCATCTCAACAAAATCAAAGATAACCCTTGGCTGCATCTGAGCAAAATCCAAGGTAACCCTTGGCGGAGACTGAGCAAAATCCAAGATAACCCTTGGCGGCATCTGAGCAAAATCCAAGATAACCCTTGGCGGAGACTGAGTAAAATCCAAGATAACCCTTGGCGGCATCTGTGCAAAATCAAAGATAACCCTTGGCGGAAACTGAGCAAAATCCAAGATAACCCTTGGCGGCAACTGAGCAAAATCCAAGATAACCCTTGGCGGCATCTGAGCAAAATCCAAGATAACCCTTGGCGGAAACTGAGCAAAGTCCAAGATAACCTTTGGCGACATCTGAGGAAAAATCCAAGATAACCCTTGACGGCATCTAAGCAAAATCCAAGATAACCCTTGGCGGCAACTGAGCAAAATCCAAGATAACCCTTGGCGGAAACTGACTGAGTAAAACTGAGAACAAAGAAATAAATCTGGGAGAGAAACGATTGAAAATGAGTCTGGAGAAGAGTGGTTGAATCTGGGAATGAATAAATTTGGGACAGAATGGATGTCCTATCTCCTATGTGAGATTCAGAATGCATTTGTTTGAACCTCAAGATTTTAAAAAAGTTTTGTAAATTTAAAATCTGAGTTTGAACCTCAAGAGTTTTTTGAAAAACTGCTATCAAGAGGGTAATCTTAAGTTTGGAATTCTCATTTTAGGATTAACATTGCTCAAAAACAAAATGTCCCTAGTTTGATAATAAACATGGCATTGAAAATAATTGAACACATCATAAAGAAGATGCCCCTGGTATAAGGAGGAAATTACATATCTAGATGAAAAAGAAAAATGCCCCTGGTATGAAGATTTGAAATATTTGATTACCACAAGCGCAATAAAGATTCAACTTTTAATTTTGATTAATTTTATTAAAGATTTTGAGTCAGGCTCAAGAGAACAAAATATTTCCTTTTGAGACTCATCATAGAATTCACCATTCTCTCCATTGGTTTACTTGGGGAAGTAAGAATTTTCAGATCGATCGTAGACAAGATACTTGTGGCTTCTGAATCTATGCCTGGTTTAAGCTGAGTATTGAACTTGATTATTCGGATTTCTGACGTTTCGGCTCGAACTGCTCTCAGCTTGGGATTTTCTTCTGTTTTTTTTATTGCTCTAATTTTTGCCTAGATCGCCTTTCCAGGTTTTCAATCTATCGAGCTTGCTCTAACTTTTGCCTAGATCGCCTTTTCAGGTTTTCAATCTAGCGAGCTTTTTCTTTTTTTTTCTTGTCTCTGATTGTTGCCAAAGTTGTCCTTTCAGATTTTCAACTTTGCGAGCTTGCCTTAATTTTTACCTAAGTCGCCCTTTTCGGGTTTTCAACTTAGCAGGCTTCATCATTTTTTTTTTATCTTTTTTCTTTTCCTCTGACCTTCTAGAATCACTGTCTGATAATGTTCTACTACCCTCCTTTACTTTTTCACACGGTACTTAGGAGGACTTTTATAGGTAGGCTTGGGACTAGGCATAAAATGAAAGGGATTTTGAGGCTCAAAAACCCAAATGCCCCTTGTGTGGCATTTCATTTAAACTTTTTCTTGAATTTTCTTCCCCATTCTTTTGAATTTTTTCTTTTTAGATTTTTTCTTTATCGGGGAATCTATTTTTTATTTTGGTGTGGTCGGGCCTGAAGTAACTTCTCAGGTTGCCTACGTACCCCAAATTTTTGGGATCAGACCAAAACGTAGTTCGGATTTTTCCCTCCCCTAGGTTAGGTGATCAGGCTAAGAAATAAAAGGCACAATTTTTCTCTTTTTGAACAGGCTGCAAAGGGGTTGAGAAAGAAGATAAAGAATTAGGTAATAGGAAAATTGATTCGACTAAAAATGGCCTCCTTAAATATAGTACCGTTTGATTTGGTCAAGGTTGGTTGGTTCTGGTAACTCGATTCCATCATGATCTTGAAGCCTGACAGCTTTTCCTGGTAGTATCTCCTTGATGATGTACGGACCTCCCCAATTTGGTTTGAACATCCCTCTAGGGTCAAAGATAGGTGCCCGATTCTCTTTGAGTACTAAATCCCCGACTTGTAAGTGACGAACCTTGATCTTTTTATCAAATGCACGGGCAACTCTTCTTTGATAAGCTTGCACGTGATACAAAGCTCTCAGTCGTTTTTCTTCAATCAAATTCAATTCTTCATACCGCTGGCGAACCCAATTTGTTTCTGACAACTGACTTTCCAACAAGACCCTCAGAGATGGAATTTTCATTTTAACTGGCAAGACTGCTTCCATGCCATACACTAAAGAGTAGGGAGTAGCTCCAGTAGAGGATCGAATTGAAGTTCGATATGCCCATAGTGCAAATGGCAATTTTTCAGACCAATCTCGATGTGATTGACACATTTTCCTAATGATAGTCTTAAGATTCTTATTAGCTGCTTCGACTGCTCCATTAGTCTGAGGGCGGTAAGGAGATGATTTGTGGTGTGAGATTTTGAACTTTGAACACAAAGTAATAACCTTAGCTTTGAAATGTGACCCGTTATCAGAAATCAGTTCTGAAGGTACCCCGTATCGGCTGATGATGTTCGTTTGGATAAATTTTGCAACTCGAGACGCAGTGAGAACAGCATAAGAAGCAGCTTCGACCCACTTAGTAAAATAATCGATAGCAACCAAAATGTATTCATGCCCATTTGATGCTTTAGGCGATATTTTACCAATAATGTCGATTCCCCAAACTGAGAATGGCCATGGTAAAGTCAGACCAACTAATCGAGAAGGTGGCACATGTATGAGATTTGCATGTATTTGGCATTTGTGGCAGGTCTTGACCATGTGATGACAATCTGTTTCCATCGTAGGCCAGTAGTACCCTTGTCTCATAATTTTCTTAGCTAACATTTTCCCACTCATGTGAGGGCCACATTCTCCTGAATGTAGTTCAACCCATTATCTGTTCAGCTTGATCTTCATCGACGCACGACAAATGAATCCCATCATAAGACCTTTTGTACAAACTTCCAGCGCACAGGATGAATTGAGATGCTAATCTTAGAAGGGTTTGCCGCTCCTTTCTCGATGCTTCTTCTGGAAATTCTTGTTTTTCCAACACCTTTGTAATATCTGTGTACCACGGCTTTCCATCGGGTAGTCGAGTAGCAATATCGATCTGACAGCAATATGCAGGTTTGTCTTTGACTTCAACAGTGATCGGCCTCAATTCCATGCCAGGGGGCAAATGGATCATTGAAGATAGAGTGGCTAACAAGTCAGCAAATCTATTATCTTCCCTTGACACGTGTTGGAACAGAATAGCTTAAAACTTACTCACTAAGTTTAACAAATATTCATGATAAGGCTTCAGCTTTTCGTCCCTAGTCTTCCATTCTTCCAATGACTGGTGTATGACCAAGGCTGAATCCCCAAAAACTTCGATCTCTGTAATGCCCAGATTCAAAGCAGCTTCAAGTCCAGCGATGCATGCCTCATATTCGGCTGTGTTATTGGTATTAGAGAAGGCTAACTTAATAGCGATCGGAATGTGGCATCCTTCCGGAGAAAACAGGACTGCCCCTATTCCATACCCATTCTTATTGGCGGCTCCATCGAAATACAACTGCCATGCTTGGTTCTGAGGCTCTTCTTCAACATGTAAGATGTTCTCATCTGGGAACTGATCAATAGGCCTTAATCCTTCTACTACTGGGTGATCTGTCAAGTATTCTGCTACAGCTCTCCCTTTGATGGATTTCTGTGTAACGTGCGTGATGTCAAACTCTGATAATAACAATAACCATCGTGCAGTTCTTCCTGTCAGTGCCGGTTTCTCGAAAAGATACTTGAGAGGATCCATCCGAGATAACAAGATAATTGAATGGGATAGCATATAGTGTCGAAGTCTCTGAGTAGCCCATACTAGTGCCAAGCAAGTTTTTTCCAAGGCTGAATACTTTCGTTCATACTCTAACATCTTCTTACTGATGTAGTAGATAGCCCTTTCTTTACGAGTATCTTTGTCATACTGTGCCAGCATACATCCCATAGCTTCTTCTGTGACTGACAGATAAAGAAAAAGTGGTTCACCCGGTGTGGGCGGAACCAAAATAGGCGGGTTCAAGAGATACTCCTTGACTTGGTCGAAGGCCTTTTGACATTGCTTATTCCAAACTGTTTTCATTCTTCTTGAAGCTTGAAAATAGGTTCGCAGACGTTGGTGGTGAGTTGAGCAATAAATCTGCTGACATACTGGATTCTGCCTAAAAAACCTCGAATTTGCTTTTCGGTTTCTGGCGGTGGCATCTCTTGGATAGTTTTAATCTTCACAGGGTCTACTTCGATCCCTCTTTGACTGACCACAAATCCCAACAATTTTCCAGAAGTTACTCCAAACACACATTTCTACGGGTTGAGACGGAGTTTGTACTTTTGAATCCTTGTGAGAAATTTTTCTAACGCAGCAACATGCTCCAGTCGTTCTTTTGACTTGACTATCATATCGTCTACATAGACTTCAACTTCCTTGTGTATCATGTCATGTAGTAGAGTCGTGGCTGCTCTTTGATAAGTGGCTCCGGCATTCTTCAGACCAAAAGGCATAACCTTGTAGCAAAAGGTTCCCCACTGTGTGATAAACGACGTCTTTTGCATATCCCGAGGATCCATTTTTATCTGATTGTACCCCGAAAAACCATCCATGAAGGACAATAAAGCGTGCCCTGTTGTACTATCTACTAGAACGTCTATGTGTAGTAAAGGAAAACTATCCTTTGGGCTTGCTTTGTTTAGATCTCTAAAGTCCACACACATCCTGACTTTTCCATCCTTCTTCGGCACCGGGACGACATTGGCAATCCACTCAGGGTATTCTACTACTTCCAAGAACCCAGCGTTAATCTGCTTCGTAACTTCTTCTTTTATTTTCAGAGTCCATTTCGGCTTCATACGTCGAAGTTTTTGTTTAATGGGTCGAGCATCTGGATATAACGGAATCTGATGTTGAACAATGTCTGTGCTTATTCCCGGCATATCCTCATAAGACCACGCGAACACGTCTTTGAACTTTCTGAGCAACTCTACTATCCCTTTGCGTTCATCAGGGGATAATGTGATCCCAATCCGAATCTCTTGAGGATTTTCTTTTGTTCCAAGGTTGATAACCTATACTTCCTCCATTGGAGGTTGAGCCCGACGTTCATTTTCTTGTTCAAGTAATTTGATTATTTCAGGGGGAGGTTCTTCTTCAGAAGATTCTCCCTCCGAAGTCAGATTATTAGTTAAATTATTATTGCGCTCGGGGTAATCAAGAATTTCTTTCATTTCATTAAAAGAAGATGGGGTAACAGGACTCATTGCCAACTTGATAGACTCACTTGACTTAGCAGCGATAGTGGACTTACTTGACTCAACAGAAACAAATGACTCATCTGGCATGTCAGACTGAGCAGGACTAAGGGGACTGACAGACCCAGTCTTGACATGCAATACAGGACTAATTACATGATAGCTAGAGAGATACCCTACAGCAGGTTTGATTGCAGATTGAGGATTTGAGATCCCTTTCTCAGTTGACAACACCAAGACACTGTAATCTTCAATGAATAACTGGTCGATGCTGAGGGAGTCTAGATTGGACTGCCAGTCTTCAATTTTCTTCTCTTCAGCTTCTGTGCTTACTTCATCTTCAGGCCAATCCATACCAAAGAAGATCTCAAATCCCGGCAAACGAGTACCTATGATATGGTCGATGAATGGCTCGGGGAACCCACAGTAACGAAAATCTTCTCCTTCCTTCACAAAATAGCCATTAAGGGTCTTACGATAAGGCTTCATTTTGATAAGATCCGTGGTGCGTCTTTGTCTTTTTGCAATTGCCTTGTCTCGCTTTGTCTTCCAGTACTGGGCCCAATCTTCATTAGTAGGCTTATATCCTAGCCCAAATGTGCCAATGACCTCCTTAATCACTGGTGCCTCTTTAATACCTTGCTGCTTGCGGCCTAAGCCCATACCAGGGAAAATTTTCATTTTCTTGAATATATTGGCCATGTTGCAGTTAGAAGTATTTTCCATTGGAAAATATTCTTTCATGGCTTGATCCCATTGGACTGAGCATATTTTCTCGAACTCGAACCCACTGAGCTCTACTCCCTGTTGTTCTGGCTGAATATCAAGCAGCGACTCATCCTTAGCTTCAGTACTATTTATGATCCCTACAATTTCAGCATCTCCATGGAGAGTGATCACTAGCCCATCTTTGATAAATTTTACCTTCTGGTGCAGCGTGGAAGGTATAACTTTGATTTGGTGTAGCCACGGTCTTCCTAATAACAGATTAAAAGAGGATTGGATATGTATGACTTGAAATTCTACCAGAAATTCGGCTATGCCCGGGGACAATCAAAGGTGCAGAATTCCCAGTACGTCCCTTTTAGTGTTATCATAGGCCCGAACCCCTTGATTAGTGGGCTTGAGATCTTCAGTTTTAAACCCAAGGCAAGTGGCGGTCTTCAAAGGGCAAACATTCAATGCACTCCCATTATCGATCAATACCAGAGGTACCCTCATCCCGTTACAGTCAACTGTGATGTGCAATGGCTTAGTGTGGTTTGCTCCTTCCTTTGGGAGATCGGAGTCCGAGAATGACAAGATATTTTCCACATAGGTCGCCCCTACTATGTTGGCTAGCTGATCTGGAGAAGTGTCAAGGGAGACTTGGGCTGTACTTAATGCTTTGAGAACAACCTCCCTATGGGCAGTGGAAGCCATAAGTAATCCCCAAACCGAGATATTGGCTCCTGATTTCTTCAATTGCTTAATCACGGAGTTATCTTCTTCAATGTTTTCTTTGATAGGATCTTCTCTTTCTTTTCTTGCCAAGATTGCCGGATTATCAACACAAAGTTCTTGTGGCTTAAAAACTCTTTCCCCTCGAGTCATATGTCTAACTTCATCACAGGAGAGAGGATAAGGTTCATCTTCTTCAGACAGCACGTATGGATCTTCATCTGTTAAAGGTACCGGGCTTTTTAAGTTCATCTGGGCCAACAGGTAACTGGTGAATGTGGGGCTACTGTATCGAGGCGGGGACAAACAATATGTATCATCTGAGGTTAAATCGAATGGTTCGTAATTTGTAGTGAAAACCTCATCAGTGAAGGCTATCCCGGCAAGGGGGTAACTTGGTGGTTTGACTTGAATGGGATGGATGAGAGAGACAGGATCGAATGGTAATGGTGTATGAGACATCATGTTCAAAGTTGGTGGAGGTTGATAGGTAGGCAGTGGATTAGTCGTGACATTCGATGGGCTAGGGATTGTGACCTTTTTGTTGTCGATCAGGTTTTGAATGGCATGACGTAGGGTAATACATCGATCCGTGTGATGGTCAGGATTTTGATGAAATTCACAGAATAAATTGGGATTGTGTCTGGCTGGCAAGAGATTTGGTAAAGGCCGGGGTTGAATCGGGGTAAGCAACCCTTTTTTCAATAGTTTTTGCAAAGCTACAGTAAGGGTCATCCCTAAATTGGTAAATTGACGTGGAGTTCGAGGTTGACTTGGGTGAGCTTGGTTATTAGTTCGGATTGGGGGTTGAGCTGGGGTAGCTGATGTGTTGGCTATGTAGACATGGTTGGTGCTAGGTTTAGAAACATAGGGTTTCTTAAACTTGTTATCCGAGGGGTTAGAAAGAATCCCAGAGGCAAATGCATCCTCGAGTTGGCTTCCAGCTTGTAACAATGACTCGAAAGTAGGGAGATATTGGGCCACTAAGTGTTGAGCATATCCTTGCGAGAGGTTCTTTAGGATAATCGATACTTGTTCTTTCTCTGACGGTCTATCCCACATTTGGGCAGCCTTGGCCCTCCAACGACCAATGAAATCGGTAAATGTCTCCCCATTTCTCTGCTTAGTCGCCTCCAAATCTCTTCTTGAAGTCTTAATCTCGGTACTGTACTTATATTGATGCCAGAAGGCCTTTGACATGCTGTCCCAGGTGCCCACAGTAACTGGATCTTGAGACATTAGCCAACGTAGTGCTGACCCTGATAAAGTCCTCTGAAACAACAATGTCATATGTTCGTCACTGAGCCCCATAGTGCGCATGTTAGTAACATATACCTTAAGATGTGTTTTTGCACACCCTATACCACTAAACTTGTCCATTTCTGGCATCACGAACTTCTCGGGCAGATGAATTCTAGGGATGCGGTTCAGAGCTTCAATACCTGCTACAATTTCATCGATGCCTTTTATACTTTTCATAGCCGACTCTAACTGAGACATTCTGTTAACTAACATCGGATTTTCATTGACATATTCTTCATCTCCGTCGAGTTCGAAGACTTCATGTGGACGTCTCTCTTCTACTTTCTTTCCTTTTGGATCATTTAGGAGATTGCCTGTTGATTTCGAAGTCTGTTCTAGTACTTCCACTTTGCCCTTTATACTAGTGATATCATTGGCAAAGGCTGCCAAGATCTTACGGATCTCTGTCAGTTCAGATTCTGAAACCATCTCTGCTTGTTGACTTGGTACCGTAGCTCGTTCTAACCGACTAGACTTACGACTCCAACTAGGAGGTGGACGCTTGAGTTTGGGCGCAATGATAATCCTATATGACCCCATCAAAGGTTAATTTAGTCAATTTCAGTATTACCCTCTTGACAACATTTTAAGGAATCATTTCATTGAGGTTTGTGCACCAATCCATTAATTAATCCATTCACATAATGAACATTCAAAGAAGAAATCAATATTCATTTGAAAGAAAAATAACTTTATTGAAAATGATTGACAAATAAATGTTCTCATTAAAAACATCTTTCAACAAATTTAACTTGAACTATTTTTACATGGACGCTTGGCTTTGTCTTGACGGTCATCAGGATTGCTGTCAGGCTTGACCCTCTTGGCTCTAACAACTGGCTCTTTGAATTCTGCTGGTCCGTCTGGATACCCTAAGGTGCGCTTGTTCCAAGCTTTTTCAATGAGGTGTACTAACTTTTCAGTCAGAGGCTCGGGGGAAAGAAAGCTTTGTGCTGAGGTAAGGATAACTCTATAGGTACATCGTACTATTCTGGGATTAGATTAGGATGGTAGAAAGATGTTTCTTCTAAACCAATCAGACGGACATAGTATGACCTTTGGTTCCTAGAACAGGGGGATCAGTCATCCACCAAGGGCACCTAAAACCAATATGACGGGCAAGGCGAGAGTCTAACCATTTGCTCCAAGCTTTAACTGAATTGTGACGCACTAATAGGTTTCTCTTGGAAAAGTGTTCTGGCCCATATTCGAGGTTTGAGGGAACCTCTACGATTTTGAGATGGTCACAAAGCCACATATAGAGTAAGTGGGGGCTTCCTTTGAAGCTTTCCCGCTCACCATTTTTATGGCATCTAAACCTGAGAAAGTTTCAGCTAGGATGAGAGGTACTGGGTTGGCTTTCCTTGAGAGTTGTGAGGCTATATCTATAAAGGACTCAGGGATAGTTTGGCCATCACTATTGGAAGTCAGCATGTATTGGGCTAGGATTCCTAAGCACAATCGATAATCTCTAGTAGCTCGCCAGGCTTCGGGTTTTACATTGATAGGGTGACTGCGAGAGCGATACGGGCCCAGTAGGGGTACTAAGTTCAATCTCCCGTCATTGACTAAGACTTTGGCTTCTTCCTTGGAAATGTTTAGTCCTGTGGCGAGTTCACCAGAATATCCGATCTTCAATGAGGGCCTGACTAGAGGTCCTGAAGTGGATATCCTCATGATGCCGCAATAATCCTCGTGAGTGGGGCACAAATGCATATACCCCATATGGAATATATGAAGGTGGGGATTCCATCGCCTAGCCATAGCATGTAGGAGATTCCAGTCTATTTCAAACTCATGGAAGTAAAGAGCACTCCTCAACATGAATCTCCCAAAATTGATCTTCTCTACAGGGTGCATCCCTACAACGGTTGTAGACACCCCATTTTTGCATCCGCCTGATTAATCAAGTCGTCAACCCGATCGCAAAGGTTCCCAATGATGGATGTCTATTCCAATGCTTTATTTTGTTACCAGATATGTTTCAGAAATCCGGATGAGGTATCTCGAACTGACAAAACTTAGAAACCACGCTACGCTAGGAAAATACGACCCCAGAAACATAGAAATCATCATCTTGCAAACCAAAAAGAAGCTTCACGATAAAAATCACTAAAAATGATTAAATTACCAAAATACCCCTAACCTCAAAACAACCTTAGAGCCTACATTACGCTTAGGAAAATCCGTTCAAACACATAAAACAACAAATCGAAACCAAGTAAACCACTTCGCCAATTTTCACAAATTTGACAAAATTACGAAAATACCCCTCATAAAGTTCACGATCATTTCATATAAAAAACTTCATAAATGACAAAAACCAACATTCCCATTGAATTCCTTACGAAAAACTGATTCCAAAACATCTTGGAACATTGAAAAACGACTTAAAACGTAAAACAATCCTCTCCGAGGGCAAAACGGTAATTTCACAATTTTCATAATTAAAAAATTTGAAATTAATAAATAAAACATTAAATAATTAAAGTGAAACATTAATGAAATTAATTTAAAAAGTTGAACCTAAAAAATCGATTAATTGGACTCTCAGGCAAAATTGTTGAGGGTTCGTGGATATTTCTTTAAGGACCCCTCCATTTGGGGGTCCAAAGAATTAAAGATATAATAGAAGGGGGTTCTCCAAAAATTAAAAGTAAATCAAGCAAGACTGAAGTCAAGGTATTAAAGTCAATCAAGTGAGACTGAAGTCAAAATTAAAGTCAATCAAGCAAGACTGAAGTCAAGGTACTAATCGAGTCAATCTCATAAGACTAAGGTCAAAACCCTAAATCAAAACCCTAATCTAAATTAATCAAGTCAATCTCATAAGACTAAGGTCAAAACCCTAAATCCAAACCCTAATCTAAAACTAATCAAGTCAATCTCATAAGACTAAAGTCAAAACCCTAAAACCCTAAAGACTAAGTCAAAACCCTAATTGAAACCCTAAAAGAAACCCTAATCAAACCCTAAATGCTTCTAAAAACTTTATAAATAGGAGCCTCCACATCCTATTTTCGTATCAAAGAAGAAACCCTAGAAAAAGTAGGTGAAGAAGCCTCCACAACCTCCCCAAAACCCTAATTTTGGAGCCCCAACTCCTTCCCTAACACCCCTACTCCGATTTTACTCCGATTTTAGCCTAAAAAACACCTAGAAACCTTTCAAAAACACCCCAAAAATCCACCACAAATTCAAAGCATCCAGATCCAAGAAGGAGACACCTTGCCTCGGAGATCAGAAATCAGATCCGGAGACAAAACGAAGCAAGGAGTACGGTACAAGGAACTGTTTTTCAGATCTGAGGGAATAGTACTTTTGCAGATCGAAGGTAAGGTTTTTTAATTATTTTTTTAATCTAGGTTTTAATCATTAGCAATGTAGATCTATTTGGGATAAGTAGAGACCGGCATTGGCCGGGCGGGTTGGTGCCTAACACCTTCCAATCCCGTAACATGATCCCCGGATTCGGATGTTCTGTAGTAGATTAGTTTTTTATCCATTTTAGAGTCAGTTTGGTTCCTAGACCACAATAACTAGGTGGCGACTCCCAAACCTCAAGGGTCAAAAGCGGATCCGCGCACCCCGTGGATCGAGGGCGCTTTCAGTGGCGACTCCGCTGGGGACTTTTGAGGATCAAACTTGAAAAACCCCAAGTATGGGAGCATCGCTAAAATAACCTAGAATGTTTTTTTTGTTTTTATTTATTTAATTTATTTTAATTTAGTGGTTTATTCATGATTATATTTGCATATCCGTCTTTTGTTGTTTGATTATTGGGCATGTTTTTTGAATATATGAGATCTCGACATGTTATTTTTATTGATTAATCAAACATTATCTTTGTGGTTCAATTGAGGGTCATTTAGGATGACCTTAAATAATACAAAAGTTGGTGTTATTAAGAATGGATTAATAATTGTGGAAGTAGAAAGATTGCCTATCTATTCTTAGACGATTGTTTTTTTTTATTTATTTTTGGTAGGTGTGTGACATTTTCTTTTATTTGTTTCTTTTTACAATCAATTTGTTTTGACAGAAAAAAACTGTGCTGTCCATTGACAGCAAGATTTTTTTTATAAAAAAAAACAAAAAAAAAAAAATCCGGGACACTGTTGGCAACAACAGTAATGGTTAAAACGTTGAAGTGGGGTGCATTGAGTAATTTTTCTAAAAAAAGAACAAAGAAAACCCCATTTTAAAGTATGTTTCTTAATTCTTAGTCGTCTTCTTCAACTGATCTCTTCTGTTGAACCTCTCTTCCTCAACCAAAACGAACCAGAGATGAGTTGATCTCGGCCTTTCAACCCAACCGAAAGTGATCAACTCGATCAATCCTTCACCATGAAGAGGTATAACTGATCTCTTCTTTTGAACCTCTCTTCCTCAGCCAAAACGAACCAGAGATGAGTTGATCTCGTCCTTTCAACCCAACCGAACGTGATCAACTCGATCAGTCCTTCACCATGAAGAGGTATAACTGATCTCTTCTGTTGAACCTCTCTTCCTCAGCCAAAATGAACCAGAGATGAGTTGATCTCGGCCTTTCAACCCAGCCGAAAGTGAGCAACTCGATCAATCCTTTACCATGAAGAGGTATTACTGATCTCTTCTGTTGAACCTCTCTTCCTCAACCAAAACGAACCAGAGATGAGTTGATCTCGGCCTTTCACAACCAGCCGAAAGTGATCAACTCGATCAATCCTTCACCATGAAGAGGTATAGAGCCGTAAAACGGCAACCATCTCGAAGTCTAATCGGCTTTGGAATTTTCCTATGGAAATCGATGTTGCTCTCGGCTGTAGAGTGTAGAGTTCGTGCTGACTTGGATTGGTGAAATCCCAAGAAGATGATTGGACCTTGTAAGAACGAGATATGTCGATCGGTTTTTTTTTAAAGGTTTTGTTGACAGAAATTTCAGGTTTTTTTTCTCTGATCAAGTAATTTAGAAAAAAATCTTCTGATATCCCGCCAAAGTCTCGATCTTTTTATATTCTAAGATGGGAGTAGTTAATTTAAAACCAAAAAAAAAAGGAGCTTGGTTCATCGATTTTGTCGGAACCACAACGCATATAGAACTTTCGAATATGAACCCAGCCCCAACACGGAGTGTGGAGTTCTCGGTTTCGTTTTTATTTTGGATATTTTTAAACGCTGGTTGGAGGGGTTTAGGAACTTTATTGGATCTGTTTTCATGGAGTTAAAATCTGGAATTTTTGGATTTGCAAAATCTCAATCGGTTGTTAAAGATGTTGACGATGAGAGGATGGCTGAAATGTTTCTAGCCGCTAATCGATCATCTTCAAAGTCAATCCGGTTGATTTAGTGATTGGAAATCAACGATGATGATGTATGGTCCATCAAGACCTTTATTGTTTTTTTTCTCTTGTTGTTCCTACCCTTCGATCAGTTGAACCTTCACTGATTTTTTTCTCTTGAGTCTCTTATATCAGATATTAGATTTTTGAATCGTTCCACGTTGATTGATTTAAGGACCATTTGAATAGAGAGACTTTGGAGTTTGGATTCTTCTCGTTTTTCTCATGTGTCGAAATTTCTAAGGGTAAAAATCACCATATCATAAGAAAAATCACTTTCAATTTTTTTTTTTTTTTTTTGTAAATTCCATTTTGTTTTTTTTATTAAAAAAATTGATTTAAAAAAAAATAAATAAAATAAATATAAGTTCAAGAATGATCATGGTTTTCTATTTCAACAATTATCATCCTCGTTCTTGATACGATATTATTTGGAATCTCAATTTGATTTGGATCACCCAAAATGACCCTCGATTGGAATACATAAGGAAATACTGCTTGCTTCTAACATTGATACGCCTAATGTGCTTACGTGATGGGAATAATGTTGATCTTGATTGAATATTCACATGATTAGAATGAATTTTTTTTAAATATTCATATAGTCTAATGTATGATTGGTTTGATTGAGCCCATGGACCCACTTGTTTGAAAAGGCCCCGGGCACACCCCACCCTGTTTTGCACACACCACATGCACGTTTACTGTTTTTGAGAACTTACACGTCCCATTTAGCCAACGTGGCACTAGTGCGTGGCCCGGTCTCTTCGGGATGGCGACGTCATTCATGAAACCCACAACTCCAGTCACGTACCTTAAGGTATATCAAACTGGGGGCATCAATACCATCTGATCAGGTGATTCTGAGAAGTATGTTGATGCACCTAGGCTGGAGCGACCTGAGCCTTTAACCTATTGTAAGCCACACAGTCACATGTCTCGATTGCCAACGTAGTACTAGTACGTGGTCGGTCCCCTCGTGGGATGCCAAACCATTTATGAAAGCTACAACTCTTGACTCGTACCCGTAGGTATAAAAGATAGTCTAAGTATATCAATTGCACTTCTTGGTCAAAATAGGTGCCTAAGCAAGATCTTGCCCCGCTGTACCCTACTGTACGAGGGGGATAGACTATGTCTATTCTAGACGAGAGGTATTTAAGTGGGCCCTTGCTCAGCATTGTGCGCCACCTCTCAACTGGAGATCAAACTGGCTGTTTTTGACTTCAGAGAAGTGAATTGAGATTTTAGATTATCACCTACACGGTATATCAAACCAAGTCACCACGTATCGAAAGGTATATAGGTGTGCTTGGGCAAGGGTGGCCAGATAAAAATGCATTGCACGTAGTAAGCTTAGAGTCTAGAAACCTTCCCGGTAGGTCACGACTCGAACTTATCGTGGGTGCTCCCGGGTTGTTTATTGAATGAATACATGTGATTAATGAATGTATGTGAATGTATGTGAATGATGAGATCAGAATGCATGTGAATGATGAAATGGATGTATGTGAATGGATGAGATCAGAGTGTATGATTGTCCTCAAGGATAAAAAATGTTGTTTTTGAAAATCAAAATGAGTGCACCGACCCAATAAAAAATCCATCTCTTGCAAATGACCCAGCCCAACTCGATCCAACAATCCTGATGGACCGGGCCATTTAAATCGAAATAGAAATCAAATTTTCAAAGAAGAAAAATGATTTACGAAGGGAAGTATTTTCTAGAAAAAGTGTTTTCCAAAATAGTTTTCCAGAAAGTGTTATAATTTTTCTAAGAAAAAGTGTTTTCTAGAAAATGTTTTCCATAAGAACAAGATTTTCCAAGAGAAAATATTTTCCAAATAAAAATTATTTTTCAGAAGAAAATGTTTTCCAAAAGAAAAGAAAGAAAAAATGATTTACAAAAGATATATATTTGCATGAAAAATTATTGAAATATGTTTGAAGTTGTTATTCAATGAAAACATTATTTGTCAATATTTTTCAAGAGTGCAACATAATTATTTTTCTTCTGAATAATCATTGAATGGACGAATTTTTTAATGGATTGGTGCACAAAATTCAATAAAATCTCAGGGTTCATTTAAAATGTTATCAAGGGGGTGACACTGAAATTGGTTAAATTCACCTTCAAAAAGGTTTAAGGGTTATCATTGTATCTAAGCTCAATCGTCCATTGTCTAGTTAGGGTTGTAAATCCAGTCATTACGTCAATATCAAGTCAACAGTCAGAAATGACCTCAAAATTTCTCAATATCGCACAGTTGTTCCATGAAGATCATCGTGCCTCAATCCTGTTGTTTGTAAGCAATGTCTCAGTCCTCAGTCCTAATCAAGCCCATTGTGGGTAGTTGTATTGAGTTTTCATGAGTAATTTGAGTTAGATCGAGTCCAAATTTTCAATGTCATATTTTCTTTAGATCGAGTCTACTATTTTCCTGTTGAGTCAGGTTAGTTCATCGAGTCTATAGAGGTGTCTGTTGCCCCATCTGAAATTGATCGGATAAAAGAAATTTTTGAATACCTCGAGCACATTAACGAATTAACTAATAATTTGATAGATTTCGTTCCTGAACAAGAAGATAAGAGTCGGGCTCAAGAAAGCAAAGGTCATTGACCTCGGAACAGAAATAAATTCCTAAAGAGATTCAAATAGAAACCATCTTATCTCTAGAGGAACACTAGGGGATAATGAATTTTCTCAGAAATTTCAAAAGGCTTGTTCGCATGGGCCTATGAGGATATGTTAAGTGCAAGCTTGGGTGTTATTCAACATGAAATAGTTACTCGTCTATATCAATGGAATCAAAGAAGATATTATAAAATGTATCAGTGATATCCTCACTACATCTTGAGTTGCAAATCACATATTATCAATCGATACGGGGATACTTTCAGAACAGATTTCTGATAACGGGTCACATTTCAAAGCTGAGGTTATTACTTTGTGTTCAAAGTTCAAAGTCTCACACCACAAATCATCTCCTTACCGCCTTCAGACTAATGGAGCAGTCGAAGCAGCTAATAAGAATCTTAAGACTATCATTAGGAAAATGTGTCAATCACATCGAGATTGGTCTGAAAAACTGCCATTTGCACTATGGGCATATCGAACTTCAATTCGATCCTCTACTGGAGCTACTCCCTACTACTTAGTGTATGATATGGAAGCAATCTTACCAGTTGAAATGTAAATCCCGTATCTCAAGGCCTTCAAGGAAAGTTAATTGTCAGAAGTAGATTGGGTTCGTCAACGGTATGAAGAATTAAGTTTGATCAAAGAAAAATGACTAAGAGCTTTGTTCACATGCAAGTTTATCAAAGAAGAGTTGCCCGTGCGTTTGACAAAAAGATCAAGGCCCGTCAGTTACAAGTTGGGGATTTAGTACTCAAAGAGAATTGAGCACTTATCTTTGACCCTAGAGAGAAGTTCAAACCAAATTGAGGGGATCTGTTCATCGTTAATGAAATATTACCCGGAAAAAACTGTCAGACTTCAAGATCATGATGAAATCGAATTACCAGAACCAACCAACCTTGACCAAATCAAACGGTACTACATTTAAGGAGGTCATCTTTGGCCGAATCAATTCTCCTACTACCCAGTTCATTATCTCCTTTCTCAGCCCTTTGCAGCCTTTTCAAAAAAATATATTGTGCCTTGTATTTCTTAGCCTGATCACCTAACCTAGGGGAGGGAAGTTCCGAACTACGTTTTGGTCTGATCCCAAAAAATTTGGGGTACGTAGGCAACCTGAGAAGTTACTTCAGGCCTGACCACACCAAAATAAAAAAATAGATTCCCCGATGAAGAAAAAATCTAAAAAAAAAAAAAATTCAAAAGAATTGGGGTGAAAATTAAAGAAAAAATTTAAATGAAATGCCACACAAGGGGCATTTGGGTTTTTGAGCCTCAAAATCCCTTTCATTTTATGCCTAGTCCCAAGCCTACCTATAAAAGTCCTCCTAAGTACCGTGTGAAAAAGTCAAGGAGGGTAGTAGAACATGATCAGACAGTGATTCTAGAAGGTCAGAGGAAAAGGAAAAGATAAAAAAAAATGATGAAGCCTGTTAAGTTGAAAATCCGAAAAGGGCGACTTAGGCAAAAATTAAGGCAAGCTCGCAAAGTTGAAAATCTGAAAGGACAACTTTGGCAACAATAAGAGCCAAGAAAAAAGAAAAAGCTCGCTAGATTGAAAACTTGAAAAGGCGATCTAGGCAAAAGTTAGAGCAAGCTCGCTAGATTGAAAATCTGAAAAGGCGATCTAGGCAAAAGTTAGAGCAAGCTCGATAGATTGAAAACCTGGAAAGGCGATCTAGGCAAAAGTTAGAGCAATAAAAAAAAATAGAAGAAAATCCCAAGCTGAGTTCGAGCTGAAACGTCAGAAATCCGAATAATCAAGTTCAATACTCAGCTTAAACCAGGCATAGATTCAGAAGCCACAAGTATCTTGTCTACGATCGATCTGAAAATTCTTACTTCCCCAAGTGAACCAATGGAGAGAATGGTGAATTCTATGATGAGTCTCAAAAGGAAATATTTTGTTCTTTTGAGCCTAACTCAAAATCTTTAATAAAATTAAAAGTTGGATCTTTATTGCGCTTGTGGTAATCAAATATTTCAAACCATCATACAAGGGGCATTTTTTCTTTCTCCTCTAGATATGTAATTTCCCCCCTTTATACTAGGGGCATTTTTTAATGATATGTTCAATTATTTTCAATGCCATGTTTATTGTCAAACTAGGGACATTTTGTTTTTGAGCAATGTTAATCCTAAAATGAGAACTCCAAACCTAAGGTTACCCTCTTGATAGCAGTTTTTCAAAAAACTCTTAAGGTTCAAACTCAGGTTTTAAATTTACAAAACTTTTTTGATAAAACCTTGAGGTTCAAACAAATGCATTCTGAATCTCACATAGGAGATAGGACATCCATTCTGTCTCAAATCTATTCATGCCCAGATTCAACCACTCTTCTCCAGACTCATTTTCGATCATTTCTCTCCCAGATTTATTTCTTTGTTATCAGTTTTACTCAGTCAGTCTCTACCAAGGGTTATCTTGGATTTTGCTCAGTTGCCGCCAAGGGTTATCTTGGATTTTGCTCAGTCTCCGCCAAGGGTTATCTTGGATTTTGCTCAGTTGCCGCCAAGGGTTATCTTGGATTTTGCTCAGTCTCCGCCGAGGGTTTTCTCGGAACTATGCTCAGATACCGCCAAGGGTTTTCTTGGAATTATGCTCAGATACCACCAAGGGTTTTCTTGGAATTATGCTCAGATGCCGCCGAGGGTTTTCTCGGAACTATGCTCAGATGCCGCCAAGGGTTTTCTTGGAATTATGCTTAGATGCCGCCGAGGGTTTTCTCGGAACTATGCTCAGATACCGCCAAGGGTTTTCTTGGAATTATGCTCAGATACCGCCAATGGTTTTCTTGGAATTATGCTCAGATGCGTCGAGGGTTTTCTCGAAACTATGCTCAGTACCGCCAAGGGTTTTCTTGGAATTATGCTCAGATACCGCCAAGGGTTTTCTTGGAATTATGCTCAGATGCCGCGAGGGTTTTCTCGGAACTATGCTCAGATACCGCCAAGGGTTTTCTTGGAATTATGCTCAGATGCCGCCGAGGGTTTTTCGGAACTATGCTCAGATGCCGCCAAGGGTTTTCTTGGAATTATGCTCAGATGCCGCCGAGGGTTTTCTCGGAACTATGCTCAGATGCCGCCAAGGGTTTTCTTGGAACTATGCTCAGATACCGCCAAGGGTTTTCTTGGAATTATGCTCAGATACCGCCAAGGGTTTTCTTGGAATTATGCTCAGATGCCGCCGAGGGTTTTCTTGGAATTATACTCAGATACCGCCAAGGGTTTTCTTGAAATTATGTTCAGATGCCGCCGAGGGTTTTCTCGGAACTATGCTCAGATGCCGCCAAGGGTTTTCTTGGAATTATGCTCAGATGCCGCCGAGGGTTTTCTCGAAACTATGCTCAGATACCGCCAAGGGTTTTCTTGGAATTATGCTCAGATACCGCCAAGGGTTTTCTTGGAACTATGCTCAGATGCCGCCGAGGGTTTTCTCGAAATTATGCTCAGATACCGCAAAGGGTTTTCTTGGAATTATGCTCAGATGCCGCCGAGGGTTTTCTTGGAACTATGCTTAGATACCGCAAAGGGTTTTCTTGGAATTATGCTCAGATACCTCCAAGGAACCAAGGATTTTCTTGGAATTATGCTCAGATACCGCCAAGGGTTTTCTTGGAACTATGCTCAGATACCGCCAAGGGTTTTCTTGGAATTATGCTCAGATGCCGCCGAGGGTTTTCTCGGAACTATGCTCAGATGCCGCCAAGGGTTTTCTTGGAATTATGCTTAGATGCCGCCGAGGGTTTTCTCGGAACTATGCTCAGATACCGCCAAGGGTTTTCTTGGAATTATGCTCAGATGCCGCCGAGGGTTTTCTTTCTTGGAACTATGCTCAGATACCGCCAAGGGTTTTCTTGGAATTATGCTCAGATGCCGCCGAGGGTTTTCTCGGAACTATGCTCAGATGTCGCCAAGGGTTTTCTTGGAATTATGCTCAGATGCCGCCGAGGGTTTTCTCGGAACTATGCTCAGATACCGCCAAGGGTTTTCTTGGAATTATGCTCAGATACCGTCAAGGGTTTTCTTGGAATTATGCTCAGATGCCGCCGAGTGTTTTCTCGGAACTATGCTCAGATACCGCCAAGGGTTTTCTTGGAATTATGCTCAGATACCGCCAAGGGTTTTCTTGGAATTATGCTCAGATGCCGCCGAGGGTTTTCTCGGAACTATGCTCAGATGTCGCCAAGGGTTTTCTTGGAATTATGCTCAGATGCCGCCGAGGGTTTTCTCGGAACTATGCTCAGACGCCGCCAAGGGTTTTCTTGGAATTATGCTCAGATGCCGCCGAGGGTTTTCTCGAAACTATGCTTAGATGCCACCGAGGGCTTTCTCGGAACTATGCTCAGATACCGCCAAGGGTTTTCTTGGAATTATGCTCAGTTTATATTTACTTCATGCTCAGATTTGACTCATTTCCAACTCAAACTCTTTGAAATCTATCTCAGATTTTGAGCCCACACACTTGCACAGTTGTTATATCAGTCAAGGAGAATTTTTTTTTAAAATTCAAGGATCTGACACTGCGAGTGAGAGCTCGCGCTCAAGGACCTGACATTTTTTTTAGTTCGAGGAGAGTTTTATGCTCAATGATCCGAATACCCCGACGAATTGTTAAATCAGGCTGCAAAATGAACTGTCACTAGCTTTGGCATTCGGATATCGCACTAATCTACCAAGATAGATTTGCTATCTAGTTTGCTTCAACCCTCTGCCAAGATTGCCGGATTATCAACACAAAGTTCTTGTGGCTTAAAAACTCTTTCCCCTCGAGTCATATGTCTAACTTCATCACAGGAGAGAGGATAAGGTTCATCTTCTTCAGACAGCACGTATGGATCTTCATCTGTTAAAGGTACCGGGCTTTTTAAGTTCATCTGGGCCAACAGGTAACTGGTGAATGTGGGGCTACTGTATCGAGGCGGGGACAAACAATATGTATCATCTGAGGTTAAATCGAATGGTTCGTAATTTGTAGTGAAAACCTCATCAGTGAAGGCTATCCCGGCAAGGGGGTAACTTGGTGGTTTGACTTGAATGGGATGGATGAGAGAGACAGGATCGAATGGTAATGGTGTATGAGACATCATGTTCAAAGTTGGTGGAGGTTGATAGGTAGGCAGTGGATTAGTCGTGACATTCGATGGGCTAGGGATTGTGACCTTTTTGTTGTCGATCAGGTTTTGAATGGCATGACGTAGGGTAATACATCGATCCGTGTGATGGTCAGGATTTTGATGAAATTCACAGAATAAATTGGGATTGTGTCCGGCTGGCAAGAGATTTGGTAAAGGCCGGGGTTGAATCGGGGTAAGCAACCCTTTTTTCAATAGTTTTTGCAAAGCTACAGTAAGGGTCATCCCTAAATTGGTAAATTGACGTGGAGTTCGAGGTTGACTTGGGTGAGCTTGGTTATTAGTTCGGATTGGGGGTTGAGCTGGGGTAGCTGATGTGTTGGCTATGTAGACATGGTTGGTGCTAGGTTTAGAAACATAGGGTTTTCTTAACTTGTTATCCGAGGGGTTAGAAAGAATCCCAGAGGCAAATGCATCCTCGAGTTGGCTTCCAGCTTGTAACAATGACTCGAAAGTAGGGAGATATTGGGCCACTAAGTGTTGAGCATATCCTTGCGAGAGGTTCTTTAGGATAATCGATACTTGTTCTTTCTCTGACGGTCTATCCCACATTTGGGCAGCCTTGGCCCTCCAACGACCAATGAAATCGGTAAATGTCTCCCCATTTCTCTGCTTAGTCGCCTCCAAATCTCTTCTTGAAGTCTTAATCTCGGTACTGTACTTATATTGATGCCAGAAGGCCTTTGACATGCTGTCCCAGGTGCCCACAGTAACTGGATCTTGAGACATTAGCCAACGTAGTGCTGACCCTGATAAAGTCCTCTGAAACAACAATGTCATATGTTCGTCACTGAGCCCCATAGTGCGCATGTTAGTAACATATACCTTAAGATGTGTTTTTGCACACCCTATACCACTAAACTTGTCCATTTCTGGCATCACGAACTTCTCGGGCAGATGAATTCTAGGGATGCGGTTCAGAGCTTCAATACCTGCTACAATTTCATCGATGCCTTTTATACTTTTCATAGCCGACTCTAACTGAGACATTCTGTTAACTAACATCGGATTTTCATTGACATATTCTTCATCTCCGTCGAGTTCGAAGACTTCATGTGGACGTCTCTCTTCTACTTTCTTTCCTTTTGGATCATTTAGGAGATTGCCTGTTGATTTCGAAGTCTGTTCTAGTACTTCCACTTTGCCCTTTATACTAGTGATATCATTGGCAAAGGCTGCCAAGATCTTACGGATCTCTGTCAGTTTAGATTCTGAAACCATCTCTGCTTGTTGACTTGGTACCGTAGCTCGTTCTAACCGACTAGACTTACGACTCCAACTAGGAGGTGGACGCTTGAGTTTGGGCGCAATGATAATCCTATATGACCCCATCAAAGGTTAATTTAGTCAATTTCAGTATTACCCTCTTGACAACATTTTAAGGAATCATTTCATTGAGGTTTGTGCACCAATCCATTAATTAATCCATTCACATAATGAACATTCAAAGAAGAAATCAATATTCATTTGAAAGAAAAATAACTTTATTGAAAATGATTGACAAATAAATGTTCTCATTAAAAACATCTTTCAACAAATTTAACTTGAACTATTTTTACATGGACGCTTGGCTTTGTCTTGACGGTCATCAGGATTGCTGTCAGGCTTGACCCTCTTGGCTCTAACAACTGGCTCTTTGAATTCTGCTGGTCCGTCTGGATACCCTAAGGTGCGCTTGTTCCAAGCTTTTTCAATGAGCTGTACTAACTTTTCAGTCAGAGGCTCGGGGGGAAAGAAAGCTTTGTGCTGAGGTAAGGATAACTCTATAGGTACATCGTACTATTCTGGGATTAGATTAGGATGGTAGAAAGATGTTTCTTCTAAACCAATCAGACGGACATAGTATGACCCTTTGGTTCCTAGAACAGGGGGATCAGTCATCCATCAAGGGCACCTAAAACCAATATGACGGGCAAGGCGAGAGTCTAACCATTTGCTCCAAGCTTTAACTGAATTGTGACGCACTAATAGGTTTCTCTTGGAAAAGTGTTCTGGCCCATATTCGAGGTTTGAGGGAACCTCTACGATTTTGAGATGGTCACAAAGCCACATATAGAGTAAGTGGGGGCTTCCTTTGAAGCTTTCCCGCTCACCATTTTTATGGCATCTAAACCTGAGAAAGTTTCAGCTAGGATGAGAGGTACTGGGTTGGCTTTCCTTGAGAGTTGTGAGGCTATATCTATAAAGGACTCAGGGATAGTTTGGCCATCACTATTGGAAGTCAGCATGTTAGGATTCCTAAGCACAATCGATAATCTCTAGTAGCTCGCCAGGCTTCGGGTTTTACATTGATAGAGTGACTGCGAGAGCGATACGGGCCCAGTAGGGGTACTAAGTTCAATCTCCCGTCATTGACTAAGACTTTGGCTTCTTCCTTGGAAATGTTTAGTCCTGTGGCGAGTTCACCAGAATATCCGATCTTCAATGAGGGCCTGACTAGAGGTCCTGAAGTGGATATCCTCATGATGCCGCAATAATCCTCGTGAGTGGGGCACAAATGCATATACCCCATATGGAATATATGAAGGTGGGGATTCCATCGCCTAGCCATAGCATGTAGGAGATTCCAGTCTATTTCAAATCATGGAAGTAAAGAGCACTCCTCAACATGAATCTCCCAAAATTGATCTTCTCTACAGGGTGCATCCCTACAACGGTTGTAGACACCCCATTTTTGCATCCGCCTGATTAATCAAGTCGTCAACCCGATCGCAAAGGTTCCCAATGATGGATGTCTATTCCAATGCTTTATTTTGTTACCAGATATGTTTCAGAAATCCGGATGAGGTATCTCGAACTGACAAAACTTAGAAACCACGCTACGCTAGGAAAATACGACCCCAGAAACATAGAAATCATCATCTTGCAAACCAAAAAGAAGCTTCACGATAAAAATCACTAAAAATGATTAAATTACCAAAATACCCCTAACCTCAAAACAACCTTAGAGCCTACATTACGCTTAGGAAAATCCGTTCAAACACATAAAACAACAAATCGAAACCAAGTAAACCACTTCGCCAATTTTCACAAAATTTGACAAAATTACGAAAATACCCCTCATAAAGTTCACGATCATTTCATATAAAAAACTTCATAAATGACAAAAACCAACATTCCCATTGAATTCCTTACGAAAAACTGATTCCAAAACATCTTGGAACATTGAAAAACGACTTAAAACGTAAAACATCCTCTCCGAGGGCAAAACGGTAATTTCACAATTTTCATAATTAAAAAATTTGAAATAATAAATAAAAAAACATTAAATAATTAAAGTGAAACATTAATGAAATTAATTTAAAAAGTTGAACCTAAAAAATCGATTAATTGGACTCTCAGGCAAAATTGTTGAGGGTTCGTGGGATATTTCTTTAAGGACCCCTCCATTTGGGGGTCCAAAGAATTAAAGATATAATAGAAGGGGGTTCTCCAAAAATTAAAAGTAAATCAAGCAAGACTGAAGTCAAGGTATTAAAGTCAATCAAGTGAGACTGAAGTCAAAATTAAAGTTAATCAAGCAAGACTGAAGTCAAGGTACTAATCGAGTCAATCTCATAAGACTAAGGTCAAAACCCTAAATCAAAACCCTAATCTAAATTAATCAAGTCAATCTCATAAGACTAAGGTCAAAACCCTAAATCCAAACCCTAATCTAAAACTAATCAAGTCAATCTCATAAGACTAAGTCAAAACCCTAAAACCCTAAAGACTAAGTCAAAACCCTAATTGAAACCCTAAAAGAAACCCTAATCAAACCCTAAATGCTTCTAAAAACTTTATAAATAGGAGCCTCCACATCCTATTTTCGTATCAAAGAAGAAACCCTAGAAAAAGTAGGTGAAGAAGCCTCCACACCTCCCCAAAACCCTAATTTTGGAGCCCCAACTCCTTCCCTACACCCCTACTCCGATTTTAGCCTAAAAAAAACCCTAGAAACCTTTCAAAAACACCCCAAAAATCCACCACAAATTCAAAGCATCCAGATCCAAGAAGGAGACACCTTGCCTCGGAGATCAGAAATCAGATCCGGAGACAAAACGAAGCAAGGAGTACGGTACAAGGAACTGTTTTTCAGATCTGAGGGAATAGTACTTTTGCAGATCGAAGGTAAGGTTTTTTAATTATTTTTTTAATCTAGGTTTTATCATTAGCAATGTAGATCTATTTGGGATAAGTAGAGACCGGCATTGGCCGGGCGGGGTTGGTGCCTAACACCTTCCAACCCCGTAACATGATCCCCGGATTCGGATGTTCTGTAGTAGATTAGTTTTTATCCATTTTAGAGTCAGTTTGGTTCCTAGACCACAATAACTAGGTGGCGACTCCCAAACCTCAAGGGTCAAAAGCGGATCCGCGCACCCCGTGGATCGAGGGCGCTTTCAACGGTCGTTTTGACTAATTGTTCGATTGGATTGTCGCCTGCGACTAACATCCTGGTTTGACACAAAAGGGTATTTTAGTACTTTTCCAAGGTCCATGTAAAAATAGCAGTTTTTTATCTTCTTTTGGAAAATCTTGCTCTTATGGAAAATATTTTCTGGATGATATTTTTCTGGAAAATATTTCTGAAAAATATTTTTTCTAGAAAACATTTCTTCTGAAGAACACTTCTTTTTGGAAAATAGTCTTTTCTGGAAAATATTTTTTTTTGAAAAACATTTCTTCTAAAGAGCACTTCTTTTGGAAAACAATTTTTTCTGGAAAATATTTTTTCTGGATAACATTTCTTCTAAAGAGCACTTCTTTTGGAAAACAATATTTTCTGGAAAAGATTTTCTTCCTGTAAATTATTTGAAAATTTGATTTCCATCTTCAATTTAAATGGCTCGGCCCACCATGATTGTTGGATCGGGATGGACTGGGTCATTATTGTAAAAGAATGGATTCTTTATTGGGTCGGTGCACCCATTTTAATTTTCAAAAACAACATTTGATCCTTGAGGACAATCATATACTCTGATCTACACCATTCACATCACTCACATACCAATCAACAGGTTCCAATCAACAAACAACCCGGGAACACCCACGATAAGTTCGAGTCGTGACCTATTGGGAAGGTTTCTAGACTCTAAGCTTACTACGTGCAATGCATTTTTATCTGGCCACCCTTGCCCAAGCACACCTATATACCTTTCGATACGTGGTGACTTGGTTTGATATACCGTATAGGTGATAATCTAAAACCTCAATTCACTTCTCTGAAGCCAAAAACAGCCAGTTTGATCTCCAGTTGAGAGGTGGCGCACAATGCTGAGCAAGGGCCCACTTAAATACCTCTCGTCTAGAATAGACATAGTCTATCCCCCTCGTACAGTAGGGTACAGCGGGGCAAGATCTGCTTAGGCACCGGTTTTGACTAAGAAGTGCAATTGATATACTTAGATTATCTTTTATACCTACGGGTACGAGTCAAGGGTTGTAGCTTTCATAAATGGTTTGGCATCCCACGAGGGGACCGACCACGTATTAGTACTACATTGGCAATCGGGACATGTGACTGTGTGGCTTACAATAGGTCAGAGGCTCAGGTCGCTCCAGCCTGGGTGCATCAACATACTTCTCAGAATCACCTGATCAGATGGTATTGATGCCCCCAGTTTGATATACCCTAAGGTACGTGACTGGAGTTGTGGGTTTCATGAATGACGTCGCATCTCCGAAGAGATCGGGCCACGCACTAGTGCCACGTTGGCTAAATGGGACGTGTAAGTGAGTAAAACAGTAAACGTGCATATGGTGTGTGCAAAACAGGGTGGGGTGTGCCCGGGGCCTTTTCCAAACAAAATGGGTCCACCAACCCAATCAATCCAATCATTATTATATGAATATTTAATCGATGTAAGCACTACCAATCACATGAATATTAAAAATACCAATCCGATCACATCACATCGACATTATGATCACAATCAAACATCTATTTCAAGCAAGATTATGGCATGTTAGAAGGGCGACTAGCAATTAATAATTAAATCGAGTTATTGAAATAAGCCCCTAGTTCCAAGTCTCAACAAATTTTATGGTTCAATCAAGGTTATTTCGGAGCGACCCTAACCAAGTTGATATTTCTGAGGATATTGGACTAAAAATAACAATCATTGGGATGAGAAATTAGGATGATCTTTTAATAAATTGAGGGAGAGAAAAAAAAATGAGATATTTAAAAAGCAAATCAATTTTTTTTTTTAAACAAACTCAAAAGAACATATTTTTTTTGGAAAATCATTAACAAGCCAACAAGCAAAACAGTAGAGAGAAAAAACTGGATGTGGCTTTAGCAAAAATGAGAATTCTTATTTAATTTCTGCAATGCTTTAGCCTCTCAAACGATTTTCAAACAAGTTCAAACAGAGAATGCTTTAGGCTCTCGACCCAATCGATTTGAGGTTAGTTTGATCGATTTAAAGTTCCACGTTAATCATCGAGGTCTTGTGATTTTAAACTCCAGATTAACTACGATAAATCATGCCATTTAATGGTTTGTTCAGCTCAAAATCGAAGTGGAAACCGTTTCCATAAATTCTAGGAGCTACCAATCGATCATTCTAAAAAAAAACGAGTCGATCAGGAAAGAACCATTCGCAGAATTTCTTAAAACTAAACACCAATAATGATTTTCAGATTAGGCGACCGAAGCAACGAGAACCCAGCCGATCGGTGATGATCTCCGAAGTTAAAAAAAAACCTTCAAGTACTATTATGAACATGATTTGGATTCGATCTTACCTCCCAAAGCTCGAACTTTCAACTGGTTTACTCTATGTTTCCTTCGACAGTGAGAAGTGAAATTAATTTTTTTTTTTAACAAAATCGTTTGAGTTAGGTCCGAATTCAAAAGGATAGGATGATTTCGAAAATTCCAAAGGAATTCTAAATCAGTTTGGACTGATTTTCAATTGATCAACAGAGAGGCCGAATCGGTCTCTGTCGAAAGAAAGCCATTAAACCTTTGGAGAAGATGATGTGGGGGGAGCAAAACATAGAATTTACTTATCGCACACCACCCACAAAGCACGTTGTTGCTGTTAATTGGTGTGAAGAAAAAACAACAAAAAATTACTCGGGGCACCCCACCCACTTCAGCGCCTTGTGCTGCTGACAGAGCCTTAAAAAAAATTCACTTTCTCTTGATTTTTTTCTTTGCTGTCCATAGGGCAGCACGCCTAAACATAAAAAACACCCTTTTTTTTTTTTTTTTTTTTTTGAAAAATTGACCAAACAAATTAATATAAAAAAAACAATTAAAAACCTAAAAAATAATTGCTTGAACATACCTACCAAAAATATATCCCCCCTTTTAAAAAAAAATAATAATAATAAAGATCAACAATGACACGATTAAAGAATGGATCCATACGTGTTTTTTGTTATTTTTTAAAAGCAATCAAATAATGAATAATAACAAAAAAATTTAACAATCCCCATGATCTATATAACCATTATCCTCAATAAAATTTTCCTTGGAACTTTCGCCTCATCTAGGGCCATTCCGAATAATCCTTTATTGAACCATAAAAAACGGGCTAAACACAATATTCAACGTAATAATCATTAATAGAGTCACAAGAGAGGTAAGCCATAAGAATAGACAGATAAACTAAAACAATAAAATAAAGACAAACCACAACACAAAAGTAATAAGGTCTCTATTAGCAATGCTTCCCATACTTGGGACTTTTCAAGTTTGATCCTCAATGTCCCCAGTGGAGTCGCCACAGAAAGCGCCCTTGATCCGCGGGGTGCGCGGATCCGCTTTTGACCCTTGAGGTTTGGGAGTCGCCACCTAGTTATTGTGGTCTAGGAACCAAACTGACTCTAAAATGGATAAAAAGGAACTAATCTACTATAGAAATCTGAATCCGGAGATCATGTTACGGGGTTGGAAGGTGTTAGGCACCAACCCCGCCCGGCCAATACCGGTCTCTACTTATTCCAAATATAAATACATTGCTAATGATAAAACCTAGATTAAAAAAATAATAAAAAACCTTACCTTCGATCTGCAAAAGTACTATTCCCTCAGATCTGAAAAATAGTTCATTGCACCGTACGCCTTGCTTCGTTTTGTCTCCGGATCTAATTTCTGATCTCCGAGGCAAGGTGTCTCCTTCTTGGATCTGAATGCTTTGAATTTGTGGTGGATTTTTGGGATGTTTTTGGGAGGTTTTTGGGTGCTTTTTAGGCTAAAATAGGAGTAGGGGTGTTAGGGAAGGAGTTGGGGCTCCAAAATTAGGGTTTTAGAGGGGTTGTGGAGGCTTCTTCACCTACTTTTTCTAGGAATTTTTCTTTGATACGAAAATAGGGTGAGGAGGCTCCTATTTATAAAGTTTTTAGAAGCATTTAGGGTTTGATTAGGGTTTCTTTTAAGGTTTCAATTAGGGTTTTGACTTAGTCTTTAGGGTTTTAGGGTTTTGACTTTAGTTTTATGAGATTGACTTGATTAGTTTTAGATTAGGGTTTGGATTTAGGGTTTTGACCTTAGTCTTATGAGATTGACTTGATTAGTTTTAGATTAGGGTTTGGATTTAGGGTTTTGACCTTATTCTTATGAGATTGACTCGATTAGTACCTTGACTTCAGTCTTGCTTGATTGACTTTAATTTTGACTTCAGTTTCACTTGATTGACTTTAATACCTTGACTTCAGTCTTGCTTGATTTACTTTTAATTTTTGGAGAACCCCCTTCTATTATATCTTTAATTCTTTGGACCCCCAAATGGAGGGGTCCTTAAAGAAATATCCCACGAACCCTCAACGATTTTGCCTGAGAGTCCAATTAATCGATTTTTTAGGTTCAACTTTTTAAATTAATTTCATTGATGTTTCACTTTAATTATTTAATGTTTTATTTATTAATTTCGAATTTTTTAATTATGAAAATTATGAAATTACCGTTTTACCCTCGGAGAGGAGTTTTTACGTTTTAAGTCGTTTTTCAATGTTCCAGGATGTTTTGGAATCAGTTTTTCGTAAGGAATTCAATGGGAATGTTGGTTTTTATCATTTATAAAGTTTTTTGTATGAAATGATCGTGAACTTTATGAGGGGTATTTTCGTAATTTTGTCAAATTTTGTGAAAATTGGCGAAGTGGTTTACTTGATTTCGATTTGTTGTTTTATGTGTTTGAACGGATTTTCCTAAGCGTAATGTAGGCTCTAAGGTTGTTTTGAGGTTAGGGGTATTTTGATAATTTAATCATTTTTAGTGCTTTTTATCGTGAAACTTCTTTTTGGCTTGCAAGATGATGATTTCTATGTTTCTGGGGTCGTATTTTCCTAGCGTAGCGTGGTTTCTAAGTTTTGTCAGTTCGAGATACGTCATCCGGATTTCTGAAACATATCTGGTAACAAAATAAAGCATTGGAATAGACATCCATCATTGGGAACCTTTGCGATTGGGTTGACGACTTGATTAATCAGGCGGATGCAAAAATGAGGTGTCTACTCAAGATCCGTTCAGCTAAGGAAATTCTTTGAAAACCCTTGGTATTTTGAAGATTTCTGATTTTTTTAAACTTTTGAAAATATTTGATTTTTTTAATTTCGTAAAGTTTTTTATTTTTTTGAATTTTGAAAGATTTTTAATTTTTTTGGATTTTATGAACTATCCGTATGCCTGAAACAAGACGAAGAAAAATCATGCAAATTCATTAGCGATGAAGGTGAGCCCCCAAAATAGTCTTGCTCCAAGGACGAGGGCTCATGACGGTCCTCGGGCAAATGAGATTCTACTAATGGCCTTTTTTTGGAGGCCGTAGGGATTCTGGACCCCATGGCGACCTTGTAAGTGATTGGGTATCCTCCCAATTCTTAAAGACTTGTCCTTCCTCTACAGGGTAGATAGGTTGGGAGAGTGGCTCCCTTGATGGTTCAGATATAACCATCACTTCCGGGTGACTGTTTTCAAATCCGGATGCAGGCATTTGTAAGGTGGGTGGAATTACGACAGATCTCCAATCAATTTGAAAGGGGAATATTGATTTTTCTTCTTCGCAGATTGCGACTTCCTCCTTGGTGGGCTCTCTTTCTTCTTCATTTTGACCCCATTCAGAATCCCCTCCGAACAAGATGTCCATGCCATCTGTAAAGGAATGTAGGGACTCAACGAATGAATCTTCTTGCGATTGAACGGACTCGATACTTATAACACTTGGTTCTCCTGTGTGATTTGTCAGTGGTAATTCTGATAAGTCATCTGGCCTCTTCAGGGATTATGGGAAGCTGATGCTGATGTGCGGTATTTTTCCCAAGTTCCATACATTAGGCTCTCGGTTCTGTCTTCGTGCAAGTCGAAGCTCCTTCTTTTTATCATTCATATTAGAGATGTCCTTCCTTGTAGGCTTGAATCCAAGACCAAAGTAGGAAGTATGTTTTTGCATGCTGATCAAAGTGGCCCTGCCTTTTCCTTTAGGCCCTAACCCTTGTTTCAGACGATATCCCGCATTCTTCATCTCGCCCGATCATCAGATTTTTTTTTTGACAGCTCTGATCTTGTCTTCTCTTTCCCCCTCTTGATATGATTGACAGATGTGAACTGAAAGGAATGGTATCCTTCATTTTCTTCGGTCATTTTTCACGTCAATATATGGTACATCCGGTGATAGATCGATTGGTATGAGATTTTCTGCTAGAACCGATATTACCTTCTGTCCCATGATGAATTTGACTCGTTGATACAGGGAAGAAGGAACTGCCCTAGCAATATGAATCCATGGCCTGCCTAGGAGGAGATTAAATGTCGAGGGTATGTCCAAGATCTCAAATATCACTTCAAATGTGCATGATCCGATGGTGATAAGAAGATCCAGTTCCCCTAACGACTCAATTTTTCTACTATTAAAAGCCCTTATGGTCCTTCTAGTTGGCCTGAGGTGAGAGAAGTCTGCGTTTAACTTGTGCAGAGTTTGTAGAGGACAGACATTAAGAGCAGAACCGTTGTCAATCAGTATCCTTGCTATCATCATACCTTTGTACATTACCATAATGTGCAATGGCTCAATATGTCCACGCCCCCTACTGATAAATTCATCCTCTGTGAAGGTGATCGGATTGGGGGTCATGATCTGACCCATGGGTCCATTTGTTTGAAAAAGGCCCCGGGCACACCCTACCCTGTTTTGCACACACCACATGCACGTTTACTGCTTTACTCACTTACACGTCCCATTTAGCCAACGTGGCACTAGTGCGTGGCCCAATCTCTTCGGAGATGCGACGTCATTCATGAAACCCACAACTCTAATCACGTACCTTAGGGTATATCAAACTGAGGGCATTAATACCGTCTGATCAGGTGATTCTGAGAGATATATTGATACACCCAGGCTGGAGCGACCTGAGCCTTTTACCTATTGAGAGCCACACAGTCACATGTCCCGATTGCCAACGTAGTACTAGTACGTGGTCGGTCCCCTCGTGGGATGCCAAACCATTTATGAAAGCTACAACTCTTGACTCGTACCCATAGGTATGTAAAAGATAATCTAAGTATATCAATTGCACTTCTTGGTCAAAATCGGTGCCTAAGCAAGATCTTGCCCCGATGTACCCTACTGTACGAGGGGGATAGACTACGTCTATTCTAGAGGAGAGGTATTTAAGTGGGCCCTTGCTCAGCATTGTGCGCCACCTCTCAACTGGAGATCAAACTGGCTGTTTTTGGCTTCAGAGAAGTGAGTTGAGGTTTTAGATTATCACCTATACGGTATATCAAACCAAGTCACCATGTATCGAGAGGTATATAGGTGTACTTGGGCAAGGGTGGCTAGATAAAAATGCATTGCACGTAGTAAACCTAGAGTCTAGAAGCCTTCATATAGTTCACGACTCGAACTGACTATGGGTGTTCCCGGGTTGCTTTATTCAATCCAACCAACAGGTAGGTGGGCAGACCGATCCAGAATAATCAAACAAAACCCGTAATATCGGTTCGACCCAATCTGTGAAATGTACCGATTAATTTGAACCATTTAAACTGGTTGGCCCAATTGACAAATGGATCAAACTGATCAATACCAAATCAGTTGGACTAATTGGTTTCATTTTTAAAGATCCAGACCACTTTGTATAGAAAGATTCGATCTTAGGATCAAATTAGTTTGTCTGATAAAAGGTTCAATCCCAATTAGGGGTAGACCCACGTTTAATCTTTCTCACTTTCTTGGTCACTATAAACTTATAGTGTATTTGGATTCAATATTTTCCACCGAACTTGGGCTATTCTATATCGAAACTTTAATCATGTGGTTAAGAGTCAAACTTTTAGAGTCAATGGTTAACCTTGATTTACTTCCAATCAGGTGATAATTGGTCCCTAAACGTTCTAAACCCTCATCTGTGTCATTTTGGGTCCTTTAAAAGAGTTATTTAGTCAAAGTACCAACGTTAAGTTCAAGTAGTCCATCCACCCAGAAGAACCTTCTTTCTTTGTAGATTATTGTCCCTGAGTTTTCTTTGAGTTTCAATCCAGTTTTTGTCAATCTTTAAATCCAGTTAGTTGTTTCAATTACGTTAGTCTTTATTCAACTTTCAAGTTTTAGTTGAGTTTGTCAGTCTATGTTTTTCAATTCCAATAAAATATAGAAGCTTTTGATTATCATGCGTGTAATAATGATTTGAGCATAATATCTAACATGAGGATTGACTTAAAGCTCACTAATCAAGCTCGATAAATATTTGAATTAAAGAGTATACTCAAGAAGTGCAAATTGGTGATACATTATCCTCAGGAGAACATGAGAGAATAGTAAACTTACTTGAGAAATTCAACAACGTTCTTACATGATTTCATGATAGATTGTACCAAAATAGATCAAGGCATAAAGTCGAGAGTGATTTCAAAGTAAAAAATTATTGGTCAAAAATGATATAGCTGAAAGCATCGACAAAGACGCTAAGACCTACAAGTGGATCTACCATGTTTTTCACTCAAAAGAGGAGAGTTTTCATTCATAAGAGAATAAAAGATTATCTCGAAGTTTTAGCAGAGTTGAATAGTTAGAAAACTCGATCATACTCGATTTCACAAAAGAAGACTGAAGAATATTCATTCTCAAAAGAAGACTTAAGAATATTCATTCTAAAAGAAGACCTTACTCGACAGAGCAATCCAGAGATCGAATTCCTGAAACTTTGACCAAGTTAAGCTGCATTCATCAAAGGAGGCCTTCTTTGGTCGAACAATTATCCTATCTAACCAAAAAAGAAAAAAAAATAACCTTCTTTAACCCCTTGAAGCCTTTAAAAAAATAAAAGCAATAGCCTCTTCTTTCTAAACCATACCGACCAACCTTGGGAGGGAATCTTAGTATGAACTACGTTTTGACTTGATCCCAAAAGGAAAAAAAAGAAATATTTGGGGTACGTAGGCAACCTGAGAAGTTACTTCAAGCCCGGTCATTAAAAGAAAAATGTATTCTCTTAAGGAAAGTGTCATCCAAAAGAAAAATCCCCTATTGAAATGTTCAAAAGAAATGAATGTCAATGTCAAACTAGGGGCATTTAGAAAAAATCAAAATAATTAACAAAAAATAGAGAATATCAAACTAGGGGCATTTTGGGAAGTTGAGCCTTATATATTTTCTTTCTAAACCATATCCTAAGCCCACTTATTAAGTCCTCCTGAATGCTAATTGACTCGATTAAGGTGCAGGGAACCAAGAAGTTGTAGAGTTGGTTATTCAAGATCATCAAGAAAAAAAAGAGAAGCCCGCTAAGTCGAAAATCCGAAAAGGCGACTTAGGCAAAATTTAGGGCATAACCATAAAAAAGAAAGCCTACTAGGTTGAAAACCTGAAAAGGCGACCTAGACAAAAATCAAAGCATCATCAAAAAAAAAAAACAAAGTCCGCTAGATTGAAAACCTGAAGAGGCGATCTAGGAAAAAATTAGGACATCATCAAATGGGAGGAAAGGTCCCATCAAGAAGAAAAATTCAAAAGGAAACTTGTGCAGAAACTAGAATCATTCAAGCCACAATATTCGTTTTTCAATCAAGAGCTCATATCCGACGAAGACAATGTTAAAGTCAAAAAAATCAGAAGTCATCTTGAACATTGTAGGATTTTCAAAAGTATGTTTACTTGTTCAAGTGTTTGTTAATGGAAGATGTAGAATCATCAACCGCTTTGAAGAGAAAGATCTTCTATTCTAATATTTATCAACATTTTTTAAGTCCAGCTCAAGCATTTCTCAAAAATAATGATCAATCCCTTATTGCACATATGATAATCTTAAGAGTCTTAAATTTAAGAGAATGTCAGTTCTTCTATCTGTCATACATCAGAGTCCATATTTTTCAAGCGTAATCCAATCCATCAGTCTCGTAGTCAAGTCTCAATTAAAGCCAACCTTGAAACTAGGGGCATTTTTTATGGTCATTTAATTCCAAAGTATTTGTTCTTAATCACATGATAAAAAGAAAATCATACAAAAGCTTAAAAGTCCGGCGAAATCCAATGATAATTACGAATCCAGATGCATGATAAGCCAACAAAGGCCTGATCTTTCAAACTTTGAACTCGATTTTGAATCATAGAATGAATAGGCTTTTTGAAGTGCCTACAAACCTAAGTTCGAGTCCAAGAAACGATACTCCAACTTTTTGAATCATAGAATGAATAGGCTTTTTGAAGTGCCTATAAACCAAAGTTTGAGTCCGAGAAACGAGACTCCAACTTTTTGAATCATAGAATGAGTGGGCTTTTTGAAGTGCCTACAAACCTAAGTTCGAGTCCGAGAAACGAGATTCCAACTTTTTGAATCATAGAATGAGTGGGCTTTTTGAAGTGCCTACAAACCTAAGTTTGAGTCCACGAAACGAGCTCCAACTTTTTGAATCATAGAATGAATAGGCTTTTTGAAGTGCCTATAAACCTAAGTTCGAGTCTGAGAAACGAGACTCCAACTTTTTGAATCATATAATGAATAGGCTTTTTGAAGTTCCCATAAACCTAAGTTCGAGTCCGAGAAACGAGACTCCAACTTCTTGAATCATAGAATGAATAGGCTTTTTGAAATGCCTACAAACTTAAGTTCGAGTCCGAGAAACGAGACTCCAACTTTTTGAATCATAGAAGGAGTAGGTTTTTTGAAGTGCCCTACAAACCTATGTTCGAGTCCGAGAAGGTAGACTCCAACTTTTTGAATCATAGAATGAATAGGCTTTTTGAAGTGCCTACAAACCTTAGCTCGAGTCCGAGAAACGAGACTCCATGTTTAATAGGATTGTTTAAGTTCCTGTAAACCTTAGCCAGAGTCCGAGAAACGAGACTCCAGCTTTGTTTGAATCATATTGAATTAACAGGGTTGTTTAAGTTCTTTAGCCCGAGAAGCTTGGCTACAATAGGCTCAAGTCTGATAAACAGACTCATACTTTTTCGAACTCTAAAATAGAATTTCAAATAGGATTTAACGAAGTTCCTACATTGTTATGACTCCAATTACTTTATTGTTTAACCTTGCCATGATTGCTTTCGTTGCATAAGCACATTTCAATTTTGAATCATTATTGTCAGTGAGAGATGATCTCTGGGACCTGACACATTTTTACTCAGTTTCACATAGTACACAAACTCACACTTGCACTTTTTAGTCAAGGAGAATTCTTTAAAATTTAAAGATCTGACACTGTCAGTAAAAGCTCGCGCTTGAGGACCTGACAACATTTTTGTTCGGGGAGAGTTTTACGCTCAAGAATCCGAACACCCCGACGAATTGCTAAATCAGGCTGTAAAATGAACTGTCACTAGCTTTGGCATTCGGATATCGCACTATCTACCGAAATAGATTTGCTATCTAGTTTGCTTCAACCCTCTGCCAAAGAGGGGCATCTGTAGACACCCCATTTTTGCATCTACCTGATTAATCAACTTGTCAACCCGATCGCAATGATTCCCAATGATGGATGTGTATTCCATTGCTTTATTTTGTTACCCGATATGTTTCAGAAATCCGGATGAGGTATCTCGAATTGACAAAACCTTAGAAACCACGCTACGTTAGGAAAATACGACCCCAGAAATATAGAAATCATCATTTTGCAGACTAAAAAGAAGTTTCACGATAAAAATCACTAAAAATTGACCAAATTACCAAAATACCCCTAACCTCAAAACAACCCTAGAGCCTGCGTTACGCTTAGGAAAACTCTCTTGAACACATAAAATAAAAAATTGGAACCAAATAAATCATTTCGCCAATTTTAACAGAATTCGACAAAATTACGAAAATGCCCCTCATAAAGTTCATGACCATTTCACACAAAAAATTTCATAAATGACACAAACTAATATTTCCATTGAATTTCTTACGAAAAATCGATTCTAAAACATCCTATAACATTAAAAATCGACTTAAAACGTGAAAAGTCCTCTCTGGGGGCAAAACGATAATTTCACAATTTTCATAATTAAAAAATTCGAAATTAATAAAGAAAACATTAAATAATTAAAGTGAAACATTAATGAAATTAATTTAAAATTTTGAACCGAAGAAATCGATCAATCGGGTTTTCAAGTAAAATTGTTGAGGGTTCGTGAGATATTTCTTTAAGGACCCCTCCATTTGGGGGTCCAAAGAATTAAAGATATTTTAGAGGGGGGTTCTCCAAAAATTAAAAGTCAATCAAGCAAGACTAAGGTCAAGGTATTAAAGTCAATCAAGTGAGACTAAAGTCAAAATTAAAAGTCAATTAAGCAAGACTGAAGTCAAGATATTAAAAGTCAATCAATTACGACTAAAATCAAAACATTAAAAGTCAATCAAATAAGACCAAAAGTCATAATAGAGTTCTAATTAAATAATAATTCAATCTAATAGAGTTCTAAATTAAAAATAATTCTACCTAAAACAATTCTAATTAAAACACAATTCTACCTAAAATAAGTCTAACTAAAACACAACTCTAATTAAATACTAACTCTATCCAAATCAACCCCTAAAAACATCTATAAATAGAGGTGCTCACACCCTATTTTCGTATAAAATCATAAACCCTATGAGAAGTAGGTCTAAAAGTCCCCCTAGCCTCCCATAAACCCTAGTTTTAGGGCCCCAACTCCTTACCTAACATCCCTCCTTCGATTTTAGCTTAAGAAAAGCCTAAAAGCTTTTAAAAAACATCCAAAAATCCGCAACAAACTTGAAGAGTTCAGATCCAAAAATAAGGAGATACCTTGCCTTGGAGATCCGAAATCAAATCTGGAGACAGAACGAAGCAAGGGAGTACGGTACAATGAGCTATTTTTGTCAGATCTGAGGGAACAAAATCCTTGCTATCGGAAAGGTATGAAATTTTTTATTTTTATTTTATCTAGGTTTTTAGCAATGTGATTTATTTGGAAAGTTAGTGGAGACCAGCTTTGGCCGGGCGGGGTTGGTGCCTAACACTTTCCAACCCCGTAACGTGATCCCCGGTCTCTTTTTCTCTTTTGTAGATTAGTTTGCCTTTTTTAGAGTCAGTTTGATTCCTAGACCTTAACAACTAGGTGGCGACTCCCAAACCTCAAGGGTCAAAAGTGGATCCGCGCACCCCGCGGATCGAGGGCGCTTTCAGTGGCGACTCTACTGGGGACTATTGAGGATCAAACTTGAAAAACCCCAAGTATGGGAGCATTGCCAAGATGACCTAGTTTTTTTTTTAGTTGGATTTATTTTATTTATTTTTTCTGTTTATTTATTTTTTTATCTTGATTGTAGATGATTTTGGGTATTGTTTTTTTTTTTCCAATTAAGGATCACTTTTTGATGACCCCTAAATAATGAAAGATTTAAATTGACATATGAAAATGATGGAATGATGAAGGTTGGGACAGTAATGTTCAAACGTTTTTACAAAATATTCTATTGAGAATTAAGTCTGGGAACCTTTTAATAAAACGTAAATCTCATCGAGTAGATTAATTTAGAATTTGAGTTCACTCAATTTCGTTATCGGAAGTCTTAGATATCATCGATGCAAGTTCAATTTGTAAATCTGGAATTGTTGTTGAATGAAAGTTGGGACAGCAATGTTAAAACTTTTTTACATAATATTTTAGTGAGAATTAAGTCTGGGAACCTTTTAATAAAACGTAGATCTCATCGAGTAGATTAATTTAGAATTTGAGTTGACTCAATTTCATTATCGGGAGCCTTAGATATCATCGATGGAAGTTCAATCTGTAAATCTGGAATTGTTTCTGAATGAAGGTTGGGACAGCAATGTTAAAACGTTGTCACAGAATATTCTAGTGAGAATTAAGTCTAGGAACCTTTATTAAAACATAGATCTTATCGAGTAGATTAATTTAGAATTTGAGTTCACTTAATTTCATTATCGAAAGCCTTAGATATCATCGATGGAAGTTCAATCTGTAAATCTGGAATTGTTGTTGAATGAAGGTTGGGACAGCAATGTTAAAACGTTTTCACAGAATATTCTAGTGAGAATTAAGTATGGGAACCTATTAGTAAAACGTAGATCTCATCGACTAGATTAATTTAGAACCTGAGTTCACTCAATTTCGTTATCAGAAGCCTTAGATATCATCGATGCAAGTTCAATCTATAAATCTGGAATTGTTTCTGAATGATGGTTGGGACAGCAACGTTAAAACGTTTTTACGGAATATTTTGGTGAGAATTAAGTCTAGTAACCTATTAATAAAATGTAGATCTCATCGAGTAGATTAATTTAAAACTTGAGTTCACTCGATTTCGTTATCGGGAGCCTTAGATATCATCGATGTAAATTCGGATTGTATTTTCCAAATTCACAGAAAATCCGAATTTATCTAATGTTAGCACAATTAATGTTCCTGAGAGTGAGCTCATCTCAACCATTGTCATTCTATCATCAATGTAACATCTATTGGAATCTCGATTTATTTTGGATCACCCAAAAGTAACCCTTGATTAGACCATAGACAACAAATTTGTGGGCCTTTTTAATGTTGGATCAGATTAATTATTCTTCGAGTTATATGCCCACATAATGTGTCATGATCTCTACGGATATTTGCGATATGTTTGCTGTCAATGTGATGGATTTTTTGTGTTATTTTCTTAATCAATATTCATACAATATCCATATGTTGTAGGTTTTGATCGGGCCATGGGCCCTGTTTTTTAAAAAGGCCCCGGGCACACCCCACCCTGTTTTGCACACACCACATGCACGTTTACTGCTTTACTCACTTACACGTCCCATTTAGCCAACGTTGCACTAGTGCATGGCCCGGTCTCTTCGGAGATGCGACGTCATTCATGAAACCCACAACTCCAGTCACGTACCTTAGGGTATATCAAACTGAGGGCATTAATACCGTCTGATCAGGTGATTTTGAGAGATATATTGATGCACCCAGGCTGGAGCGACCTGAGCCTTTTACCTATTGAGAGCCACACAGTCACATGTCCCGATTGCCAACGTAGTATTAGTACGTGATCGGTCCCCTCGTGGGATGTCAAACCATTTATGAAAGCTACAACTCTTGACTCGTACCCATAGGTATGTAAAAGATAATCTAAATATATCAATTGCACTTCATATCCTCTTGAATGACCTCATGTCGTGGTGGATTACAGTGAATGTGAATTGGAGGTCCTTGGTTGGTAGGAGCGGTGAGTGGTGAGGTATTATGTGCTTGCGGAGGTTGTTGTTGTGGTTGCTCTGGCATGGCCTGATTTGAGCTAGAAACTTGATGTTAGACAGCCTGGATGATACTTGGGTTGGCCATCAGCAGATCAAGAATCTTATCGTGTTTTTCTATTGCCTTCACTACCAAATCAAGCTTTGAGGTGAGATCTGTTACTACTTCTATCGCTGTCTGTTGAGGTTGCTTTGAAGTACTCATGGTTGGTTGTGAGTGTAGAAAATACAGAGGATTGTCGGGTGGTAAGTACTTCTTTCTAGGTCATTTGGCCACCTGTGGATAAGAGGTTAGGCATTAATATATCATTTACATAATGAAGATACATGATGATTTATTAGGTCAGATTGGATTAATTGGTAAAGTTGTATTAAGAAAATCCGAAATTTCGTTGAGGTTGGATTTTTTTGTTAGCACAGAGCTGGGGTTCGTCGGCACGGAGCCAGATATTGATTAGCACGGAACTAGGGTTTGTCAGCACGGAGCTGAAGGTTTATTAGCGCGGAGCCAGAGATTTGTTAGCAAGGAGTTGGGGGTTCATCGGCACTGAGCCGAAGGTTTGTCAGCATGAAGCTGGAAGTTCATCGATACGGAGTCGAAGGTTTGTCAGCATAGAGTTGGAGGTTTGTCAGCGCAGAGCCGAAGGTTCGTCAGCACGGAACTGGAAGTTTGTCAGCACGGAGGTAGAGGTTTATCAGTGTGGAGTCAGGGGTTCATCAGCACGGGGCCGGAGGTTTGTCAGCACGGGGCTGGAGAGTCATCGGCACGAAGCCAGAGGTTTATCAGCACGGAGCTGGAAGATTATCAGCACGGAGCTGGAAGATTATCGGCACGGAGCTGGAGGTTTGTCAGCACGAGCTGGAGGTTCGACGGCGCGAAGCCGAAGGTTTATCAGCATGGAGGTGAAGGTTTATTAACGCGAAGCTAGAGATTTGTCAACACGGAGCAGGAGGTTTATCGGCACGGAGCCGAAGGTTCATCAGCACGGAGCCGGAGGTTTGTCAGCATAGAGCTGGAGGTTTATCGGCACGGAACCAAAGGTTCATCAGCATGAAGACAGATGTTTTTCAGCACGGAGCAGGAGGTTTATAGGCACGGAGAGCCGGAGGTTTGTCAGCATAGAGCTGGAGGTTTATCGGCGTGGAGCCAGGAAACACATTTTGTAAAAAAAAATATTACTGTAGAAAGATTGAGTTGAAAAATCATTTTGTTAGCCCCTCAATTCAATTCTCTAAAATTAAAATCGGCCAGTCAAATCCCCAAGGAAAATGTGGCGCACAATGGCACTCTTAAGTCACATCATTCCCTTGAATAGACGTAGTGTATCCCCCTCGTATCAACAGGGTAAGATCATTCTTAGATACCGACTTTGATCAAAAATTGCAATTGGTGTTTTAAAATTTCTTTATTTTTTTTTTTTCAAATATAGTTTGTTGAAAAATGATCGAATTTATTTAAATTGATCGACCAATTGTTGATCTTGATGGGTCACAAATAGATTATAGACATGGTTGAGATTGAATGATAGATCTGGTTTGGGTTGAGTACGGGTTGTAGATCCGACTCAAAATGGATATGGGTCGTGAACCCATTTGAAAGTGAGTATGGGTCTTGGACCCCGTTTGAAATGGATATGGGTTATGGACCCATTTAGAAGTGGATATGGGTCGTGGACCCATTTGAAGTAGATATGGGTCGTAGACCCATTTGGAAGTGGATATGGATCGTGGACCCATTTGAAAGTGGATATGGGTCGTAGACCTAGTTTGAAGTGGGTATGGGTCGTGGAACCATTTGAAAGTGGATATGGGTCGTGACCCATTTGAAGCGGATATCGATCATGGATCCATTTGAAAGTGGGTATGGGTCGTGAACCCATTTGAAAGTGGATATGGGTCGTGAACCCATTTGAAGCGGATATGGGTTATGGACCCATTTGGAAGTGGGTATGGGTCATGGACCCATTTGAAAGTGGATATAAGTCGTAAACCCAGTTTGAAGTGGGTATGAGTTGTAAACCCATTTGAAGGTGGATATGGGTTGTAGACCCATTTGGACGTGGGTATGGGTCATGGACCCATTTGAAGTGGGTATGGGTCGTGGACCCATTTGGAAGTAGATATGGGTCGTAGACCCAGTTTGAAGTGGGTATGTGTCGTGAACCCATTTGGAAATGGATATGAGTCGTGAACCCATTTGAAGTGGATATGGGTCATGGACCCATTTGAAAGTGTGTATGGGTCGTAGACCCATTTGAAAGTGTGTATGGGTCGTAGACCCAGTTTGAAATGGGTATGGGTTATAGACCCATTTAGAAGTTGATATGGGTCGCGGACCCATTTTGGTGTGGATACGGGTCACAGACCCGATTCGGAGTGGTTATGGGTTGTGGACCTGATTTAAGTTAATCCTCGATGATAGATGATGGTAAGGTTGATAGTACGCCACATTGGGTCGGAATCAATTTCGATAGGTAGAGTGTAGACGAGCTCCATTTGGATTAAACACAAAGTAGCGAGTGGTAGGCCCTAAGTTTAACGATAGAAATGGTGTATTTAATCATTTTCAAGCCTTAAAACTCAACAAAAAAAATTTTCCAAAAGAAAAGTTGTCAGGACTGATGTAAAAGACAAAATGAACAAAAATTTTTTTTTTTTAGGGTCTATTTTTAATGAACGGACCGAAGAGCTTTTGTACTGGTTCGCTCTTTAAAAACGGACCAAAACCTTAATTTTCGCAAAAAAAAAAAAAAAATTATTGAGATTTTGAGACACATAGCCTCTGTTTTTTTGCTTGGGGTACAAAATTTTTATTTTTTATGATGCAAAACATAAAAATAAAAAAAAAAAGATTTCCCCCTTTACCTAGTGGGACATGTAAAGAAACAAAGGAAAAAAAAATTTAAAAAAACCTAAAATCTATACAACTTTGCTTTCAAGGGCTAAAAAAAAAAAGATTACATGATACCCAAGGGTTGATACATCTTGACATTTGTGTCCTTTGCCTCTAATCGTATTTTGATGCATGCGGCTATAGGTGGTTTGAGGTTACTCAATCTTCAAACCTCCATGCACATTGGAATGTACACTTCTTAGGTTGGTGATTGAGGTGAATGTTCTCCTCCCCGCCTCCCCAAATGAGCGATTTAGGGGGCTTGAGAGTACCGGCATCCGGGGTTAGATTTTAAAATAGGAAAAGGTGGTTTGTGCAATAAGCTATGAATCGAATGTGCACAAGTGCATTACAAATGTGTATCAACCCTTACAACTTTGAATCACAACAAAATAAAAAAATAAATATTACATGCATTCTCACAAAGAAGAGAAAATCATAAACACAACAAAGTGAATCAACCAAAAAAATATGTTAATACTAAACATAAAACTAAGAAAGGACAAGAAAATGGCCAAGTCAAATTGGTTTGGACCCACTACATATCCCCAGTGGAGTCGCCAAGTTGTAGACATGAAATGTTCATCATGAACCTTAATGCTACATTGTTTGGAGTCGCCACCATTTTTTTTTGGAAATGGGTGTAAATGGGCACCCGAATCGATTTTTTTGGAAAATCATTTTTTTATAACATTGTAGTGACTCTCATGTGTTGGAAAGGGCAAGGTCTACCTAAGATCTAGGTAAGGAGGTCCGGTTAGAGGATGGGGAAGGTGTTAGGCACCCCATCCTCTCCACCAAAAGTGGTTACTTTGCTTGGCCATTTTATTTTGTAAAAAATCTTTAAAAAATAAATATTAAAATGCATGAGAATGCATGATAAGGGTGGTGTGTGCATTAGAGTGAAATGTCCCTTAACAAAGGATTTTAATTTCAACATGACATTAAGGGCATTCTATGGAAAAGAATGACCCATGTAGTCCCTTTAAATTTATGAATATTAATGTAGGTTTGAACTTTTAGAGAGACTTCATGATGGAGTTCCCTTGAGGCCACAACCTTGATGCATGTATGCATGGCTAGAAACTTAGTGTTTCACCCCATCAAGAGGGTGACACATTTCTTCATCATCGCTATGTATAGGTGAGTGTGTGCATTGTGTACAATATGATGTATGATTTTAAGGTAAAAATGGGCTTCAACCCCCATCCTTTTGATCGAACATTAATCCAATCTACCGAGGATGGGAAAGGGTGTCCATTACATCTTAAGGGATTTTTAAAAAAGAAAATAAAGTAGAGGATTAGAAGAAAAAGATGCAAGCTTTAAAATAAATAACTACATCTTAACCTCACCTTGTCCCTTGATAGTTTTGAATAAACTTGATCTTGAGAAGTGAACTTAAGAGTTGAGTGAGGTGGTTGAAGGTTGAGTGAGTTGAACTTTGGAAGATGAGAGAATGAGTAGGAATTTTGGTAGAATTTTAGGTTGAGAGATGGGGGCTTGAGAGCATGAATTGTTCATAGAAAATGAGGGTATTTATAGAGTTTTTGGAGAACTTTTGGGGATAAAGTGGTCCAACCCTAAAAATAAAAAAAATGGACATGAGATTTAGGTTGTTTCTTTTTTGATTTTTCATTTGTATGAGGGTAAAGATGACATTTGTGAAGAAACTCTAAAAGCATTCTTTGATCTTTGATTTTTTGGTAAATAGAGATGAGAGAATAAGAATACTTCTGGGAGGATGAATAAGGGAGTGACATGTGTAAAGGTGGAGTGGTAGGTAAAAAGTATACCTTGGTTCATTTGTAAATAACTCATAAAGCAAGAGGTGGAAGTGTATTTTTAAAATGGACCAATAGGAGAACAAAATTACTTTTGTGAGGGTGAATAGGAGAATGACATGTGTAAAGGTGAAGTGGTAGGTGAAAAGTAGACATTGGTTCATTTGTAAATAACACATAAAGTAAGGGTGGAAGTATAATTTTGAAATGAACTAATAAGAGAACTCCATGTATGTACTTGAAGATTCCCACCTTTTGAGGGTATAATTGGAAGTTCTCTTACCTTTATGGATTATTACTAAAGACTAAATAACCTTTTTTGTTTGACTAAACTTTTTGAGAAGGGCATTATTGAGTTTTCACAAAGGGGAAGTTAACCTTCCAATTAGATAATGCATTGGGTATTGAGGGCTTATGGGAGATTAACATGTGTTACCTTTTGAAGGGATGTGAGAGAATGGGCTTAGGGAATGGGTTAGGATATGGACTTGGGTTTGGGTTTAGAATGGACTTGGGTTAGGGTATGGGTGATGGACATGGGTTTAAAGTGGATTAGGGACAAGGTATGGGCATGCAATGATATGAGATGCAATGAGTATGTATGTATGCATGAATAATGATGCCAAATGACAATGCGGGTCCATCGAGAGGCTTAAATCTAACTCGGAATCAATTCGAGGAAATTTGGATTTTCCTAACGGGTTCGTGCAAATTGGGGTGTCTACACCAAGTTAGCAAATTTTGCTCCTATTACGGCTCTGATGCTCGTCAATTAATTTTAAACATTAATAAATTTGACTCAATTCAAGATTTTCTATGCTAATCCTATTTGGGAAATTTTCTTTTTGACTTACAACTTGGCCTAATTTTTCATATTTCATCATTTTCAAGTAAAATTTCTTTGAATTATATATTTTCTAAAGTATTACGAAAAATGTCTTAACATTAAAGACCTAATGACTTGTTTGATTTGAGAATTTGTTGTATAATTTAACTAAAAAATTATCAAATTAAGAATCATTAAATTTCTAAATTCTAAATTAAATCAAACCAAACAAAGTATATATAATACCCTGATTTTTTAATTCGTATATTGAGGAAATCAAATACTGAAAATTTGAGAAAATTCTAAAACTGAAATTAGGGTAAAACACTCGGATTTTGTTATGTTCATTTTTAACAAAATTTAACTTCTCCATTGGATTCAAAATAGTCGAAAAACATGCTTTAACTTGTAAGCATGCTCGAATTCGAGTTTGAATGGAAAAATTGTAAAATCTTCAATTTTTGTGTCGAATGAGACCTAAAAAGGTGAATTTTCATTAGAACGAGAATTAATAAAATACAACCACACCATTAGGTCCACAACGAAAAATTATAACGAATGGAGTACTCATTCGCCATAGTTAGAGTCCAAAAAGTCGAGTTACCGTCAAAATAAAGACAAATGAGAAAATACCAATAATACCCCTCCAACTTTTTATAAAAGAATAAACGTATTCTTTTATTTCATTCTCTTCTTCTCCAAAGAACTCAGATCCAACCAATTGACACCTAAGGGTTTTCAACCCTCTTCTCTTCTAGATCTGTCACAAACGAACCATCGTTGATTATCGATGAAAGAAAAAATATTGTCGACGTCGACAAACTCTACAACCTCACCACCTTTGATCTTCATTTTCCTTTCGTTTTCTCCTTCATTGTAGAAGGAAAAAAGAACACCGTCGTCGAGAGCTTTGCAATCAACCCGATCGTTTTACAACCAAGTTCGTCCAATCTTGACTTTCGCGTTGTCAATCCTCAATTTTAGGGTTAGCTCATCGTTTCCAACAATCACAAACTTCAGTAGGAAACTTTCAATTCCTATTAGTAATCATAGATTTGTGAAAATAACATTTAAGATTTTTAACAAAAATTTGTGATATATTTTAAAGTGTAGAATTCCTTTCATTTATTTCAAATTTATGCAAAGACTTTCATGTTTGATGTGTTTTTATCATATATTAACAATTGATTCGTGGGTGGGTAAACGGATCGAATAAACGGTGAAGGAATCTAAAAAATTTGGCAAATTCACAATTTTTTTCCTTTGTTGCCAGTTCCACCAGTCCATGATAGCAGTCCCATCGATTTTAGCAAATGTTGCTAGAATTTTTTTTGAAAAATTTCTTCTGTTTTGTGAAGGTGTTCACATATAAAAATCACATTTATTTCATCAAAAATATTTAAATAAATGTCCTCTTTAATTTTTTTACTTTCCATTTAATTTAAGTTCTTTAATGAAATTAAGGTTTTACCACCCATTTGAAAATAATGAAAATAGTTTAAAAATTCAAATTTCAAAAGATCAAAATCTAATTTTTAGTTCAAAGAACAAAACTCAAATTTTGACGTTTTTGTCAGATTTTCAAAATCAAATATTTTTTACGTTACTTTGAATTGAGCCATAAAAATTACATGATGTAAAATCTTGTATTCAAAATTTTTATTTTCAAAAACTCATTTTCAATTTAAAATTTTTTTAAAAATCACTTTTTCGACACTTAGCCAAATTTCTACTAGCTTTTTATTGTTTTAGCAGCTCGGTTCCGCGCATTGCTAAGACCCTGTTTTAACTAAATTCGTAATGGCTTTTCAATTGAATTGTCAAAATAAATTCTAAAATTTCAAAAAATGATTTAATATTCAATAAACTCATTGAGTTTGAATATTGCAAAAAGAAAATGATGTTAAAATGTTGAAAAGTAAACATACTGAAAAAGGGAATGAAATGGTAAAATGTCATAATCACACTCGATGGTTGATGTCTACATTTTGTATTATTGTGTTGTGTATGGGTTGATGAACGGATATCCAAGGGTTATTATTTCAATTGCATGTTTATTTACTTTATGTTAGCCTAAGACGCTGGTTTACTTTTTGTACTATCGTTTAATTTAGGTCGGTGGACCATTATGCATGGTAAGAAATTGGATATTCATTATCAATTATGTAATTTTAATTTTTCATTTATTTTCAAAGAAAAATAATATATATATAAAACTATTTTGTAAGTTGTTAAGAGCTTGTGAATGCTTGAAGAGATAGTCCGTCATACCATTCAGAGTGATATACTATCTTGGGATGTACGTAAGGACAACCAAGCTCATACATGGTATGAGACACATATGAGAGTGGAGTCAAAATTGGAATTCAGATTCATTCTTTTCTATCTTTACTAGTGAACTTGTAATGTAAAGGTGGTCATACACAATAGGGTTGTATATTGGGAATCACATGCACGTCTGATAGGCATAGAAGAAAATGATTCGTCGGTGATCACTAATAATCTAGAGTAGTCGAACATTCTGACACATTAAAAAAAGATCCATTGCTTACGATCATATCAACAGCCAACCTAAACTGTATAGATGGTCAACCAAGTGTGGTACGTTGCAACAACCAATCATAAAATCAAGAACTAAAAACCAATAAAGTATTATAACATTATTTCCTGACTGGGAGCGATCAGTTGAATCTCAACTCTTTAATTCCACTACTTCACCATTGTGTATTATGTATCTGTCACTTTATTTTGATTTATAAAATGAAATGCATATTTAGTATTTCCATGTTGTCAATTAGATTTGTATAAAAGAGAAAATGCTAAGTGAGTACCGTTGGCTGATGTAATGTAAATTTTTTAAAATATTTAGTTGCTCATCCCTAGCTATATGTATCAATTACTCATAGTTTATTTGTAATAATTTGCATGTATTAAAATGATTAGTATACTTATTCGTTCATGTTGGGAGAGGTTATTAGTATGAATTGTTTGTAGACCTACTGGATAACTATTGTGGACATAGGATTTTTAATATTTTTGAAATATCCCTCCACTTTGGGGTGTTTTGGAGTCGCCACCATTCAAATTGGTAAAAGGGTGTGAATGGTCACCCGATGTCACATTTTTCGAAAAATCATACATTTGTATATTTGATGACTCTCGTTGGATAATGCACGTGGCCCAACCTTTGATTCAAGGTAAGGGGGTCCATTTATGGAGTAGGGAAGGTGTTAGGCACCCTACTCCATCCACGTAATGTGGTAACCTCGGATTCGGTCATTTTTTAAAATAAAGGAAAATAAAATCGAAAATGATTTAATGTGTACCCTCAAGTGTGAGGGACTTTCTATATTGGTTCAAATCATTGAGGGCACCCTTATGAAGAAGGGGTTCTTTGGTGATTTAAACCATCGTGGTGTGTGCAAATGTGTAGAGAAAGAGAGAGTAGAAGAGGAGGTTAGAGGGGATGGTCTTTTTTCAAACCCACCTTGTTCCTTCTTTGTCTTCCTTTGACTTTTCTTGATGAATCTTCTTTTTTTCTTTTCTTGATTTCTTTTTTAGAGAATGTTGAGAGTTGTGAGTTGTGAGATGAGTTGAGAGTTGGGTGTTGAGAAGAGAGTAGAATAGAGAGTTGTAGTTTTTGGAGGATTTTTTATCAAATTTTCATTAGGTTCAATCCTGAAAACCACTTGAGAGTTGGTCCTGTTAAGCTTCTTTGGAACAATTGTACTAGCAGTCTGTCATCCTCGCCATATTGGCACATTGACCCACAATACAACTTGAGGTGTGACAGAGGACACCCAACACCATTATATTTCTCGAATTCCGGGCATTTAAACTTAGCCGGCAGCTGTGCGTTGGGATAGAAGCATAGGTCCCTGAATCTTGTTCCTCCTAGAGTATTTGTGCCATTCATCCGTCGTATTTCCTCTTGAAGAGATTCGATCTGTCGGGCCATTTTGTCGTCGGTAGCACTCTTAGCTTCAGGGGCCCTAAAGTCACACTCGTCATCTGGGATCATCACTGGAGGTGGTTGGTTTTGTGGTATATAGAGCGGAGGACCCTGATATATTGGCACAGTAGAAGGTGGGGTGGTTTGTTGGTCTGGTCGTATTTGCTCAGGGGGTTCGGAGTTTGACCCAGATGCTTGATGCTGAGTTGCCTGTGCTTGCAGAAAATTGGTGCTACTCAAGACAGCCGCCAAGATTTGTTCCTGCCTTTTCGTTGTTTCTAACAGCTTTGCTATCATTGCATTAGCTTCGGCCAGTTCATTTGTAGCCGGTTGTGGTTCATCTAAGTTACTCATAGTTGATGAAGATGATCGGAGAAAGTATGGAGGCTTCTCAGGATGTTTGTACTTTTTTCATTTGGCCACCTGTGGGTACAGAAGACCAAGTGTTACTATCTTACTTACAAAAAAGAAAAGTGCATGATGTTTTATTAAGTCCAGTAATTATTATGGGATGGTACTCGGAAAGGGAAATTTAGTTAGGTGAGCTTGAAAACATAGTTCGTCAGCGCGGAGCTGGATTGTTTTTTAGAGAAAATAATTACATCAGCACGAAGCTGGCATCGACACGGGGTCGGTGAAACAGTTTTGAAAAGAAATTACATTAGCACGGAGCTGGCATCGACACGGAGTCAGTAAAACGGTTTGAAAAGAAATTACATCAGCACGGAGCTGCATCGACATAGAGTCGGTAAAGAAATTACATCAGCACGGAGCTGGCATCAACACGGAGTCAGAAAAAATATTTTGAAAAGAAATTACATCAGCACGGAGCTGGCATCAACACGGAGTCGGTAAAATATTTTTAAAAGGAGTTACATCAGCACGGAGCTGGCATCGATACGGAGTCGGAAAAAACATTTTGAAAAGAAATTACATCAGCACGGAGCTGGCATCAACGTGGAGTCGGTAAAACATTTTGAAAAGAAATTACATCAGCACGGAGCTGGCATCGACGCAGAGTCGGTAGAATATTTTGAAAAGAAATTACATCAGCACGGAGCTGGCATCGACGCGGTGTCGGTAAAACATTTTGAAAAGAAATTACATCAGCACGGAGCTGGCATCGACACGGAGTCGATAAAATATTTTGAAAAGAAATACATCAGCACGGAGCTGGCATCGACGTGAAGTCGGTAAAACATTTTGAAAAAGGGTTTTCATCAGCGCGGAACTGGCATCGACACGGAGTCGGTAAAATATTTTAAAATAGTAGTTTCTGAAATAAATCGAGTTGGAAAAATCCATGTTTGTGGTAGCCTCCAATTCAGTTCTCTGAAATCATCGCCGGCCAGGCCGATCTCCAAGGAAGAGGCGGCGCACAATGGCACTCTTAAATCACCTTGTTCCCTGAATAGACGTAGTCTATCCCCCTCGTATCAACAGGGTAAGATCTTTCTAGGCACCGACTTTGATCAAGGACTGCAATTGGTACTTTCCAAAATCTTTTTTTTTTTTTGAGAAAGTTGCATGTATTTGAATTGATTGATCGGTTGTTATCTTTGTTAATTCGATATGGGTCATAGATCTGGTTGAAATGGATCTGAATCGGAACTAGTTGAAATGGATCTGGGTCGTGAACCCAGTTTGATTGGATCTGGGTCGTGTCCAGTTGACATGGATCTGGGTCGTGGACCCAGTTGAAGTGGATCTGGGTCGTGCCCAACTGAAATGGATCTGGGTCGTGGACCTAAACGAAATGGATTTGGGTTATGGACCCCGTTAAAATGGATCTAAGTCGTGGACCCAGTTGGAGTGGATCTGGGTCGTAGACCCAAACGAAATGAATCTGGGTTGTGGACCCAGTTTGACATGGATCTGGGTCATGGACCTAGTTTGATCGGATCTGGGTCGTGGACCCAGTTTGGCGTGGATCTGGGTCGTGGACCCAGTTGGAAATGGATCTGGGTTGGGACCCAGTTGGAAATGGATCTGGGTCGTGGACCCAGTTTGGAATGGATCTGGGTCGTGGACCCAGTTGGAAATGGATACCTAGTGAAGGACGGGTTTGATTATGATCGAGATCGATAGTGAGCCACGTTAAGCAAAATCCATTTTGAGCGGGATCGATTATGAGTAGCAGGCCCTGAGTTTTACAAAAAAGTGATTCATTTAATCATTTTTGAGCTTTAAAACTCGAAATAAAAAAATTCCAAGAAGAAAAGTTGTCAGGACTGACATAAGGAACAAAATGAATAAAAAAAAATTTTTTTTTCTTTGGGTCCGTTTTTCAAGTACGGACCTAACACTTTTTGGTTGGTCCATGCTTCAAATACGGACCAAAACATCAAAAACAATTTTTTTTTTTTTTTTTGGGTCCGTTCTTCAAGTACGGACCTAACACTTTTTTGCTGGTCCGTGCTTCAAATACGGACCAGAACATCAAATTTTTTTTTTATTTACACTCGTCCGTGCTTCATGCACGGACCTACGAAAATTTGCCCAGTCCGTTTTCTAAGCACGGACTTAACAATTTTTCTTGAGTCCGTGCTTCAAACACGGACCAGAACCTTTTCTAGCCTTCCAAAGTTGCTCTGTTTTCGGCCTTCATCCCATTTTAACCCAGAATTTCTGGGTTTTAAGGCACATAGCCTCAGTTTTTTGGCTTGGGCCCCAAAAAATGTCACTTTTTTTTTTATGATGCAATCATAAACAAAAAATGACTTCCCCATTTACCTAGAGGGACATAAAACAACACGTAAAACGGGAAACTTCCTAATATCTATACAACTTGCCATCGTGGGCTACAAGAAAAGCAATAAAATAAAATTACAACACACACACGTGGATGGATACGGAATTAAATTTTGGAAACCTTTGTGTCCTTTGTCTATTAGTTATGCTTCGATACATGCGGTTTGTAGGTAGTTTTCCGGCTACCCATTCTTCAAACCTTGATGGACACCGAAGTGCACACATCTTAGGTTGGTGAATGGGGTGGATGTTCTCCTCCCAGCCACCCAAAATAGCGATCTCGGGGGCTTGAGAGTACCAGCATCCGGGGTTAGAAATTTAAAGAGGAGGGGGTGGCTTATGCATAGGGGTGTGAATCGCATGTGCATGTGCGTGCATTCTTTGAATCGTATCCATCCTTACATCCCTTGTCCAACAAAATAAAACACATATACAAAGCGTGAAATAAGTAAATATTACAAGCATTCTTCAATGAAAATAAAAATAGAAAAAAAAAGAGACATGAGAAATGTTAGAAGGTAAGCACAAATACGAAAATGAAAACACATTTTTTTTATAGAAATAATGACCGAATTGAAAGAGGGTCGGACCCACTAGTATTATCTCCCCAGTGGAGTCGCCAAGCTGTGGACATGGGATTTTTAATATTTTCGAACCATCCCTCCACTTTGAGGTGTTTTGGAGTCGCCACCATTCAAATTGGTAAAAGGGTGTGAATGGTCACCCAATGTCACCTTTTCCAAAAAATCATACATTTGTATATTTGATAACTCTCGTTGGATAATGCACGTGGCCCAACCTTTGATTCAAGGTAAGGGGGTCCATTTATGGACTAGGGAAGGTGTTAGCACCCTACTCCATCCACGTAATGTGGTAACCTCGGATTCGGTCATTTTTTAAAATAAAGGAAAATAAAATCGAAAATGATTTAATGTGTACCTTCAAGTGTGAGGGACTTTCGATATTAGTTCAGATCATTGAGGGCACCCTTATGAAGAAGGGGCCCTTTGGTGATTTAAACCATCGTGGTGTGTGCAAATGTGTAGAGAAAGGGAGAGTAGAAGAGGGGGTTAGAGGGGATGGTCTTTTTCAAACCCACCTTGTTCCTTCTTTGTCTTCCTTTGACTTTTCTTGATGAATCTTCTTTTTTTCTTTTCTTGATTTTTTTTTTGAGAGAATGTTGAGAGTTGTGAGTTGTGAGATGAGTTGAGAGTTAGGTGTTGAGAAGAGAGTAAAATAGAGAGTTGTAGTTTTTGGAGGATTTTTTATCAAATTTTCATTAGGTCTGGTAAGGGGAGAATGGAGGGGTTTTTATAGAGGTTGGGAGGTTATTTTAAGGGTATAATGGGGTGAATGAAGAGAGTAATGGATAATGGCATGAGTTTGAGAGGAGATGGGTATGAAATTTAAGATGGAAATAAGGGTAGTTTTGTAATGAGGGAAATGGGTTGTGTTTTAACCCAAATGGTTTGGATCTTACCCAAATCCATTTGGGTAAAGTATTTGGTGGGGTGAGATGAGTGATGGTTGATGGGAGAAATGGGGGGTGTAAGAGAGTTGTTTCGAGAAGGAGTGTTGAGATAGTTGAAGAGGGAGAAATGGGGGGTGTAAGAGAGTTGTTTCGAGAAGGAGTGTTGAGATAGTTGAAGAGGTAAGGTGTTTGATTTGGGGGGATGGGTAGTGATTAGTTTGATTTTGAGAAGATTGAAGGGATGATGACATGTGACAAATGGAGAGATGAAGAGATTGGTTGATTGGTGATGGTGGTTGGATGATTAGAGAGAAGGGTATGGGGGTGATGGTGGGAGGTATGGGTTGAGGTGATTTTGTGGGAGTGTTTTAAGGGAAAGTGATGGATAGATATGGGTTGTGATGTGCGTGGTTGATGATGAGAGGATGGGGAATAGGTTAGGTTAGGGTAGGGTTATGGGTTGAGTTGATTTTTGGAGGGAAGTGATGGAGTTGGTTGATTAGATGAGGGAGGTGGAAGGGTGATGATGACATGTGTCATCTCTTGGTGATTGGTTTGATGTGATGATGATGAGTTGGATTGGGTTTGGATAGTGAATTGGGCTTAGGTTGTGAGTTGGGCTTAGATTGGGTTGGGTTTAGGAAAGTAGTTTGGGTTTTATGTGATGGGCTTAGCTTAGGTTGGGTTTGTGTTGGATTGGATTGTAGAATAGGATGGGCTTAGCTTAGGTTCGGTTTGTGTTGGATTGGATTGTAGAATAGGATGGGCTTAGCTTATGAGTTGGGCTTAGATTAAATTGGGTTTATGATGGATTGGGTTTAGGTTGAATTGGGTTTATGATCGATTGGGTTTTGGGATGGATTGGGTTTATGTAGAATAGTATTGGGTGGAATTTAAGGATGTAGGAGAATGGTGAGGTGTGCGGGTCAATGGGCCACGTGAGTGGCCTCGGACATTTATCAGTTGAAAATGGATTGGGTTCTTGTAGGTTTGGGCCTTGGGGCCCATTCCAATTTTTCGATTTTTTGAGGTATTTTGCGTCGAGGGCCCGCTCAAATTCGGGTGTCTACAACTATTGTTACTCATTTTTTCCTTTATATATTTTTAACTTTAAAGCCTGTAGTTGTTGAGGTAGGCGTAAATATATATATATATATATATATATATATATATATATATTATATATATCTATAGGGTCAGGTTCAAACGACAACCATTTCAACACACATATAGACAACGTGTTTTGTCTTATATGGGCAAAAATGTTTGGAATGGGCTGATTTTTTGTGAGGATGATCTCTGTGGTGAGGAGATCATCCTTGCCAAAAATCAGCTCATTATGAAATTTCTAGACCGTCCAATTTTTGTAATTCAATTTTGATAGGGTTACAAGTTTTGGAATGGATGATTTTTTGCCAGGATGATCCCCTCATGACAGAGATCATCCTCACAAAAAATCAGCCCATTCCAAACATTTTTGCCCATATAAGACAAACATGTTGTCTATATGTGTGTCGCAATGTGTGTTGCAGGAACCCGACCCATATATATATATATAGGGAAATGTTCAGCAACAAACATTTTGACAAACATTTTGGCAAAACATTTTTCAAAATATGGGTTAGAGGTTATGGAATGGGCTGATTTTTGGCGAGGATGATTTCTACGGTGAGGAGATCATCATCACCAAAAATCAGCCCATTCAAAATTTCTAACCCATCAAAAATGGTTTACAAAAAATGGACGGTCCACGATTTTTCAACTTGTAAACATGGGGCTAGAAGTTTTGGAATGGGCTGATTTTTGGTGAGGATGATCTCCTCACCGTAGAGATCATCCTCACCAAAAATCAGCCCATTCCAAAACCTCTAACCCACATTTTGAAAAATGTTTTGCCAAAATGTTTGTTGCTGAACGGGACCATATATAATATATATATATTTGTTTTATATTGATTTATCAGGTTTTCAAGTACCTTGGAATGCTAACATAAATAAAGGAAACCTTGTCGAAATCTCGAGAAGCCACCTAGTACATCGAGATCTGGCATAAGGTTTTCTGTTAGTATTTTGGTGGTGCTACAGAATATCCCAACGTTTAAAACCCAATAATAAACTACTAAATGAACTTTAAACCATAATTAAAACCTATGCATATATTACAAAAATTGAAAAATATTCAAAAAATTACTCCATAACAAAGTTCATGATTATTGATATTCATCACTAAAATGTAGGTTAAATTTAAAATTTTAAATAAACAAACAAAAAAATCTATTTGTACTTGAGAGATAAAAAGAAAATTTCCTGTCATCTTCTTCACTATAACTCCAAAACCTTACAAAATTTAGTAAAAAATCTCATAAATTTCAAACGATTTGTTGACTTAAATCCAAGTAAAAATCTTCTCCATTGTTTTCATATTTAATTGAATTGGTCTCAAAACCCAAATTTGAGAGAGATCAAATTCCTAGAGAGTTCAAATTCGAGTATGTTTGAGAGATTGAAACCCTCAAGACTTGAAATATGATTGCTTCTAAGAGATATTGAAACCCTAGATAGTAAAATTCGATTGAGTCCAAAAAGAGAGACTGGAACAGAGAGTCCATACGAGAGATCTAGTTTAATATAATTTGACATTGAATTAAAATTATCAAAGAAGCTAACCTCATAGAAGATCCAAAAAAAGAATAGAGAGTCGAGTGATAGATTGAAACCCTAGATTCTTACAAGGGAAGATGTGATTTGAAGATGCAATTGAAACCCTAGATTTTACAAATGAAATCTGATTGAGTCTGTGAGCGAGAGAGAGAGAGAGAGCAAAACAGAGTCGAGTGAGATCTAGATTGGGTGTGAGGAGCAAAAACACATAAAAGCTAGAGATATGAAGCGATGGTCGTGATTTTCCTTTAAATGACTATTGGAATTTTTTGCTTAAAACGATTATTTTTTCACAAAATCAGGGTCGCTCTTCGTCTATTATGACATAGTGCAATAGATCATGGATCAAATATGAGAGTGGATAGATCTATAAGTTTTGCAGTCGTTTCTCAAATTTAGAGGCTCATTAATGAACTCCAATGGTTATTTGGTGGTTTTGGTAGAAAGAATGAACAACTCTCCTTTATTAGATCGTATAAAAGGGTTAAGAGGGACAAAGTTGTAATTTTGATGAATATTTCATAAGGGTTTATTAAAAAAATTATAATTGAAGGATTTTTTCAAATACATGAGTTGCAATAGCAAATGGAACGTTTTTTAGTATTAAAAAAAGTAGTTTTTTTTTTTTTGGCATTGTCATATAAACATATGGAAGTTATTTGCTAAATGTCATTTTTAACATATGAGTGTGTATATATATATATATATTATATATATATATATATATATATATATATATATATATATATAATATATTATTTTCTTGATTTTCTATTTTTTTTTTCTATTTTCTATGTGTTTTTTTTTTCTGAAGTTTTCCCTTGCCATTTTAAAGTTGTACTCTAACTTGGTGACTATGGTTATATCAAGTCCATGTAAGTTTTGTTTATCTATACTAAGTGTCAATTAAGTCCAAAAGACATCGACATTAGATATCCGATATTTCATCTTGTACGAGGAGCACTTTCTATTTATTTTTACTATGAATATGTAGGGGATTGTTGTAGCATTTAAAGTTTAATTATTTGTTTTGTAGTGGACAAGACTTGAAGTCAAGACCACTTGCTCTTGTGTGTAAGTTGAAAATGCAAAACCAAAAAGTTTAGTCCCACATCGGATATGAGAAGAGTTTTACTTGAATTCTTAAAGTCCTTGTCACTCTTTCTTGTTTAAATATTTATTGGCGGTCCGTTCTTGAAGCACGGACTATTTAAATCTTATTTGGTCCGTGCTTCAAGCACAGATTGCGCAAAATTAATCCAGTCCGTGCTTCATGCACGGACCAGAACATTTTTAAAATCAAAGCGTCGTGCTAAGCGTTTCACTTGGCCTTGATTGCACCCATTAGTCGTCCTTTCAACGTCCATGCTGATTTAGTGATTTTGATGAACCAAAGGAAGCTCCCTGTCCATTCTGATGGCAAGTTGGGTTGGTTTGAAGGTTTGCAAGGTACGCGAGATGAAGAGATACGTTGGTTAGTGAAAGCGCCCTCGATCCGCGGGGTGCGTGGATCCTCTTTTGACCCTTGAGGTTTGGGAGTCGCCACCTAGTTATTATGGTCTAGGAACCAAACTGACTCTAAAACGGATAAACACTAATCTACCACAGAAAATCTGAATCCGGGGATCATGTTACGGGGTTGGAAGGTGTTAGGCACCAAACCCGCCCGGCCAATGCTGGTCTCTACTTATTCCAAATATAACTACATCGCTAATGACAAAACCTAGATTAAAAAATAATGAAAAACCTTACCTTCATCTGCAAAAGTACTATTCCCTCAGATCTGGTGAAAACAGCTCCTCCGAGGCAAGGTATCTCCTTCTTGGATCTGGATGCTTTGAATTTGTTGTGAATTTTTGGGGTGTTTTTGAAAGGTTTCTAGGTGTTTTTTAGGCTAAAATCGGAGTAGGGGTCTTAGGGAAGGAGTTGGGGCTCCAAAACTAGGGTTTTGGGGAGGTTGTGGAGGCTTCTTCACCTACTTTTTCTAGGATTTTTTCTTTGATACGAAAATAGGGTGTGGAGGCTCCTATTTATAAAGTTTTTAGAAGCATTAGGGTTTGATTAGGGTTTCTTTTAGGATTTCAATTAGGGTTTTGACTTAGTCTTTAGGGTTTTAGGGTTTTGACTTTAGTCATATGAGATTGACTTGATTATTTTAGATTAGGGTTTTGATTTAGGGTTTTGACCTTAGTCTTATGAGATTGACTTTAATACTTGACTCTAGTCTTACTTAATTGACTTTAATTTTGACTTTAGCCTTATTTGATTGACTTTAATATCTTGACTTTAGTCTTGCTTGATTGACTTTAAATTTTTGGAGAACCCCCCTCTATTATATCTTTGATTCTTTGGACCCCCAAATGAAGGGGTCCTTAAAGAAATATTTTACGAACCATCAACAATTTTTCTTGAAAGCCTGATTGATCAATTTTTTTGGTTTAAATTTTATAATTAATTTTATTAATGTTTCACTTTACATTATTTAATGATTTATTTATTAATTTCGAAATTTTTAATTATTAAAATTGTGAAATTACCGTTTTGCCCTCGGAGAGGATTTTTTACGTTTTAAGTCGTTTTTCAATGTTCCAGGATGTTTTGGAATCAGTTTCTCGTAAGGAATTCAATGAAAAAATTGATTTTTATCATTTATGAAATTTTTTGTGTGAAATGATCGTGAATTTTATGAGGGGTATTTTCGTAATTTTGTCAAATTTTGTGAAAATTGGTAAAATGATTTATTTGGTTTCGATTTGTTGTTTTAAGTGTTTGAATGGGTTTTCCTAAGCGTAATGTAGGCTCTAGGGTTATTTTGATGTTAGGGGTATTTTGGTAATTTGGTCATTTTTAGTGATTTTTATCGTGAAACTTCTTTTTGGTTTGCAAGATGATGATTTCTATGTTTCTGGGATCGTATTTACCTAGCGTAACGTGGTTTCTAAGTTTTGTCAGTTCGAGATACCTAATCCGGATTTCTGAAACATATCTGGTAACAAAATGAAGCATTGGAATAAACATCCATCATTGGGAACCTTTGCGATCGGGTTGACGAGTTGATTAATCAGGAGAGTGCAAAAATGGGGTGTCTACAGTTAGACACCTTTCAGCCTTCGACTTCACCCGTTCTTTCCTTCTCTCAGAGCTGTTTTGCCATATTGATTGGTTTGACTGGGGCTACTCACTACATCCCTCTTCGTGTGTTGCGGCAATTTGGTGAAGAACAAGGTATAGTAACTCATGGAGATTTTGGAGAGTTGGTCGGGTCTTTTTCTCCTTCTCCCCCCTCATGGCAATTACGTAATCGATTAGAGAAAGCTTGGAAGAACGTGGTGACTCTTGATCATCCTGTATTTCTGGGTTATTCTTTTCAAAACTACCAACTTTGGATGCAACAACAGATTGCTGAGAGAACTTGTGCCACGCCTTCAGTTCAAAGGAGATCTTCTGGTTCTCATTCCTCTGACCACCGTGATCGACTGGCAGAGATGAAGGTGTCTCATAAGCGGATTGAGAAGATTTGACTACGTTCTGAGAATGATCTGAAGAACTAGATAGCTCGACTCGAGTCTTTGAAGAATGAAGAGTCTTCTATTCTGAGGGCGGAGATTGATGATCTCCGGGAGAGACTTGCTCAAGGTCCCTGTTTTGATGCCTTTGCATCCTACCTGGTGAGTCGTGATGCTTCCGACGCTGAGGTGGTAATGATGGGACAAGCTGCCCGCATTCGCGCCTTAGAAGAGAGACTCGATTCCTTCTTCATTTCTCGGCGAGATGTGTGATTGGCACCATTTTTTTTATTTTTTTTTGTTTTTTTTGTGTTTACAAAATGTAATGTGAAACTTTTTGGAATGGAAGGAAAATAGGTTTTTTTACTTACTTGGCCTCAGGTGTATCTATTGCTTTGAAAACATGATGTTTAAATAAGTCCTAGATTTTTCGTCATTGGCCAAAATAGTAGTTTTGAAAACATTTGAATTTTTGGTGATTTGTCTTTGTCGAATAAATATTGTAGATCCAAAATATGAAGACTCTTGAAAAACCTTTGTTATCTCGATGATATTTGTGTTTTTGCCAACTACTGAGGATATAAATGTCAGTAGTTCTCAAGTTCTTTTTAGAGTCATCCCCAGTGCCCCAGTATTGGGTGAATATCGATTGAGCATAGGACTTAGGATTTTGGGAAATTTTTACCGTTCACAGTTTATGCGGGCCAGGAGTTTTTCACTTTTTTTTTTTTTATCATTTTTTTTATTTATTTTTTTTTTAATTTTTTTTTTTTTTTTTTTTTGTTTTTTTTTTTGTTTTCCCTTATTGCCCCTGGTGCCAGTTACGGTTTTCACCAGACCCGGTTTCCACATTTTTGCGCATCGATGCCTTTTTGGGTTTTCATCATGCTGGTGGTTTTGATCTTACCATAGTCTGATTCTTTTACTCATAGCGCCCTTTCGGATTTTCACTATGCCCTTTCAGACTATGCTTGTATTTTTTTGGATTTTTACATTACAAATCTTGTTTGGAGCCTCTGCGTCTTTGTGGCTTGGTGACTCAAGTTGAGCTGCGAGATCGGCGACTCTACTCTTATAGTGGCACTCTTTCTTGAGTAACAGATCTAGATTCCCCTCTCGAGTTTGCTGACGACTGTTCGTGGCTCGGCAACTCAAGTTGAGCCGCGAGATCGATTACTCTACACTTTGAGTACTCTTTTTTTTTCGAATATCCGATCTGGACTCCCCTCTCGAATCTTCCAACGACTAGCAAGACTTTGGGGTCCGGACCAAGTCGCAAGATCATTGGTGTTGCCACCGTCGTTACGATGCCTTAGAACATTCCCTGATCCGGAAGGACTTTTGATGGGACGAAATGTTGGCTAAGGCTGAGTGTAGTGGAAAGGTACGAAAGAGGTTAAAGTCTGAGTTTATCTAAAGTAGGCTAAACATGGGGTTCGTCTCTTTTTGTTTCGAAAAGGTGATCTATGTCTCCTCCCAGCGTCTCTCGAACTTGTTTAGGCTGGAGATTTGGGTCGAGCTCAGATCAAATGTCCGAGTTTTTGAATTTTTTGATTTTTTTGTATTTTAGCCGTTCACAGTTTATCCTCATGCTGCCAGGAGTACTTGATGCTTTGACTTTTTTTTTTGTAACGTTGACTTGCCCCAGTCTTGGGTTAAGAAATGAATGTGATGGCTCAAAAGGGTTGACTAGGGTTAGATAATTTGTTTGGGATAGCAAAGATAGCCTTTCATCATCTCAGGGTCAGATCTTAGGCGTAGTATTGTCTGACAGTGTCAGCATTGATCGGTTGAGGGAAGACTTGTCCATCCATCTCTGTAAGGATCAAAGCTCCTCCCGTTATCACCTTCTGCACAATGAATGGTCCCTCGTAGTTTGGTCTGAACATTCCCCTGGCATCTTCTTGGATTGGTAAAATCTTTTTCAAGACAAGGTCTCCTAGTGAGAAATTTCGAGGTTTGACTTTCTTGTTGTAAGCCCGTGCGATTCGCCGTTGGTAAATTTACCCGTGACAGATAGCTGTGAGACGCTTCTCTTCAATCAAATTTAGTTGATCAAATCGAGCTTGAACCCATTCTGTTTCATCCAACTCTGCTTCTTTTAAGATCCGGAGGGAGGGAATCTCAACCTCGACGGGTAAGACTGCTTCCATTCCATATACCAATGAATACGGAGTTGCCCCAGTTGAAGTTCGAAACGAAATCCGATAAGCGTGAAGGGCAAAAGGCAACATGTCGTGCCAATCCTAGTAAGTGACTGCCATCTTCTCGATGATTCTTTTGATGTTCTTGTTGGCAGCCTCAACGGCTCCGTTCATTTTTGGTCTATAAGGTACAGAGTTATGATGAGTGATCTGGAAGTCTTTGCACATTTTGATCATATCCTTGTTTTTGAAGTTCTTGGCGTTGTCAGTTACTAATCCGCTGGGAAGCCCATAACGGCAGATGATGTTGTTCTTAACAAACTTCAGAACAGTGCTCTTGGTGACATTAGCATAAGAAGCTGCTTCTACCCATTTCGTAAAGTAATCGATAGCGACTAAGATGAAGCGGTGCCCATTTGAAGCTTTTGGCGAAATCTGTCTAATAACATCCATGCCCCAGAGTGAAAAGGGCCAAAGAGTAGTCATATTATGCAGCTCTGAAGGTGGCGCGTTGATCTTATTAGCATAGATCTGGTAGAGATGGCATTTACGGACATGTTGATAACAATCACTTTTCATGGTAGTCCAGTAATATCTCATTCTCATAATCTTTTTAGCCAGCATGTGACCATTCATGTGAGGTCCACAGACTCCACCATGTACGGTTTCGATCAGTCGTCTTGCTTCTATTTTCGCCACACATCGGAGTAAGATTTCATGATGTGATTTCTTGTACAGAACGCCATTGCTCAAAAAGAATTAGCCTGCCAACTTCTGAATAGTCTTTCGATCATTAGACGTGGCATCTGATGGGAGAATTCGATCTTCGAGATAGGCTTTGATGTCTGAATACCATGGCTTTTCTTCAGATTCTTCTATTTCTACGGGTAGACAGTAAGCTGGTTCATCTTGCAGTCCAATCTCAATAGGATCAATGACTAAGTCTTCCGAGATACTGATCATAGAAGCAAGCGTAGCTAGTGCATCAGCAAATTGATTCTTAGCTCTCGGCATATATGTGAATGAAATCCTGTTGAAGCTTGAGCTTAACTCTTCGAGGTACTTGTGGTAAGGAATCAATCTCTGCTCTCGGGTCTTCCATTCTCTAGTTGTCTGATAGACTACTAGGCTCGAGTCTCCGAAAACATCGATCTCATCTACCTCGAGATCCAATGCTGCTTTCAACCCTGCTATGCATACTTCGTATTCAGCCTCGTTATTAGAACATTGGAACTTTAGTCTGATTGCAATTTGCACGTGAGACCCATCTGGTTTGATCAAGACTGCTTCTATTCCATTCCCCTTTTGATTTGCCGCTCCGTCAAAGTACATTTTCCAGCCTAGTTCTTCATCATCGTCCTCCATTTCTGTGAGCAATATGGCTTCATCAGGAAAGTTTGTCTTCAATGGTTCGTAATCAGGCAATGGATGCTCGGCTAAGTGGTCGGCGATGGCTTGCCCCTTGATGGCCTTTTGAGTAACATAGGTGATGTCAAACTCAGATAATAGTAATTGCCATTTCGCAGTACGACCCGTTAGTGCTGGCTTCTCGAAGAGGTACTTGAGAGGGTCCATTCGAGTGATGAGCATAGTCGAGTAGCTGAGGAGATAGTGGCGTAGTCGTTGAGATGCACATACCAGTGCGCAGCAAGTCTTCTCAAGTGCCGAATACTTCGCCTCATAATCAGTAAATTTCTTGCTGAGATAGTAAATGGCTTGCTCTTTTCTACCTGACTCATCGTGTTGCCCTAGTACACAGCCCATAGACGTTTCTTGCACCGAGATATACATCAGTAAGGGTCGCCCTGGTGTAGGAGGAACCAAGACTGGTGGATTGAGCAAATATTTTTTTATCTTGTCGAAGGCTTCTTGACAATGCTGGTTCCATGTTTTTGGCATATCTTTTCTGAGCAGCTTAAAGACTGGTTCACAGATAGGCGTGAGTTGCGCAATGAATCTGCTAATGTACTGTATTCTATCAAGAAATGCTCGGACATCCTTTTCTGATACCGGTGCTTTCATTTCGAGAATGTACTTGGTCTTTGCTGGATCTATCTCAATGCCTCTTCTACTGACGATGAAGCCCAATAGTTTGCTTGATGTTGCCCCGAAGACACACTTTGCTGGATTGAGCCTTAATCTGTATTTCCTTAGCCTGTCGAACAATTTCTTGAGATTTACCAGATGATCTTCTTCTATGCCTGATTTAGCGATCATATCATCTACGTAGACTTCCATTTCTTTATAGATCATGTCATGGAATAAAGCTGTCATTGCACGTTGGTAGGTTGCCCCTGCGTTTTTAAGCCCAAATGGCATAACTTTGTAATGAAAAGTACCCCATGGTGTAATGAATGCTGTCTTCTCTTGGTCTTCTTCTGCCATTTTTATCTGATTATATCCGGAGAAACCATCCATAAATGAGAACATACCATGCCCCGCTGTGCTATCGACTAGAGTGTCGATGTGGGATAGTGGAAAATCGTCCTTAGGACTGGCTTTGTTCAAATCCCGATAGTCGACACACATTCGTACTTTCCCGTCCTTCTTTGGTATCGGAACGACATTGGCTAGCCATTCGGGGTACGTGGAGACTGCAAGAAATCCTGCTTGAAACTATTTCATCACTTCATCTTTGACTTTGAGTGTCCATTCTGGCTTGAGTCTTCTCAACTTTTGTTTGATCGGCTTACTCCCAGGAGCGATCGATAGCTTATGAACAACAAGATCCGTATCTAACCCAGGCATATCTCGGTAGGACCAGGCGAAGATGTCTTGATAGTTACGCAGTAGTTCAATCATTTCTTCTTTCTGTTGAGGGGTTAATAAGGCTCCGATTTTTACAACACGTGGGTCATCTTCAGTGCCGAGATTAACTGAGTCTGTATCTTCAATGTTTGGCTGAACACATTTTTCATGTCGTTCTAACAGGTCCTTGATTTCTTTAGGAGGGTATTCCATTTCGTCCTCAGACTCTTCTTCAATTCCCATGAGATCGAAGTCGAGTTCGAGATCGAAGTCATACTCATCCTTTTCATATTCTGTTCTATCCAAAGGTCCATTCGATTGAGACAAATCCCTTAAATTCTGAGAAAACTCTTTTTTTGATTTTTGGAATATATCTATTTTTTTGAGATTTTGAAAGCTTTTTGATTTTTTTGTTTTTTTGTAGACTTTTTGATTTTTGAAGAATTTTTGATTTTTTTGGTTTTTGAGTGATATTTTCCTGACATCTGAAATAAGAAGAGCAGTCATGCATTAGTAAAGATAGGGAGCCCTCAAAACAGTCTTTACCCGAGGACGAGGGCTCGTTATGATCCTTAGGCAAACTGATGTCGTCTAACGGCGTTTTTTTTTTATGCTATGGTAGCCTCAAGGGTTAGAGGGAATTCTTCCCAATTGTTCAGAATTTCCCTTCTCTGAGGGGACGAATGAGATGTGAAAGTGATGTGTTGGGTGATTTGGTTGGTGGTTCGGAGATAACCATGATCTACGAATGATTGTTGTTGTTGTCAGGTTGGGGCACAGTCCCTCCCAAACTCGGTGGGATGACGACTGATGCCCAGTCAATGCCCTTTGGAAAGGGTGATTTGTTCCCATGGCCAGTAGTGATTTCCACTTTGATGGATTTTGGAGCGGTCTCCGATGGACTTTCCTCAGAATCCCCATTGAACAAAATGTCAATGCCTTCTATGAAGGATGATTGGGACTCGACGATTGGGTCTTTGTGCAGTGGTGCGATATTTACCTTTTTTGGCCTTTTTGCCAATGGCGGTTCTGATAAACCATCAAGTCTGATATGGGATTTCGGGAAGTTAACACTGATGTGAGGGACTCGACCCAGATTCCAGATGTTCGGCTCACGATTTTGCTTTCTTGCTAGTCGAAGCTCTTTCTTCTTATCATTCATTTCTGCAACATCCCTTTTCGTAGGTCTAAAGCCTAGACCAAAATAAGGAGTATGCTTCACTGCTTCGACTGGTGTAGTTCTTCCTCTTCCTCCTTGTCCCAACCCTCGCTTGGGTCGGTAGCCCTCCCCTTTTCATAATCCGGCCAATCATAAGGTTTGCTCTTGATAGCTTTGCCTTTACCTTCTCTTTCCCCTTCTCAATGTGATTAACAGCCGCGAATTGGTACGAATGGTAGAGTGCATTGTCGTTCATCATCTCTATATCCATGAATGGCACGTCTGGGGCTCTCCTAGCCGGAATAAGGTTCTCTGCCAATACTGATATCATTCTCTGCCCCATGATAAATTTGACTCTTTGGTGCAACGAGGAAGGCACAGCTCTAGCAGTATGGATCCAAGGCCTGCCCTGTAACAAGTTGAAGGTCGTTGGTATTTCCATGACTTCAAACGTCACTTCAAAGGTGCAAGGTCCTATAGTGATTGGTAGGTCTACTTCACCCAGCGAGTCCCTTCTCGAACTATCAAACCCTCGAACAACCTTGTTGTTGGGTTTCACATACGACCAATCGGCGTTCAGCTTTCGGAAGGTCTCAAGTGGACAAACATTAAGCGCCGAGCCATTGTCAATCAGCACCTTGGCAACCATCATGCCCTTGCATATGACCATGATGTTTAGTGGCTCAACGTGCCCCGTCCCTTCATGTGTAAACTCATTTTCTGTGAAAATAATCGGATTGGGGGCCATGATTTGGCCAACTGTTTGCTCTAACTGCGTTGGTGTCGTGGTCGAAGGTACATGTGATCCCCCTAGGACTTTTAACAATGCCTTTTGGTGCTCTTTCCGATTTTTGCATTAGTCCTAGGATGCTGACTTGGTCTGGCTGCTTGTTCAATCTGTCTACTATGTTATGCTCTCTTTTGAGGATGAGCTTAATAAAGCATGTTAGTTTCTACCCCGGCGGTTGTGGTAATGGTTGTCTCGTAACTCCAGGGAACTGCCTGGATAGAGTTATAGGGGAATGGTTTGGGTGAGTGTATGGTCATGGGGGGTGGATCGGGTTTCATATTGAGAATGAGAGGAGGTGGTGGTGATTTGGATGTAGTGGTAGCAGGAGGGGTTGATGAAGTGTATGGAATAATGAGTGGTGGACGTGAGGATACAGTGTATGGTATGTGAAGGGGAGATCGGGTTGATCCTTGGGAAGTTGGTGGTGTGTACGGTATGACAAGAAGGGGTCGGGTCGAACTTTGATGATGGGGTGATCCATAAGGTATGACTAAAGGTGGTCGGGTAGCGGCATTTTGGTGAGTGGGATGGATGGTGAGGTCGGCTAATCTGAGTGGTGGTAATGAATTTTGGGATGAATTTGTCGTATAATGGTTGATTGTACTGACTGTTGGCACTTCTGGTCCCCGAGTTAAATGGACCCTGATTTTGGACCCGACTGGCGCTATCAAGACAGACGGATTGAAATCGAGTTCCTTATGAATGACATTCACCCTGTGTCCACTTCCCCCTTCATTGTGAGTAGGTAGGGGGTTTTGATTGATATTCTGTTGTTGGGGTGGGTTGGGAGGTCCATCCAGGATAAGCGCCTTCTTATCAATCAAGTTCTGTACCTGATGTTTAAGTTGCCAGCATTGATCCGTAGAGTGCCCCGGTGCACCCATATGAAATTCACAGAACAAATTGGGGTTGTACCCTGGCCCCTTGGCAGCCTCAAGATTTGGCGGACGTTTTGCGAGATACTCACCCCTAAGCAAGATTGGCAGTAACTCAGATAATGTCATGGGTAGCCTGGTAAACACTCTATTAACCCTGTTTGGTCTTGCTTGTTGATTCTGCCCATACTGTTGTGCTGGTTGTACTGGCATGGCTTGTGGAGGAACCATCCAGAAGGGATTCTACGGTGCTGGAACCCAAGCAACTCGAGGTATTGGCGCCCAAGGGGCTTGAGGTGCCTGTGGCCGCTGAGCTGGTGCTTAAATGATGAGAGGTTGGCTGGGTTGTACATTATTGACCTGGGTATCCTCTTTCTTTCTGACAAAAGGCACTGATTTCTTTTGTGCCGAGGTCCCCGCTGTTGCACTTAAAGCTGTAAAGTCAAATATTAAACCGGTTCAGATCCCGTCCTTGACCCGGTCTGCTACTTGAACTAAATTCGAGAATGTGCCTGTAGTGTGTCCAACCAAATGAGTGTAAAAGGCATGCCTCAGTGTCGAGATAAACGTAGTGTTCATCTCCTGTTCAGTCATTGCAGGTCGCACTTGTGAAGCGGACTCCCGCCATCTCTATGCATACTCTTTCACTGTTTCTTTGTGTTTCCTCATCATCTTAGCCATATCATTTCGATCCAGACCCACATCTGTATTGAATCGGTAATTGTGCTAGAACATTTCAGCCAAGTCCTGCCAACTCTTGATGAGTGTATGGTCCAATCCTGAAAACCACTTGAGAGCTGGTCCTGTTAAGCTTCTTTGGAACAATTGTACTAGCAGTCTGTCATCCTCGTCATATTGGCACATTGACCCACAATACAACTTGAGGTGTGACAGAGGACACCCAACACCATTATATTTCTCGAATTCCGGGCATTTAAACTTAGCCGGCAGCTGTGCGTTGGGATAGAAGCATAGGTCCCTGAATCTTGTTCCTCCTAGAGTATTTGTGCCATTCATCCGTCGTATTTCCTCTTGAAGAAATTCAATCTGTCGGGCCATTTTGTCGTCGGTAGCACTCTTAGCTTCAGGGGCCCTAAAGTCACACTCGTCATCTGGGATCATCACTGGAGGTGGTTGGTTTGTGGTATATAGAGCGGAGGACCCTGATATATTGGCACAGTAGAAGGTGGGGTGGTTTGTTGTCGGTCTGGTCGTATTTGCTCAGGGGGTTCGGAGTTTGACCCAGATGCTTGATGCTGAGTTGCCTGTGCTTGCAGAAAATTGGTGCTACTCAAGACAGCCGCCAAGATTTGTTCCTGCCTTTTCGTTGTTTCTAACAGCTTTGCTATCATTGCATTAGCTTCGGCCAGTTCATTTGTAGCCGGTTGTGGTTCATCTAAGTTACTCATAGTTGATGAAGATGATCGGAGAAAGTATGGAGGCTTCTCAGGATGTTTGTACTTTTTTCATTTGGCCACCTGTGGGTACAGAAGACCAAGTGTTACTATCTTACTTACAAAAAAGAAAAGTGCATGATGTTTTATTAGGTCCACTAATTATTATGGGATGGTACTCGGAAAGGGAAATTTAGTTAGGTGAGCTTGAAAACATAGTTCGTCAACGCGGAGCTGGATTGTTTTTTAGAGAAAATAATTACATCAGCACGAAGCTGGCATCAACACGGGGTCGGTAAAACAGTTTTGAAAAGAAATTACATCAGCACGGAGCTGGCATCGACACGGAGTCAGTAAAACGGTTTGAAAAGAAATTACATCAGCACGGAGCTGCATCGACATGGAGTCGGTAAAGAAATTACATCAGCATGGAGCTGGCATCAACACGGAGTCAGAAAAAATATTTTGAAAACAAATTACATCAGCACGGAGCTGGCATCGACGTGGAGTCGGTAAAATATTTTGAAAAGAAATTACATCAGCACAGAGCTGGCATCAACACGGAGTCGGTAAAATATTTTTAAAAGGAGTTACATCAGCACGGAGCTGGCATCGATACGGAGTCGGAAAAAACATTTTGAAAAGAAATTACATCAGCACGGAGCTGGCATCGACGTGGAGTCGGTAAAACATTTTGAAAAGAAATTACATCAGCACGGAGCCGGCATCGACGCGGAGTCGGTAGAATATTTTGAAAAGATATTACATCAGCACGGAGCTGGCATCGACGCGGTGTCGGTAAAACATTTTGAAAAGAAATTACATCAGCACGGAGCTGGCATCGACACGGAGTCGGTAAAATATTTTGAAAAGAAATACATCAGCACGGAGCTAGCATCGACGTGGAGTCGGTAAAACATTTTGAAAAAGGGGTTTCATCAACGCGGAACTGGCATCGACACGGAGTCGGTAAAGTATTTTAAAATAGTAGTTTCTGAAATAAATCGAGTTAGAAAAATCCATGTTTGTGGTAGCCTCCAATTCAGTTCTCTGAAATCATCGCCGGCCAGGCCGATCTCCAAGGAAGAGGCGGCGCACAATGGCACTCTTAAATCACCTTGTTCCCTGAATAGACGTAGTCTATCCCCCTCGTATCAACAGGATAAGATCTTTCTAGGCACCGACTTTGATCAAGGACTGCAATTGGTACTTTCCAAAATCTTTTTTTTTTTGTTGAGAAAGTTGCATGTATTTGAATTGATTGATCGGTTGTTATCTTTGTTAATTCGATATGGGTCATAGATCTGGTTGAAATGGATCTGAATCGGAACTAGTTGAAATGGATCTGGTCGTGAACCCAGTTTGATTGGATCTGGGTCGTGCCCAGTTGACATGGATCTGGGTCGTGGACCTAGTTGAAGTGGATCTGGGTCGTGCCCAGCTGAAATGGATCTGGGTCGTGGACCTAAACGAAATGGATTTGGGTTATGGACCCCGTTAAAATGGATCTAAGTCGTGGACCCAGTTGGAGTGGATCTGGGTCGTAGACCCAAACGAAATGAATCTGGGTTGTGGACCCAGTTTGACATGGATCTGGGTCATGGACCTAGTTTGATCGGATCTGGGTCGTGGACCCAGTTTGGCGTGGATCTGGGTCGTGGACCCAGTTGGAAATGGATCTGGGTCGTGGACCCAGTTTGGAATGGATCTGGGTCGTGGACCCAGTTGGAAATGGATACCTAGTGAAGGACGGGTTTGATTATGACCGAAATCGATAGTGAGCCACGTTAGGCAAAATCCATTTTGAGCGGGATCGATTATGAGTGGCAGGCCCTGAGTTTTACAAAAAAAGTGATTCATTTAATCATTTTTGAGCTTTAAAACTCGAAATAAAACAACTCCAAGAAGAAAAGTTGTCAGGACTGACATAAGGAACAAAATGAATAAATAAAAAAAATTTCTTTGGGTCCGTTTTTCAAGTACGGACCTAACACTTTTTGGCTGGTCCATGCTTCAAATACGGACCAGAACATCAAAAAAATTTTTTTTTTTTTTTGGGTCCGTTCTTCAAGTACGGACCTAACACTTTTTGGCTGGTCCGTGCTTCAAATACGGACCAGAACATCAAATTTTTTTTTATTTATTACACTCGTCCGTGCTTCATGCACGGACCTACGAAAATTTGCCCAGTCCGTTTCTAAGCACGGACTTAACAATTTTTCTTGAGTCCGTGCTTCAAACACGGACCAGAACCTTTTCTGGCCTTCCAAAGTTGCTCTGTTTTCGCCTTCATCCCATTTTAACCCAGAATTTCTGGGTTTGAGGCACATAGCCTCAGTTTTTTTGGCTTGGGCCCCAAAAAATGTCACTTTTTTTTTATGATGCAATCATAAACAAAAACGACTTCCCCATTTACCTAGAGGGACATAAAACAACACGTAAAACGGGAAACTTCCTAATATCTATACAACTTGCCATCGTGGGCTACAAGAAAAGCAATAACATAAAATTACAACACACACACGTGGATGGATACGGAATTAAATTTTGGAAACCTTAGTGTCCTTTGTCTATTAGTTACGCTTCGATACATGCGGTTTGTAGGTAGTTTTCCGGCTACCCATTCTTCAAACCTTGATGGACACCGAAGTGCACACATCTTAGGTTGGTGAATGGGGTGGATGTTCTCCTCCCAGCCACCCAAAATAGCGATCTCGGGGGCTTGAGAGTACCGGCATCCGGGGTTAGAAATTTAAAGAGGAGGGGGTGGCTTATGCATAGGGGTGTGAATCGCATGTGCATGTGCGTGCATTCTTTGAATCGTATCCATCCTTACATCCCTTGTCCAACAAAATAAAACACATATACAAAGCGTGAAATAAGTAAATATTACAAGCATTCTTCAATGAAAATAAAAATAGAAAAAAAAAGACATGAGAAATGTTAGAAGGTAAGCACAAATACGAAAATGAAACACAATTTTTTTTATAGAAATAATGACCGAATTGAAAGAGGGTCGGACCCACTAGTATTATCTCCCCAGTGGAGTCGCCAAGCTGTGGACATGGGATTTTTAATATTTTCGAACCATCCCTCCACTTTGAGGTGTTTTGGAGTCGCCACCATTCAAATTGGTAAAAGGGTGTGAATGGTCACCCAATGTCACCTTTTCCAAAAAATCATACATTTGTATATTTGATAACTCTCGTTGGATAATGCACGTGGCCCAACCTTTGATTCAAGGTAAGGGGGTCCATTTATGGATTAGGGAAGGTGTTAGGCACCCTACTCCATCCACGTAATGTGGTAACCTCGGATTCGGTCATTTTTTAAAATAAAGGAAAATAAAATCGAAAATGATTTAATGTGTACCTTCAAGTGTAAGGGACTTTCGATATTGGTTCAGATCATTGAGGGCACCCTTATGAAGAAGGGGCCCTTTGGTGATTTAAACCATCGTGGTGTGTGCAAATGTGTAGAGAAAGGGAGAGTAGAAGAGGGGGTTAGAGGGGATGGTCTTTTTCAAATCCACCTTGTTCCTTCTTTGTCTTCCTTTGACTTTTCTTGATGAATCTTCTTTTTTTCTTTTCTTGATTTTTTTTTGAGAGAATGTTGAGAGTTGTGAGTTGTGAGATGAGTTGAGAGTTGGGTGTTGAGAAGAGAGTAAAATTGAGAGTTGTAGTTTTTGGGGAGGATTTTTTATCAAATTTTCATTAGGTCTGGTAAGGGGAGAATGGAGGGGTTTTTATAGAGGTTGGGAGGTTTTTTAAGGGTATAATGGGGTGAATGAAGAGAGTAATGGATAATGGCATGGGTTTGAGAGGAGATGGGTATGAAATTTAAGATGGAAATAAGGGTAGTTTTGTAATGAGGGAAATGGGTTGTGTTTTAACCCAAATGGTTTGGATCTTACCCAAATCTATTTGGGTAGAGTGTTTGGTGGGGTGAGATGAGTGATGGTTGATGAGACTATCGTTGTTCTTCTCACCGGAGTTAATAATAATCTTAGTTTTACCTTACTTGTGGGGCAAGTAGGGGATCGAACCCAAGAGAAAGGAGGAATAGAGCTAAGCTAAGAAGATAAAATTCAAATTAACTAAAAGGAATTAAAACTATTTTTCTTTGTATTTTTGAACTTATAAGAAGATGTAAAATTGCTAGAAAATAAATTAAAGTAAATGAAATTAAAAGCAAGTAAACTTATGAATTAAAACACCATTGGAGGTGGATCTACCTAAAACATGTTAATGAGCAATTTTAGTCTCTAGCCTTTTTATAACTCAATCATAAGGGCTTGATGTTAGCTCCTTAGATCGGAAAGTTTTACAATTAAAATGAAATAAAGGAACAAAAAAAGTAGAATTTCTTGAGAACTTCTTACTACAAATTATCTAATTTAAGCATACTTTATCTTGATCTAATCTAAGCATAAAGTATCTATATTAAGAATAAAATGTGCAAGAAACTTAAAGAGAATTCATAAGCATTTTAAATAAAAGAAAGGCATAAAATTAAAATAAAATACACAAGAACTTGCTCTAGGCTTTTCCACTCTCCAATGGAGGGGAACTTAGCCTAATGTCATTGCAAGAGAGGGAAGACAAGAGATGAAAGAACTTTTCTTCATTTCATGGAGAAAAATTACAACTTCTTCTTCTTCTACTTCTTACAAGACTAGTTAACCAAAAGAAAATAACTAGAAAATGAAAATACAAAAAATAAGAGAATAGGCAAAGAGCCTTAGATTAAAGGAGTCTTGGATAAGAGAACCAAGATGGGACCCTTTCTCTAGAAATGAAGGCTCTATTTATAGAGAAAAATGTGTGTAGAAGAGTCTAAAAGTAGCCTCCACTTTTCTTTGCACAAAAAGACAAAAGAGGAGAATATGAGTTAAGGATTAGGGCATTCCAAAGGATTAGGGCATTCCAAAGTGTTAGGGCATTCCAAAGTGGGCCCAAATGCTTTTGCCTTGAGATTTTGATTCCAAATTGTTGATTTTTCTGCACAAGAAACACACGTAATTAGATTTATCTAGTAAATGAATTTATTTATATATAATTAAGCCTAATTAACATGCAACGTGGTGGTTTGAGGCTTATCATGATTATTATCTTAATATAGAGAAATAAGTACAAAAATCAAGATAAATATCCAGAAAATGTGCGTATAATTGAGTCTTTGGAGACACTCATCAATGGTTGATGGGAGAAATGGGGGGTGTAAGAGAGTTGTTTGGAGAAGGAGTGTTGAGATAGTTGAAGAGGTAAGGTGTTTGATTTGGGGGGATGGGTAGTGATTAGTTTGATTTTGAGAGGATTGAAGGGATGATGACATGTGACAAATGGAGAGATGAAGAGATTGGTTGATTGGTCATGGTGGTTGGATGATTAGAGAGAAGGGTATGGGGGTGATGGTGGGAGGTATGGGTTGAGGTGATTTTGTGGGAGTGTTTTAAGGGAAAGTGATGGATAGATATGGGTTGTGATGTGCGTGGTTGATGATGAGAGGATGGGGAATAGGTTAGGTTAGGGTAGGGTTATGGGTTGAGTTGATTTTTGGAGGGAAGTGATGGAGTTGGTTGATTAGATGATGGAGGTGGAAGGGTGATGATGACATGTGTCATCTCTTGGTGATTGGTTTGATGTGATGATGATGAGTTGGATTGGGTTTGGATAGTGAATTGGGCTTAGGTTGTGAGTTGGGCTTAGATTGGGTTGGGTTTAGGAAAGTAGTTTGGGTTTTATGTGATGGGCTTAGTTTAGGTTGGGTTTGTGTTGGATTGGATTGTAGAATACGATGGGCTTAGCTTAGGTTCGGTTTGTGTTGGATTGGATTGTAGAATAGGATGGGCTTAGCTTATGAGTTGGGCTTAGATTAAATTGGGTTTATGATGGATTGGGTTTAGGTTGAATTGGGTTTATGATGGATTGGGTTTTGGGATGGATTGGGTTTATGTAGAATAGTATTGGGTGGAATTTAAGGATGTAGGAGAATGGTGAGGTGTGCGGGTCAATGGGCCACGTGAGTGGCCTCGGACATTTATCAGTTGAAAATGGATTGGGTTCTTGTAAGTTTGGGCCTTGGGGCCCATTCCAATTTTTCGATTTTTTGAGGTATTTTGCGTCGAGGGCCCGCTCAAATTCGGGTGTCTACAACTATTGTTACTCATTTTTTCCTTTATATATTTTTAACTTTAAAGCCTGCAGTTGTTGAGGTAGGCGTAATATATATATATATATATATATAGGGTCAGGTTCAAACGACAACCATTTCAACACACATATAGACAACGTGTTTTGTCTTATATGGGCAAAAATGTTTGGAATGGGCTGATTTTTTGTGAGGATGATCTCTGTGGTGAGGAGATCATCCTTGCCAAAAATCAGCTCATTATGAAATTTCTAGACCGTCCAATTTTTGTAATTCAATTTTGATAGGGTTACAAGTTTTGGAATGGGATGATTTTTTGCCAGGATGATCCCCTCATGACAGAGATCATCCTCACAAAAAATCAGCCCATTCCAAACATTTTTGCCCATATAAGACAAACATGTTGTCTATATGTGTGTCGCAATGTGTGTTGCAGGAACCCGACCCATATATATATATATAGGGAAATGTTCAGCAACAAACATTTTGACAAACATTTTGGCAAAACATTTTTCAAAATATGGGTTAGAGGTTTTGGAATGGGCTGATTTTTGGCGAGGATGATTTCTACGGTGAGGAGATCATCATCACCAAAAATCAGCCCATTCCAAAATTTCTAACCCATCAAAAATGGTTTACAAAAAATGGACGGTCCACGATTTTTCAACTTGTAAACATGGGGCTAGAAGTTTTGGAATGGGCTGATTTTTGGTGAGGATGATCTCCTCACCGTAGAGATCATCCTCACCAAAAATCAGCCCATTCCAAAACCTCTAACCCACATTTTGAAAAATGTTTTGCCAAAATGTTTGTTGCTGAACGGGACCATATATAATATATATATATTTGTTTTATATTGATTTATCAGGTTTTCAAGTACCTTGGAATGCTAACATAAATAAAGGAAACCTTGTCGAAATCTCGAGAAGCCACCTAGTACATCGAGATCTGGCATAAGGTTTTCTGTTAGTATTTTGGTGGTGCTACAGAATATCCCAACGTTTAAAACCCAATAATAAACTACTAAATGAACTTTAAACCATAATTAAAACCTATGCATATATTACAAAAATTGAAAAATATTCAAAAAATTACTCCATAACAAAGTTCATGATTATTGATATTCATCACTAAAATGTAGGTTAAATTTAAAATTTTAAATAAACAAACAAAAAAATCTATTTGTACTTGAGAGATAAAAAGAAAATTTCCTGTCATCTTCTTCACTATAACTCCAAAACCTTACAAAATTTAGTAAAAAATCTCATAAATTTCAAACGATTTGTTGACTTAAATCCAAGTAAAAATCTTCTCCATTGTTTTCATATTTAATTGAATTGGTCTCAAAACCCAAATTTGAGAGAGATCAAATTCCTAGAGAGTTCAAATTCGAGTATGTTTGAGAGATTGAAACCCTCAAGACTTGAAATATGATTGCTTCTAAGAGATATTGAAACCCTAGATAGGTAAAATTCGATTGAGTCCAAAAAAGAGAGACTGGAACAGAGAGTCCATATGAGAGATCTAGTTTAATATAATTTGACATTGAATTAAAATTATCAAAGAAGCTAACCTCATAGAAGATCCAAAAAAAGAATAGAGAGTCGAGTGATAGATTGAAACCCTAGATTCTTACAAGGGAAGATGTGATTTGAAGATGCAATTGAAACCCTAGATTTTACAAATGAAATCTGATTGAGTCTGTGAGCGAGAGAGAGAGAGAGCAAAACAGAGTCGAGTGAGATCTAGATTGGGTGTGAGGAGCAAAAACACATAAAAGCTAGAGATATGAAGCGATGGTCGTGATTTTCCTTAAAATGACTATTGGAATTTTTTGCTTAAAACGATTATTTTTTCACAAAATCAGGGTCGCTCTTCGTCTATTATGACATAGTGCAATAGATCATGGATCAAATATGAGAGTGGATAGATCTATAAGTTTTGCAGTCGTTTCTCAAATTTAGAGGCTCATTAAGGAACTCCAATGGTTATTTGGTGGTTTTGGTAGAAAGAATGAACAACTCTCCTTTATTAGATCGTATAAAAGGGTTAAGAGGGACAAAGTTGTAATTTTGATGAATATTTCATAAGGGTTTATTAAAAAAATTATAATTGAAGGATTTTTTCAAAAACATGAGTTGCAGTAGCAAATGGAACGTTTTTTAGTATTAAAAAAAGTAGTTTTTTTTTTTTTTGCATTGTCATAAACATATGGAAGTTATTTGCTAAATGTCATTTTTAACATATGAGTGTGTATATATATATATATATATATATATATATATATATATATATATATATATATATTATATATATATATATATATATATATATATATATATATATATATTATTTTCTTAATTTTCTATTTTTTTTTTCTATTTTCTATGTGTTTTTTTTTTCTGAAGTTTTCCCTTGCCATTTTAAAGTTGTACTCTAACTTGGTGACTATGGTTATATCAAGTCCATGTAAGTTTTGTTTATCTATACTAAGTGTCAATTAAGTCCAAAAGACATCGACATTAGATATCCGATATTTCATCTTGTACGAGGAGCACTTTCTATTTATTTTAGCTATGAATATGTAGGGGATTGTTGTAGCATTTAAAGTTTAATTATTTGTTTTGTAGTGGACAAGACTTGAAGTCAAGACCACTTGCTCTTGTGTGTAAGTTGAAAATGCAAAACCAAAAAGTTTAGTCCCACATCGGATATGAGAAGAGTTTTACTTGAATTCTTAAAGTCCTTGTCACTCTTTCTTGTTTGAGTGTGTGAGAAACTAAGTGGACCTCACGTGCACATGGGGGGCCCAAGGCACCGTGAGCCTGTAGCTCATTCGTTGAAAATCCTTAACATGTGTGAGCTGGCAACGCACATCTTGCTCAATAACACACACGCCAAGTCAGATTGGGCTGAGTTGGATTATGTTGGGTTAGGTCTTATTTGAGGTTAATTTTACTCAAAGTTCTATTGTTATTTTTATTCAATCTCAACCGTTGATCTCTCTTCTTCTTGAACCATTGGATTAACGATTTCAAGACTAAATCCTTTAATGAGCTTTGGACCGTTGAAGTACTCCAATATTCAATAACAAATTAATTAAGGCCCAAAAGTCTTCTACATTTACTCCATTAAATAATTAGGCCTATATAAACCATTGGGCATTTTATCTACAAAAGCAAGATGTGCCCTAATGCTGGATAAAAACAAAAAAAATGTGTTATGATCCCTCTCCCTCTCATATGTTCTCATTTGTTCTTCATCATTTTTATTTCTTGAACAACAATTGTTTTATTGAGTTCGTCGAAGATTTATTTTTTTTCAAGTGCACAATTAACAGATTGTGACTGTTGAATCTTAGAAACCAACCGTTTGAAACCGATTGCACTACATATATTATACAAAGGGGGTGAAATTGAAAAATGCCATTTCCATGCCTTGGTCACTCTATTGATCGATAAATTCATTCCAACTTTATTTACAGCCTGATTGCATGTTTTAAGTAGCTTGAATCTAGTTCAAGATACCTACATATTTCCAACAAGGAGTGGGGTCTACGATTTTGTTTTATCATATATTTTGTTTCCCGTTTAACAGCCACCATTAGGGAGGCAACATTAAATAACAAAAATTTGTTTTATATGGGTTAGAAGTTTTAAAATGATATTTTTTTTTCTTTTGTGAGGATGATCTCCTCATCATAAAGACCATGCTCACAAAGAATCACCCCATTCCTAAACTTTTAGTCCCGTCAAAGGTGATTTATAAATTAACGGTCCACGATTCTTCAACTTGTAAATTGGCATTAGAAATTTCAGAAAGAGCTCATTTTTATTATTATTATGAGGATGATCTTCTCATTATAGAAATCATCTTCATAAAAAATCAGTCCATTCCAAAATATCTAACTCGCCTAATCTTACCAAACATTGCCATATATAGATGAGACTGTCATAACTACTCTCTTACCCTATTATAACACCCACCACCAATGATGAATATATGATATGCATTATAGCACCCACCACCAATTAATGATGAATATATGATATGCATTAATGCTGATGTGAGATGACAAAATAGTTATTTGTGGCATGAGTCACATTCTTCATCTTATTATAAATTTAGTACTTTAGAAGAGGAAAAGACAACTTTTACACGTCTCTTCCCACCTTTCTTTTCCATCTCTTTGTTTATAAATTATTTTTCTAATAAAGTTATTGAAAGAAGGAAATTTTCTCCCCCCTCCCCTCGTTAATATATTTTTTATTTGCCCATTTTAAAATTAATTTGCAAACTAAGCTTTTTTATTTTTAGTACTTTTTAATTGTACTCTAATTATTTAATTCTAAACAAGACAACTCAATTCACAAAGAAGTACTCTCAAACAAAAATAAATAGAAAAGATTTCAAATGTCACATACAAAACATAACTTTTGAGATCTTATAATGGATTATTGTCCTACTCTCCTCTTTGTCTTCTAAAAGATGGTGAACCTTATAAAGATGTAATATCTTTAATTGCACTCACATGAAATATTAGTCCAACTTAAGTTTACTTTAGAGAAATTTTACTTTCTAGGATCCCTTCTATCTAATTTCATTGATCCATAGCAAGATTTTCCTCAGATGATATCGAGTATGGTTTTCCTTCGTACCGTCCACACACCCAATTGTCTAATAAGTTTCATGTTTTTTATTGCAAATTTCAATTTGTTCTTTCTTGACTTGTGTTCTCCTTTGAAAGAGTCATTGAGCCATACAATTTATGACATCCTACCCCTAAGAAAATTTGAAACTGAATTTTTTTTTATAGAAATAACATTCATGTACCTCATAAGCTTGCCTAAGCCTTACATATCTCTCTCGTCAGAATCCCAATGCATGCAATTCTTATATACTATTCTCCCAAAATTTTCTATGATTACCCATATTCACATAAATGCAACAATAAGGAAAATCCAAATTTGAAAATAATCGGAAAAAAGAAAAAAGAGTAAAGAAATGGAATAAAATCTTCAATAAAAATTCCAATCTTAGTGACCAGAGTGCAGAACGGGTGCAAAGGCAGGATTGAGAATATGAAGTGTCAGGTTTAAAAATATCTGAAGCTGTGAAACACCTCTAGAAAAAATATCTTAAGGTTTGGAATGCCTCCAGAACATTACATGTAACATACACAAATAGCAATTTTTAACATGCTTTCTTTGATCTACTTATTTCATCGCCACTCATTCTCTCATGTATAAAATAACTCCTTTACAATTTAGAATTGATACTTTTTAAGAAAATAAATATAATTTATTTAACAGTTATATGATTCATAATTGTTATATTTTCACTCATCTTATATCTATGGCTTGGTTGCGTTTTTTGTCTGATTTATATATCTTAACTAATATCGCTAGGGTTACCATTCTACCTCCAATTTGTTACAAAAAATAATAATAATTCTTCATCAATATTATTATTAATTATTAATTAAATAATTAATATAAGGTTTAATGATTGAAGATTCTTTCACTTTAAAGGTTTTAGATTAATTTATAATTCCAATAATATTTAAAAAAAATTATTATTACACCATTGTTGTCTTCTAATTGTAATATTCACCAATATTTCATTGTAAGTTTTATTTTTAGGATATACATGGCTGATATCTATTTAATATATTGATATGATGGATGGAATGGGATTCTCATGGAGAGCGGGTTCTTATATTTTGAGAGTAAGGATTGGAGAATGGTTAACTCCAAAAGTTTCAGAACAAGCTGTATGAGCGACAATGGTGCTCTTAATAGAATGATTGGTTCACTAAGACTACAATCGATATAAATAAAACAAATAATAATATTTAAACCTTTACAAAAACCCCAAAATTTGTCGACAAGAGAATTTTTTCAATGCTAAACAAACAAAAATTACCCCAAAACGCAATTATAGCAAAAAGCAATCCCTTCAAGGATATGACAAAAAATACAGATTTTACAAAATAGTGCAAGATGCAAGCAATGCTCTCAAGAATTAATTTTGTGAAATTATTTATGGAGAAAGAAACCCTAGGAAAATCAAGGCAAATAAGCTTCAAAGTACTAATCAAGCAAAAACCTTTATGAAGAAAGAAATCCTTGAAAAATCAATAAACAAAATAGCTCTCAAATACGATAAGAGCAAATTAGTTTATGGATATAAAAAAATAAAAAAAAAATCATGATAATTTGATGCCCCCTACTCTCCCATCACAGAACTATGGATCATTTGCCTCAGGATACACAAGAAAAAGATTTTGTGACGAGGTGTATGTCAAAGGAGGAGTCAGAACATCATTATTCTAAAAACAATCCTAGAGAATTGTTCTCGCTCTCTTAGAGAGGTACCACCTTTCACGGATAAAGAAATCCTAAAAGATAAAGTAGTCTTCGATATATTCAATAGAGGTCTTTCATTAATTGCAAAGAGATGATAAGAGTTGTGAGAAAGCATTGTTTCTATCGAAAATAAGAGAGATAATGACATGTGAGAGAGATGCATAATGTAATGTTTCACATGTGAGCTGTTAGGAACCTACATATAAATTAACTCAACTCAACTTGAGTTGTTTAAAACAGATTGAGTGTCACATCGTCGACATTTATAACAATTGATTTTTCTAAAACAACATTTGATAATAAATAATGGACAATGGGAAAGAGAGTAAGATACGGGGAATAAATATAGATCGATTATTAATAAAAAATTATCAACCACGTTAACCCTTGGCTAGACCTCGACCCAACCAATTGAACAAAATATCAATTTGGTTATCTATCCGTTCCCCTTTTAAAATATGAGTGGATCCTCTGTAGTATGTGATCCCTATATTGGCCTTGGATGGTTGATGGAGAGCCACGTCGCATATAAGCATAAATCCCCTTCATTAAAAAGTTAGAGTTGATGGATTGTCTATTTTTGAAGTCTTCATTAATTCAAAAGGTTGTATTTTTTTTTTTTTTAATAAATTTGATTGATACCATCATCCTTACAAAATTGAGTGTTAGATTATCTTTTCAACATATCAAATATGATTAGAGAAAATTAGTTCATAAATATAAAAAGAAAAAAGAGTCGTGATAATCTAATGCACCCTTACACCCCCATCACAGAATTGTAGATCATTTTCCTCAAGATACATAAAAAAAAGATTTTGTGATGGGACGTATGCAAAGGAGTCAGAACATCATTATTCTAAAAAACAATCCTAGAGAATTGTTCTCGTACTCTTAGAGAGGTACCACTTTTCACAGATAAAGAAACCCTAAAGAGTAAAAGTAGTCTTCGATATATTCAAGAGAGATCATTCATTAATTGCAAAGAGATAATAGAGTTGTGAGAAGTAGTTGTTTCTATAGAAAATAAGATAGACAATGACATGTGAGAGAGATACATAATGTAATGTACATATACATTAAACTCAGCTCAACTTGAGTTATTTAAAACAGATTGAATGTCACATCGTCGACATTTATAACAATTGATTTTTCTAAAACAACATCCGATAATGAATAATGGACAATGGGAAAGAGACTAAGATATGGGGAATAGATATAAATCGATTATTAATAAATAAAAAAATTATCGATCACATTAACCCTTAGCCACACCTTGACCCGGCCATTTGAACGAAATATCGATTTGGTTATCTATCTGTTCCCCTTTTAAAATAGGAGTGGATCCTCTACTATGTGATCCTTATAAAATATAAATTCCTTTTTTATAACTACTTCGTTAAGAAGTAATTATTTTTTTAATTTTTGTTTTAAAATCTCTCAACCTTTTAAAGCATCGCTATGACCACCGACTTTATAGCACAAACTTTGCTTTTTTATGACACGTGTGAATGGCACGTCTGTTAATATTTCCGAAAATAGTGGCATTTGTCACTCTTAGTTCTCCTCGGTCCCATCGATCGATCCTAGTAATATTTAAAGACATAGAAACAGAGAGAAGGAGAAGGAGAAAGAGAGAGATTTTCCTTTTTAATTTTCTGTGGTTAGAGAGAGGGATCGAAGGAGAGAAGAATGTTGCTGAGAGGATGCAATGCGGCGGATCTCTTCCAAACCCTAACCAATTTCCAAATTCAATCCCCCAAATCTTCTACCCTCACTCGTCGAGGACTTCCTGTGGTGTCCTGTTCCTCCTCCTCTTCCGATCTCTCCGTATGTGTCCGTACAGTCTGTTCGGCTGTAACAGCGAACCGGTCTATCATCGAATCGGTGAGCTTGGCGGACCAACTTCGTCATGGAAGCTTAACTGAAGATGGGTTCTCTTATAAGGAGAATTTCATTGTGAGGTGTTACGAGGTTGGGATGAATAAGACCGCCACTGTTGAAACCATGGCGAATCTCTTGCAGGTGAATCTATATTTACCCTTTCTTCTATTAGTTGTATTTTTATTTTTAATTTAGTGGTGCTGGGTTCTGCCCAGATGAGCTGTTTGTTTAGTATTTTTGGTATTAAATTGTGGGGACATATGGAAATCTAACACTTGGGGTTTTGTTTAATTCACTACTATGAATAATGGGTTGTTTCTAATGTCTGCAATTGGTTTGCCTTTAATAGAAATGTTAGTAATTCATGACCGAATCTTGGATTGTTTAACTCTTGATGTAGAGAGAAAATCCGATTCTTTTGTTCTCTTTCAGTTTTTAATTCCATCATTCATGTGTGTGTGTGTGTGTTTGTGTGTTTTGGGGCATCTATTCAATGTAGGAAGTTGCATGCAATCATGCTCAGAGTGTTGGATTTTCTTCAGACGGATTTGCTACGACCCACACCATGAGAAAATTGCATCTCATATGGGTGACTTCTCGCATGCACATTGAACTGTACAAATATCCAGCTTGGTGGGTTCCTCGCCTATTTTTAACTTTATGTCAAATTTTAGCTTTTGGGTTGCATTGCAATATATCATGTGAAATAAAATGTGGCTGAATAGGGGCGATGTGGTTGAGATTGAGACTTGGTGCCAAGGGGAAGGAAGAATTGGGACCAGACGTGATTGGATTCTTAAGGATTTTGCTACTGGTACAGTTATTGGGAGAGCTACCAGGTAATTTCTAAGTGACAGCTTGCTTTTTTTTTTTGTTTTTGTTTTATCTTTCTTGATTTTTTTTAGCGGTAAGCCTGTTTTTTATTTGATTAGTAACTCTCTGATCTTGGGAATTGAACCCAGGCCTAAGGTATCATTGCCTATAGACTTTACCAACTAAACTAATTGGCACCTTCAAAGAAAGAAGGGATGCAACGAGGACTTCCCAGCAGGAAAATGTACCATAGATTGGAGATGCTGATTTTTGAGTCTTCCTTTGTGGTGTGAATTAGAAGAATGTGATTTGAAACACACACACACACACATGCACTTACTACTACAAATGCACTAAGCGAAGTTATGCTGTCATAATAGCAAGGTCGAGGGGTTGCATGTAATGCCTATAGAATATATGGATCATGCCCATGATAGCATTGAGACCATTTTTTTTTTCTTTCTTCTAATTACACATCTCTTAAATTTATTTGAAACTTGCTCTATATTTCTTAGAAACCTCATTATTATAGTCATGGAAGTCTCTGCAAGAAGAGTTCTCGAGTTCGACTCCCCCTGGGATTTATCCCCATACACTTGGTACATACAGAAGGGATGACATGGTGCCCTGTGGGATGTCGAGTGCTCTAAGAGACCTGAATACCCAAGATATCAAAAAAAAAAAAAAGGAACTCTCTACAAGCCTTTAAGATGGTTTTCCTTTCTTTTTTATTTTTGAAATTTAGTTTGAAATCTAGTAATTGATGTGGAGTCAAGAATTACGGAATTTCTTGTTATGATGCTCTTTCAGATTAATAATTAATGAAATAGATTTTGCATTACTTCATTATGGAAAAGTACGGTGAAAAGCTGAATGGATGGGAGAGTAAAGGGGTGAACTCGTCTTATGGGTGTAGTGTTTGGAGGGGCATCATAAGTGTTTCAACGAATTTCAGGAGGTGGGTTCGGTATAGAGTTGGTAAGGGCGATAGGGTTGGGTTTTAGGAGGATCGGTGGTGTGGGGACATGGCTCTTTGTGATCTCTTCCCCTGTCTCTGGAACTAATTGTCTAATATAAGTTTAGTGGATTAGTAGTTTAGATTAGATAGATTAGTTGGCTTGCTGAACACTCACCGAATTGAAGGATGGTTTGATAGTTGCACACTCGCTTGGTGACTGATGGATTTTCTTAACCTTGAAAGAAACGAGCCTGCGTGGGATATGGAATTCAAGAGAGGTTTTAATGATTGGGAAATCTAGGACCTTGCTGACTTAATGATCAATCTCGACGGAGCTACTTGGAATGTCAATGAAGAAGACAGGATGGAGTGGACCTGTATCAAAAGAACAAACTTCAATGTTAACTCTTTCGCTCAGGTTCTCAAGCAATTCGATCACTCACCTAATCAATACCCTTCGGCTACTATTTAGGTTTCGAAAGCCCCCTATAAGGTTCAATTTTTCATCTGGCTAGCCACTCTGAGCAAACTTCCCACGCTTGATTTTCTTATCCTTCAAGGTTTTGTGATGCTTAATTGATATGCTCTTAGTCTAGCCAATGGAGAGTCCGTCAATCATATTCTATTACACTGTGAGATTTCCTATGCTTTATGGAGTCACGTTTTTCGTCTAGTTGGGATATCTTGGGTCATCCCGAACACAACTCCCTCACTTTCAGAATTGGGATTTGTCCTACTTTTCTAGGAGATCAAACATTTTGTGGAGGTTCCCTTAGCCATCTATTGGGGAATATGACTCGAAAGGAATGGGAGGATTTTTAGAGGGAAAATCTCAAACTTTTGTGAGATTTCCCAGAACATTTTGGGCCTTTTATTTTTTTGGTTTAAGCTTTACCCTGATTTTAAGGGTGTCTTCTTTGAAGATTTTGTCTTCCGGTGGGAGGCTATTGTAGATCGTTAGGGGCTGCTGGGTTGGTCATTTCAACTGCCTTGTTAGCCTCCTTCGTATTCCGTTCCTTCGGCAATCAATTTATACTTTAAAAAAAAGTTGTTTTATTCTGATGCATGGTTAACCTTCTACATAACTGCCTATGTGGTTTGAATGTAAAGGGTGGGGCCCATCAAGGGTCCACCTAGGAGATTCACTATGCAAAACCAGATCAATCGGATGACCTAAACTATAGAATGTATGTTTTTAGCAATACATCACATGGTCTACAATTGGACACTGGCGATAAAGTATGAGCAGTGCACCCATGCTGATCCACTGTGTTTTCAATACTGTGTCCAAGTACATCCCTTGTGGTTAACAGTGTGTTCCATAATATACAAACTGAACATCACTTGTACTATGGCTGGTACATGCACCGATGCATTCTTTTGGCACTTTGAAAATCTCCTACATGGGACCAATCAAATGGAGCATCTATAACTCTGCTTGCATGCCATATTTATCACTTAGCACACATGTTTTCATGTCATTGCATTCATGATGCTTCTGTACTGATTTGTCCAATATGTTATAATCTATGTTTGCAAGGGAGTTGGTTATAACTTTCTTCTTAAATTTTGATGTATACATATATCCGCTGCAGCAAATGGGTAATGATGAACCAGGACACAAGGCGGCTTCAGAAAGTCACGGATGATGTTCGGGATGAATATCTGATTTACTGTCCACCAACGCCTAGGTAAGTTGCTTTTGTTTCAGGCATGATCCATTTGTTATTCATTTTGATGCACGTATGTGTAGATTATCACTCATTTGAGGTGGATATCGAGCAAGTCATTGACCCGGTTGACTATCAAACTGGTCTGACCCAAAAGTGAAAAATTGGGTAACATTTTTGGTTTCTTCCCAAAACCAGGTGTCTTCAACCTCGATTTAAAAAACTTTTACCCTACTCTTCAACCTTAGGATTCTATCTGCTTCAACCTTCGAAAAATATTATATTGTCCTCTTCAACTTTGTGATTCTATTTTCTTGAACTTTCAAAATTCATGAATAAGATAGGATTTTTGAAGTAGAAGATGATGAAATTCTGAATGGAAAAGTCGGGTTTTCTACATGGGATTAAAGTGAGGTTGAAACGATGGATTTACTTACCAAAATGTGGAGGGTCATTTTTAAATCACCCTAAACTTTTAAGGTTTGTTAAGTTTGATTTGAACTGGCCTCTTCACTGACCTGGCTGGGTAACAGGTCCCACCAGTTTAACTTGATGGGTTTTTTTTTATCCCTCAAAAATGGGCTTTTACAGTCAGCTTGATCCGTGAAAGCTTGTGGGTCCAGTTCAATCCAGTCCGACCAGTTAGTCTGATCCAGGTTTTAAAACACTGTCTGTATTATAACCATGAATCCGTGACTCATACAAAATGAATTTGCTTTTCTAGGAAAAAATTGGTCCTTTAATAATATTTTTGATGTTTGAAGTACTCAAGGCGACCACTCTTTCATAGTTTATGTGGTTGGAAGTAGGCTGATTTACATAATTTACTGTTTTTTTCGGATCCCAAATTAATCAATTCGAATTAAGAAATAGGATCTTAGAGATGGAATAAATCATGGATAAAATCAAGCAATTCTTTCTTCAATCCAAGCTGTTTTTTCGTTGGTGTTTTCCCCACAATTGTATTGGGACAACTAAATTTACAATTAGTTATTTACACTTGTTCTAATCTATAGTATTTCTTGTTTGAAGAACTTGAGTAACACATCTAATTTGATTTGTTGTGCTGTTCAGATACGCATTTCCAGAGGAGGGTAACAGCAGCCTGAAGAAAATTCCTAAACTTGAAGATCCAGCACAGTATTCAAAACTAGGGCTCGTGGTAAATCTTTTGGTTAATCTAAAGATTCGACTCAAACCTTATTTCTTAATAGATCTATTTGTTTCTAGATTATTGTAAGCGATGTCTTTTAGTTCTTAATCTGCTTCAATTTGCAGCCTAGACGAGCTGATCTGGACATGAACCAGCATGTAAACAATGTCACGTACATTGGATGGGTTCTTGAGGTCAGTAGAAATGCTAGCCATTTTTAATCTCGTAGTCCATGTTATTTGATTGTTTGATTTTAACAGATCCCATGTTTTATTCCTTTCTCTTTGCTTTATCTTTAATTAGTGTATTGAGAATCAAACACAACAGTCTGCTTTGACTATATATATATAGGGTTGGGTTTAAGGGACAACAAGATAGCCAAAGTTTTTTCGTAAATAACTTTTGATGGGGTTAGAACTTTCGTAATGGACTGATTTTTGGTGAGGATGATCTATATATATAGAGAGAGAGAGGATCAGGTTCAAGAGCCAATAATGTAGTCTATGTGTTTTGTCTTTTATGCAGTAGAAATTTCTGAATGGGCTGATTTTTTCTTTGGATGATCTCTATGGTGAGAAGATCATCCTCCCAAAAAATCAGTCCATTCAGAAACATATAACCCCAGTTTACTGGTTGAAGAATCGTGGACCGTCAATTTTTACCGTTAATTTGTAAATCACTTTTAATGGGGTTAGAGTTTTGGAAACTTTTAGCCCATATAGGAGAAAACATACACACACACACACACACATATATATATATATATAGGGAATGCTAAAGTCCAATACTTCATGGGGACGTTAGTATTATCCAACACTTATTTTTCCAAGAATACCCTTCCTCATTTTGTCTTTTAGTGAAAAAGACAAGTGTATGTTGGTCTTTTACACAATAAATGCTTGTTTACATGATAAATGGTATGAGCATTTAAGTATTTTGAATTAAATACATTTTTAGTAGTAAATGCTTTGGCCATGAATGCCAACATAATAAATGCATTTGTTAATTGCATAATAAATGTATTTATTGTGTAAAAGACTAACATGCCTTTGTCTTTTTCACTAAAAGACGAAACAAGGAGGGGTATTATTGGAAAAATAATTGTTGGACAATGCTAATGTCCTGGACCTATGTAAAAGCAGTGGTTTTCCAAGAAGATCATCCTCACAAAAAATCAGCTCAATCTAAAACTTCTAAATCTATCGAAAGTGGTTTACAAATTATTGGTAAAAAATCAATAGTCCACATTCTAAATAATTTTTGATGGGGTTAGAAGTTTCGGATTGGGCTGATTGTTTTTAAGGATGGTATTCTCATCATAGAGATCATCCTCTCAAAAAATCAGCTCAATCCGAAACTTCTAACCCATATTTTGAAAAATGATTGTTATTACATTATTTTTACTTATGTCCCATGATCTGCCCCCATAAATATAGAGGGAAGCATTCGAAGGCCCCAAAGAGCCAAACATTTTTCAAACTATGGGTTAGAAGTTTCGGAATAGGCTGATTTTTTTTAGGATGATCTCTTCACCATAGAGATCATACAAAAAATCAGCTCATTCCGAAACTTTAAACTCATATTTTGAAAAATGTTTGGCTCTCTCTCTCTCTCTCTCTCTCTCTCTCTCTCTCTCTCTATATATATATATATATATATATATATATATGGGGTGGCATTCGGAGGCCCTAAAGAGAGCCAAACATTGTGGCAAACATTTTTTTAATGTATGGGTTAGAGGTTTTGGAATGGGCTGATTTTTTGTGAGGGTGATCTCTATGATGAGGAAAACATCCTAACTAAAAATCAGTCCATTCCGAAACTTTTAACCCCATCAAAAGTTGTTTACAAAAATCGGACGGTTCACGATTCTTCAACTTGTAAACTAGCCCCTGTTTTGAAAAATGTTTGGCTCTCTTTAGGGCCCCTGAACACTTCCCTGTATATATTTATATTCAAGCAGTTTTCAATATATGTAAACACAAAAAATCAGCGCAATACTATAGAGATCATCCTCACAAAAAATCAGCCCATTCCGGAACTTCTAACCCCAATTTACAAGTTGAAGAACCGTGAACCATCAATTATTAGTAAACCACTTTTGATGGGTTTAGAAGTTTCAGAATGGGCTGATTTTTTATGAGGATGATCTCCTCACCATAGATATCATCCTATATATATATATATATATATATATATGGGTGGGGTTCCTACGACCCCCATTACGACTCACCGTTTGTCTTATACGGGCAAAAATGTTTGGAATGGGCTGATTTTTTGTGAGAATCATCTCGGCAAAAAATCATCCCATTCCAAAACTTCTAACCCCATCAAAATTGATTTACAAAAATTGGACGGTATCAACTTGTAAACATGGGGCTAGAAGTTTTATAATGAGCTGATTTTTGGCAAGGATGATCTCTTCACCATAGAGATCATCCTCACAAAAAATCAGCCCATTCCAAACATTTTTGCCCATATAAGAAAAAACGGTGAGTCGTAATGGGGGTCTACGGAACCCGACCCTATATATATATAGGGAGCGGTTCGGCAGCCCTAAAGTTTGCCAAACATTTTTTGTAAATCACTTTTGATGGGGTTAGAAGTTTTGGAATAGGCTGATTTTTTGTGAGGATGATCTCTACGGTGAAGAGATATCATCCTCACAAAAAATCAGCTCATTTTGAAACTTCTAACCCTAGTTTACATGTTGAAGAATCGTGGACCGACCAATTTTTGTAAATCACTTTTGATGGGGTTAGAAGTTTTGGAATAGGCTGATTTTTGGTGAGGATGATCTCCTCATCATAGAGATCATCCTCACAAAAAATCAGCTCATTCCAAAGCTTCTAACCCATGTTTTGAAAAATGTTTGGCAAGATGTTTGGCAAACTTTAGGACTGCTGAACCGCCCCCATATATATATATATATATACATAAGTAAACATAATATATGGGCTCAATACATTCACGGAATGAAGACCCACCACTACATGGATTTTAACTTGGAGATCTTCTAGGCCCAAATCCATGTTACTCTGGATGATCTAATCCACCTGATTCATTGGATACTTTTGATGATTAAAGTCAAAATCTAGCAAATTGAATGGAGAAGCCCATAGACTGGATGATAGGTGTATTCGGAAGGAATAAGAACACAATCAATGGAGGGCCCTGATTCCAAATGCCATTATTGTGAACGATATGTGCTAATGCCCTCATTACACATGGTCCTCTTTTTGATTAATTTTGCAGGAATTGAAAGCATTTTGCATTTAGTTGATCTCCCATGCTCATAAATTTTGTTGATTGATGTTGTTCTTATCAGCTAAACGTTTAAACTCTTTCTCTCTCTCTGACAGAGTATCCCCCAAGAAATTATTGACACTCATGAGCTGCAAAAGATCACACTGGATTACAGGCGAGAATGCCCACAAAATGACGTGGTTGATTCCCTCACAAGTTCAGAGTTGGTGGAAGATCAAGGGACAAATGGGTCTGCTGTCACTACAAGGAAACATGAAGAGGACCACTGTCAGTTCTTGCATTTCTTGAAATTGTCCGATGGGCTTGAAATGAACCGGGGCCGAACTGAGTGGAGAAGGAAACAGGCAAGGTGAGGAAGGTACCATCTTCAGTTTATGGCACCACCACCTGTTTCATGTTCTTGCCTTTCCATGAGCCTTGGTGCATTTATTTTATTTTATTTTATTTATTTTCTTCTAATCGCAACTTCTTTGCTTGATTTCTTTATTCGGGACTACTTTCAATTGTTTGAATGTATACCCTACTCTTTGTTTTCTATTTTTCAATCATGAGCTGTTGTGATAAATAGATGATTTAATTAAGTTCCGTTGGCCAGAAATATCTTAGTTCAATTGCTTTAGTTGTGATTTGTACCTTTAGTTGGTCATCTCGACCACACTTTAAAAATAAATAAATAAATTCTTGTTGCTTATCTAATAAATAAAAAAAAAACTTACACCAAACCAAGGTCTGAAATCTCGTCTCAGAGGCAATGTCTAGGTTATAGTTCAGGAGAAAATCCGAGACTGTATTGATCAAAATATTCTGAGAGACTTAAAAACATTTGATGATGAAATTCATAAAATGATGAAATTGGTTTTTTTTCTTGAAATATTGGTTATTTTTTCCCTTGTTTGAAAAACAACTCCTGAATTAATAATTCTCACAATTATAAGGTATACTTGACATGGATTAGGATTAGACATTAATGAAATCTTTTGCAGTAATCTTTCACAAAATTATCAATTAATTAGAATGGTTCTTTGGCCGACTCATTTGTCTTTTGTTCTTTGAAAAAAAAAAAAAAAACATCAATAAATTGGTTTGGTTTTATCCAAGATAATTAGTAAAACTTATCATCGTTGTTGGTCTGTCATTTTCTTTGTTTTTTTAAAATCCACCTTGGTGGTGCATTCCTGATCTGGCTTGGTTTGGTATTCTCTTATGTCTGTCGGAGAAGATAAAACTGGCTGGCTCATGGTTTCAAAACTCGTCCGAGTCGTCTTAGTATTAAGCATGGATGAGACGGACAAGTCAATTTTTCCAACAAGATTTATAACCCCACGTTCATTTTTTTTTTTTTTTTTTGAACGAGACGCATCTGAAAACTCGTCCAAAAGGTGATTGGGTATCTGGCATGGTTCTAAAACCATGGGCCGCCTACACTACGTTAGAGAGGATGGCATAAGCTAAGCTTCTTCCTTTCGTACATTTCCAAACTTTTATTAAAATATATACTATTTAGGTCCAAAGCCTTTCTTGTCTTCATCTTAGCCTTTAAAATACTGATACCAATTATGATGCCAAAGAATCAAATATATATGTGTCCATGGCCTATAAGTCATTTTGAGCTTTCTTCCCAACTGATTTTAAAAAGGGACCAACTAGTTGCACATCACTAGTAAGTGGTTGCGCACTAACCTCCATTTTAACCTATTAATTGCATTTCATGATCAATAACGTTCAGATTTAGGGTTGTTCACCTTCTTATGACTTCGTATTCTCTGGTCGTGTAAATTGTAAACACGTGTGTTAAACTATCAAATGTTTCTCAAAAACTATTGAGCCAACAATAATTTATTTGAGCATGATTGAAGGAGTACAATATTTTTATTTTTATTTTTATTATGAGTGCAATCATCCAAATAGAGTGGAAAATTTTTAAGTGATGGAGTGCAATTGGTAGTGGGTGGTGTGCAACTAGTTAGACCCTTTTAAAAATTGTCCGAGATCAAGATGATTTTCACAAGATATGCAGATTCGCTCTCTTCTTTTGGTTCACGAATATGAAAAAAAAAAAAAAAAAAAATTCAAAATTGTCGTGGATACAAAGCATATCGATTTCATTAATTTGTAAATGATACAAGACATGAAACAATGATCCAAACCTACCATGCTGTATCAATAATAATATGAGATCAAGGCTTTAACACTAACGTTAGTTCGAGGGTAGCAGAGTAAAGAAGTGCAGTTCTTTAGTCAAAGGTGATTTTTGGGAAGTATTAAAGTTCATTTGGTAGGGCTGTTAGAAAGTATTCAAATTATATCATATTAGAGTTCACACCTCCACTTCAATTGGTCTTTTTTCATGAAAAGCAGACATGAGATAACAAATCCAGTGTTTCACTAAGATTTCGAATAGCTGTCCCGAATTCAAGTTGATTATGTTTCGCTTCTTCCTCGGAGAAAGACGATCAAACAATTCCCAATCATGGTCCTTGCGGATCGGATCATCCGTATAGGATACAAAAAGAAACTCCAGATATTTGATATCTTTCTCTTTGAATGAGATCTCAATTCCAGCTACGGTTTCATTAGATATCTTACAACTAGAATCCCTCTTTTTTCCGATCCGGTTCCTCCACCACCGCGAACCCCAGTTAGATTCAGGCATGATACACAAGTACTTTTTTTCGGATCCATGAAACAACTCTCAGAGATCTTTTTCCCTTTTGGAAGATACAGGAGCGAAACAATCAACCTATTGATATTGGAAGACCCAAAAGATTCTTCCAATGTATCATTTCTGGGTCCAATGGAATTCATAGGTATAGGAAGAAGCCCCATCAAATAGAGATTTTTTCTTTCGACCATATTTCGATTGTTAATACGATATATAAGGACCGCTACTACAAGCAGTACTACACCTTTGATCGTGAAATATCGATTGCTTGTTGAACCCAATGAATTACGTGTCTTCTTTGAGGTTAAGGGGATAAAAATGAAAAATAAATAAAATTAGAGGGTATTATTAAAAAAAAATTGAGATTAAAAGAGAAAAAATGATAAAAGATGAAATATAGTAAAATTAGAAGAGATGAAAAGTAAAAGAAATAAAGTGGCACCCATAAAGTTATAGCTTTTATTATGTTTGTCCAATACAAAACAGTAGCAGATGGGAAGTTTACCCTCCCTCCACCCCTCACACACACACAATTGTAGCAATTGTGGGTCATGTCGTTGTATTTAATTATATTGATATTTGTTAAGATATATAAAGTTTACTTAAATTTTATATAATAAAAAAAAAAAAAATTGGGTTTGGTTTGAACCACATTCGATCCTTAAGGGATGAGTCTCAAATCCAATCCAATCCTCATTGGATTGATACTAAATCAACCCAGATCCAATCCATTGACATCCCTATTATTTGGATATTTTCATGATCATATTTATTTCATCAGAATGTTTCAGTCATTAACTTAAAAACCTAATGACATAATCTGAAAAAGTTTCATCAACTTCTTACAAATGCTGCTGTACTTGTTGTTTCTTTCTATTTTCAACATCTGGAAGCACTTCTCAAGTTTGTTTCCAAACATTAATTTTATTTTAACCTCAAAAGCACAAGCTTACTCGAAATACATTCCCAAATGATGCCCCCTTTCAAATTGCCAAAAACCAAAGGAAGTATTGTGAAATGGAGCGCACTATTGACACCCACTTTTTGCTCGTCTCACTCACTTAAATGTTAGAAGTCCGTAATTTTTATTATGTTTTACCTCATATACTCACTTAATACTCAACAAACAAACACAAATTTTCCTTCCTATTGATTTGAAGCATATAAACCTTACCAAGACATCCCTACTAAAAGAAAACCCTACCAAGGTTCAACCGAATCCTCGTAATCGAATGATTTTTCTTCAAAGATTCATCAAAAAATCGTGTTGTGATTCATTTTTAGGGGATATTATTCACTAAAATCTAATTTTTATCATTATTTGATTTAATTAAGCATTTTTAAGGGTATAATTAAGTATTTTGATAGATTGAGGTGAGTTTTTATCATTTATTTTCATAATCTTTTGTTCTTGAAATTGGTTTTAATCCTTTTACAACTGAACCATGTTAAAATTTGATTATATCTTTATCATTTACATCGGATTTTTTTTTTTTTTTTTTCAAAAGTTCCAATATGTTCAGTAAGTCAAGATCAAACTCATCAGCACTATTTTTATAGATAATATACCAAATGCTTTTTTTTCACATGGGATCCCCATATAATGAATTATTTGATATGTCTACCATATGATTGCATATGTTTTCAGTATGTTTCTATCAAATTTATCACTCTTAGATCGATAATTACATATCGAATAGTTCTTTGCAAGGAATCCCATGTGAAAGGTATTTAGTATGTTATTACCGAATCTTTTTTGAAATGTTTGGTATGTATCTACCAAAAATTATTGAAAGATTTAATAGGTTACCGTAGAGGAAGAATCTGGTAATACCTTGATCAACTCTACTTTACTGGACCGAAGTAGCTCCCCTGTCTCCCCTGTAAGCATCGGTGTGGTACTTGTCAATAATCCTCTAATGCTCAAATTAGAATTGTAGAGAAAATAGTATTCAAGAAGCAAAAAATTCGAACCATTTTTCCTTAATTGATTCCTCTATTTATAGATCCTTCTTTCAAATCAGGATTTCCCCTTTAATCGGAATTTGATTACGATGAATCCACTGATTCCAAGGATCCTAAACGGAATATGAATCTCTGAGATTGAGTCCAAGATTCTTAGGAGATCTCTTCCGAGATCTCAAGACTTGATCTACGTAATTCAAAATTATGTTGTTATTTGGATCAGGCATGTCTTGCCAAGCAGACCAGGTTTCCACTTGCACTATCTTGCCCTACCAGCCAAGCTAGACGCCACTACCTTGGTCCACCCTGCTGATGAGCAGGATGAGATTTACTGGCTCACTCGAAGTACAACTTAATCGGCTTGGACACGTGTACAATCTAGATAACATATCATTATTATCCTTTACATTTACCCCTTCTCAAGGAGACGCGAAGTCTCGCCGTCTTCTCAAGACGCGTATTTCTCTTCTGATTGGTTGTCATTATCTTCCATCATTACCTATGTTATTAATGTATTGAAGCATTAAATATAGCGTCGCTTCAAATCTTTTTAAATGGTTGAGACGAATCGTCTTTAATTTGTAATCGTACATGTGTCCCATTAACACCTTCATTAAACCCAAAGGCTGTGACGGTTAGACTGGGAAAAGTTATTCTCCGTATGAGCATGTCTTCCTTCTTGCCCTATTATAAATAAGGGACTCTCATCACTTTCCCTTTCTATTGTTCTTTTACCTTTGCGAAGTTATCTTTGGTGCCTTCGAAGTTTTTCAGACCTCTGGCCACATTTACCTGTCTCGTTTAGAGGTAATTTTTCCCCCATCTTACTTTTTACTCCTCTGTAATTTCCAATTCTTCAATGGCCATCAACATTACCAACTTTTTAGGGAATTATTCATCCCCACCTCTGTGTCTGTTAGGATTTGCAAAGACCCTAATAACCCTGACGAATGTCGTCAGGGGGAAATCTTAGTTTACATCAATCAAATTAAGGCTGGCTTAAGCTTTCCTATTTTTCCCTTCATCAAGGAGATGTTGAGCAAGATTAATAAGGCCCCTGGGCAGATGTCAAGCAACTTTTATCGCCTAATAGAGAAGGTAGAGGAATTGGGATAACCCCCAATGACTTCCTCTCCAAATACAATCTAAAAGCCATCCCCTCAGCGCCCTGGGTACTACTCGTTGTCCTTCAAAACTATAGTTGTCGCTCTGGTACAATCTCTTCCCAATGTTGACAAATGGTGGTACAAAGATCCCTTGATCATCTCCAAGGACTAGGAGTTTGGTTCTAGTGTTTCTCGTGAGGGATTTAGGATCCCTCAGACTTTCCAGGGCAAGCCACATCTTTAACTTCTAATAATGTTCGCTTTTATTACATTCTGATCGTGCAAGTCAGTCTGATCTGATCTTCGAATCCCATGTGAAAGGTATTTGGTATGTTATTACTGAACCTTTTTTGAAATGTTTGAGATGTATCTACCGAAAATTATTGAAAGATTTAGTAGGTTACTATTAAGTTTTAAAAGAATTCGGTCGATGAAACTAGTACATAACTATTTGCTACAGACACCCAACTTTTACTAATGCCACACCAATTCCTATGTAAATCATCAAAGAATTGCACACAGTTGGTGTGGCGTTAATCCAGATTATCCAAAAAGCCAGTTTCTGCGACTGATGGTGGAAAACTAAAAGCACTTACAAACTGACACCTAATATGCCCCTTCCCTTGCCTTACCTTGAGTATTCTCTTATAAACAAATGAAAAAGACCTAAATGCTTGTCATTTCCAACCTCAAGCCTCGGAAATTTATTATCTTCCAGATCAAGGCAGACAACAATTATAAATTTTCCAAAACACTAGACTATTCATTCTAATTTTGAAAACTTTTGTTTAAAAAAATCTTATTTTGTGAACCAGTAAATATTTTTCCCATTTTAATTTAAGTAAAACTATTAAAAAAAATTTAATTGTATAATAAAACACAATGGTGTATCCACACCTTTGTCTCAAGAGATGGGCCTTTCCTGCGCAGCTTAGGTGGAGGGCGATTCCTCCCGGAGGGGCCTGAGCCATCAGTGAGATACCACTCTAGAAGAGTTAGAATTCTAACCTTGTGTCAGCACCTACGGGCCAAGGGACAGTTTCAAGTAGACAGTTTCTACGGGGCGTAGGCCTCCCAAAAGGTACGGAGACGTGCAAAAGTTTCCTCGGGCCGGACAGAGATTGGCCCTTGAGTGCAAAGGCATATACACCTTAAACAATGTATCTCAAGGACAGTTTTTCCCACAATAGTAAAAATGTTTTAATTCTAAAAATAATAATTTACCGTTTTGGAATTAAAATGAATAGTTTTATTATTTTGGAAAATTTTCAATTTTCAGGGTATGTTTTGATAAAATAGCTTATTTTTAATTCATTAAGTCTCATAAATTAATCCATTATTTTCAACCTCACCTTAAACCTTTCATAGAAAATCTTTATTTTTTCTAACCAAAATTCTATCAGTCTTCTACTTTCTCTAAAAATCCCATCTCATTCCTCTGGTTTTGAAGGTTTATGATGAATCTCAAGGTTGAAGATTAGAATAAATTTTTTAACCAAAGAGGTCAAAGATTACTGATTTTAGGAAGAACCGACTACATGTTGAAACAAATGCGTTGAAGACCTAGGTCATGGGAGCATGTCGTCAATTTGAAAACACAGGGATCTCAACAAGGAGTGCTAAGCCTAAATATTGTTAGAGAATCGAGTAAGGACTTTGCAGGTCAAACCGCATAGTAAAAATATGGATGTCAATGTGTCGTCCATCACATTGACTCATCCAAGATCTGATCTGATATGACTCCTTAAATATTTGCACATATCATCTAAATTAATGAATACTCAACTAAGGCTTAAAATGGTACAGATTTTATCTGAAATCCAAGTGATCCGAATTCAATTTTAACGGGTTTGATGCCATCAAGTATATCCGAATTAAAATATAATTCAGATATGGGTTGACGTCCTTTGACCCAAATCGAAACCGGGTCGGATATGATTCCATCCCTATATCCACCAAAATTCAAATGATATATTACTTGGCAAGATGTATTCTCATATTTTTTTAAATCATCTTTCATCAACCTACAACCGTTGGGTATAGTGATCAAAATGACTTTCTTCAAAATGGAGAGGTCTTGAGTTCAAATGATATTTAATCATATTTTTGCAATTTTATTTAAAATAATCTTACATGAAAATTTTTATTTAAAATAATCTTAAACGATTTGTCATTGTCCAACCCAAATCAATAAATTCGATCGGATTAAATCTGGATATGATTTTAATATAAAAAGCAATGGTTCTGATATGATCTTAACTAGTATGATCCAAGTCAGATTCGGATCCAGATATGAATCCAAATAAAAAATTCGGATAGACACTCATATCCCACCTGTATCCGACCTGTTTTAAGCCCTATGCTCAACTTTGTCAATCTGGCATTGTGTTTTTTTCATGTAAAATATAGTGATTTAAATGGTCATTTTCTGTGTAAAATAAGATTTTTGCACAGGATGGCAAGTCAACTTGGCATCAGTGAACAACAATGATAAAGGTTTAAAACAACAACCACCACCATCATGATCATAATAATAATAATAATAATAATAATAATAAAATTCAGTAAATCTGTTATCGGCCAATCAGGATTTCTTATCCAAGAAATCCAAGATCAAATATAACCCTTGGAGTTTGTTTGTAACCAAGTTCGCTAAGAGTGAGTTTGTAATAGGTCAGAGGCCTAGCTTGGTGTGTTTTCATGTTCTTTTTCCTTTTTTTCTTAGTGTTTTTCTTTTTAGTGTAAGATGTTCAACCTCCCCGCTCTGTTTATGTTTTTTATTCTGCTATTAATCCCCTCGCACACGATAGAAGGTTAAAGCTATGAAGTAATAACATATAACTACTACATCTCATTAATCACCCTATATAGATGAGTCAAGCCATCTGCCAATAAATCATCATCTATCCAAATTTTTTTCCGAATACTCTATCCATCCAAATTGTTGGGGGATCAACAACATAAATTCCATTCCGTTATTTGGCTCTATCATGAACCATTTCAGTCAGAATATTCCTTTAAATCTTTTATTTTGGTCTTTGTATGTAAATGAAAAATCAAAGTCACATATGTTATGGAAAATAATACTATTAAATAAGATGTATTACAAATAAACCAAAGTTCATTCATACAGAAAAGTAACAAAATACAAAAGTAAACCAATGACTAACATGATTCTAACAATTATCTTCAACATTCCGCTCAAAGTTAGAATAGAAATGATGGGTGATGACTCAACTAGCCCATATAGCTACTTTAACTTCTTTTCATCTGATAGTTTGTGTTCTTGTATGCTTCGACGCTTGTATGTTTTGACAATCCCTCTGAAATTAACAGGAGGGATTATTAATTTAGCTTGGTGTGACACTTGCACTCAATAATCACTATAGAACATAAACCAAACGGCAGAACCTACTGTTGCACATAATAACCATTCATGGCACAAGTCTGTAAAAGTGATCATAAATTCATAGGTTCATACTAATCAGATGAGATGATCTGTTGACAATGATGAAAATGTGAGGCACAAAAAGCATGTGTGGCTAAATGTTGACAAACCCTGAGGGGGGTTGGCTCAATGGCAATTTCAGATCAATAAGCAGTTAATGAGTTCGATACCCAGTATGAGCATTAATTCCTAGGGGCACCCATGAGGGAACACCCTCACTTAATACCTGGTGTGTGTGATGTGTGGGCTTTGCACGTGCCCCGGGACTAGTCCTTAGAAAAGACCATGATCTATGGACTGGGGAAAGCCCAGATACAGGCCCGGTCCGCAGTCTACAGGGATACCCAGGTTATCAAAAAAAAATGTAGATAGCAAAACAAACATAAGAGCGTTGGCCCCGTAATTGCCATTACCTTCACCAATCATAGTACAACCAAGGATAATGACTTGAGAAGCAAACCCTAAACACAAACTTTGATAGGAGAATCAACTTGCAACAATGGTGTGGCACAAATGGATAGACTGCTAAAATCCAACAAGAATATATATATTACAAGCAACGATGAGAAAAGGTGGAAAGACTTTACCAAAAAGTGGAGAACGTAAGAAATTTCATAAATTCCATTATACCACAATGAATAACTCGACGTGAATAAGATCATGATTAGTAGTACCCATAATGAATAATAGCATAATTAAAAGTAATAGCGATAAATAGTAAATCAAACGGTACAGCAATGAATAATACCAACAAATGCTCAAAGAAAAGGTTGATAAAAAATAAAGAGGAGGTTTAAGTCCAGATGATTACGCCGCAGAGAGGTCATGTGAGAACTTAGAGCTAAATAAAATGATCAATTGCATGAAACCCCAGAGCTTTTTTCCATGTACTAATGTTAAAAACCTTCAAAAAAAAATCTGAGAGAAAGAGAGAGAGGACTTACGTGATCCTTTGATGGCTACAAGCTTGATTCAATTGGTGCTCGGAAGGTATACCCTGATTATGTCTTTCTTTAATAACTTCCGCCTACAGGTAGGACATTTACTCTGAGCAGCTATAGCGGCCTTAATGCACTTCTTACAGAAGATATGGCCACACTTTGTTGACATCTCCTCGACCAATGGACCCATGCAAACTGGGCAATTGAAAGTGGGTTCCTTCGGTGGTGGAACAACCTGGGGTGGTTCTGGAGGCTTCATAACGCTCTTTCTCTGCCATTGCAATGATCTAAGAGTTGGTATCATTTTAAACCTAAAATAATCAGTCACCAAATCGGGGTTTGGTAATAAATCGGCAAGGGAAAAGTTTGGACTAGGGTTAGGGTGGAGTAATTGTTCCTACTAAATGGTGTTTCTCATATTATATCACCACATCCCATATTAAACTACAATAATAAATCACCAAATCTTGAATTAATATCATCAAATACATCCACAAAAGTAACCACCAGTCAACAACATATTCAAGGTCTATATTGTTCAAAATATAAAAAGATTACAATCATGAATCCAAGTTAGGATTCATCAACCAATAAAAAAAATCATCAAATTCAATGTCATCCTCATTTTTTTATGCTTATTAGTAAAATGGTCACCATCATCTTCATCCATGTTATCTCCTCTTACTAGTGCGCATCAACTGGCACTATACAAGGAAGGGCTGAAATTTTATCCAAGCAAACATACCCCAAATTACTAAAACAATACCAAAACACCATCTTTTCCTATTTCCCGATTTAATTGCAAGGTTTGTGATTTTATAATGAAATTATTAAAAATCGTAACTATGAAAATAACATGTGGTTGTGATAGAAAAAACCGTGAATGTTTTTCTATGATGGGTAAATGTTTGACCTAGCATGTAGAACCAAATTGAAAATGCCTTTCCATGCATGCATACAGAAAACACAACCTTCAAAATAACAGATGGATTGTTTAATCATAAATACACATACATTGGATTGATGCAAAATTACAATGCCAACACAAAAAATGGACAAATTACATGAATATATATCAAATATTTCAAATATATAGCCGAATTCTGAGAAAATATGCTACTAAAATGCATTTGAAGTCACATGCACAATCAAAAAGCCCACCTCAATGTAGTGATAAGTACCATTGTTGTGCCAGTTTATACTACTGTCCCGATTCATATTAACAGGTCAGTGGCGTACCAGCATACCGTATGAATTTTCCTTTTGGTCCACCATAATCCCTTTCTTTAGAGGAACAAAAGATGCAATTGGCATGAATAATATGTTTAAAGTGAGAACAGGGTAATGCAGTTGCAAGGCTTGTGTGGTGTATCATAAGGGTAAATGAGTCCAAATTACCCGATTGTGATGCAAGAGAGTGAGGGAAGAAGATGAAATACAGGGTATAGGGAAATTGGAATGGAATGTGGATTAAGGATTTGGGCTATGATGGGAATTACCATAAATGTATAGGTAAAGAAAGGATTAAGGTTGAAGGAAAGGGATTTCAAGAAAAGGTTTGAAGCCCAAAATGTTTTATTAGCCATTGTGAAAGATTTCAACAAAGGCTAATCGGATATGTAAAGCACAAAGTTTTGCAATTGTAAATCTCACGATAGGGTGTTGTAATTAGGTTTAGGGGTATGAAATAGGGTTACGTAATGGAGTATAGACCCAAAAAAGATGCAACCTAAATAATTGCAGAATTTCCATTAGAACCTGTGACTGTTGGCATGATTTGCGTCCCACAACAAAAAACCTTCTCTCATGTTCTTGTGATATCATTCATGTTACAATAGAATTCTAGCAGCATTGAAGTTTTGCATTACAAAGTTTGGATTCAATAGTGTCAAACTCAATCTTCTATACCTTGTTAGTAGTGTTGTTGGAGTGTAATCAGGTTCCTCAAACAACCAATTCCAACATGGCACATGTGCCTTGGATGTACCTCACAACATTGAGATAGCCGGTAAAAACTAAAAAAATGTTATCTGAAAGGGTATTTGTAAGGTCGGTCTCTGGTTCCAATGGTCTCATACCCGGAACCTGATTAGGTTTCGATTATGGGTATATGTGGAACCCAACCGAAACCAACCTGCTGAGACCCCATAGCATATACCAATAATCTTGGGTACATGAACTAAAACTAAGTTCAATCAATATGTTTATAGGAAGAATTGAAGAAAAATGAAAAACTGGAAGTTCTAAACAAAACTAGAAGCATGATTTGTTCTTCATCAGTAAAGTAGAAGTATAAATGAAATTTGAGACAACAATGCAACATGATGAAGCATCAAAATCCAATTTTTTATCAAGTAACAAGAAGGACAACGTAACCACGTTCCTATAATATAACAACCCACGAAATTAAGTAAGAATGCAGTAAATGAGAAATATCATACCTTGGCATTACTGTTACCCTCTAAGTTTATGTAAAGCTCACTGTTACTAGCTGTCTGGTTAGGCGGAGCTCTTTTACGCATGTTGTAGCTATTGAGAGCCAACCTAGTTAATGTTTCCTCTATAATGGTTCCCAATTGAGAAAGGAACAAAGAAAAGATGTTAGGTGGACCACCAAAAAGGCAAGAGTACAAATGTAATAAATGGAAAATAAATAGTAGTCCCTAACAACACCAGCCAGGCATATTAGAACTTATCAAAAATTACATTAGGATATCCAACAATGTCCCTTTATCAAGGCTAATAAAAAACCAGAACACCTATTGCTCAACCAGTAATAATTGAAAAGGCAATTCTTACTTTAATCTTGTGAAAAGAAATGGAACAATAAAGAGCATCTATCACACCCCAAAACCCTAACACGCATCCCCATGATTACGTGTTAGAATCTCGATGTGTGAAATATCTCTCATACAGTGACAAATACATATAACTCAATAATTTCAAACAATGATACTATATGTTGCAACGGAAGCATATAATTATGTGATACATAACAAAACAACAATCCTATCTCACAACTCCCTTTATTTATGTATAACAGAAGAAAATATTGGCACATACTACCAAGAATATACTAACTTTCTCTCTAAACATAAATTGGCCTACTATATCTATCGATGCTCAAAACACACAAACCTACTAATCTCGAAACTGCAACATTTTAAATTTGATCATTTATCACTGGAACTTCCTAAAACTAAGATGATTGGTAGGGTGAGTAACAAGGGAGTTACTCAGCAAAAAACATATATTTCTAAATCATAATCCTAATATGAAGATTAATCACACAAATTCATTTGTAACGATGCAGCTTTATTAATTCATAAATCTGTCTAAAATATTTCAATAACTATGAAAAAAAAAAACATTTTCATAAGCCTGAAATATGAAACATACATCATCAACTCATAATATAACATACAATGACAAAGTACTATAATAGAGAGTTGAGGGTCACAACTGATGTGAACATCTCAATCAAGATATGATTGATCCAATACTTCAACAGTGTAGAAATCCACCACTAGTTCTTGATTTTATGGCCAATCTTTGTCATACTTGGGTAACTGATTTTTCGACTCAGATTGGCCGTTGACCAAGGCCTTAAGAAACGGGCCAAATAAGTGGGTCATTCTTTCCCAACTACTCTAGATTGTTAATGATCATTGACTAATCACATTCGTCTATGACAATCTGACGTGCATGTGATCCTCAATAAAACTCTATAATTTATACAACTATCTTTACATCTTGTTTTCTGTTAAAGATAGAAAAGAAATTCCTGGATTCCTGTTGTGGTTTTAAGTTTATATGCATTTCATACTACATAAGAAACCAGACATCGTAATTGTTATCCTAGAATAAAGTGTAGCTTTGAAGTGACACAAAACGTTATACTTTGTAGGTTTTCACAAACCCTTTAATTGATTACTAATATCATAAGTAAAACTTTCCTTTTTCTTTCTTTTTTCAAAATATGAAACTTTTCTTTTTTTTCAAAATATAAAACTTTAATATTTTTCAAAAACATGGAACAAAAAATAACAGTCAAGCATGTGAGTTGAATACACAGTCTATCACTCAACATAAATGCACCCCCTTTTCCTTTTTTTTTTTTAATTTCATTTCATTTATTTCTGTTTTTTTTTTATGTCTTACATGTCAATGAAACGAAGCATTTCCACTCTTTTTTTTCTCTCGTCTTACACGATCCTCAAATCAAAGCATGCCTCACATATCTATCGTATCTCTCTTTCGTGACTTACATGGCGTACATCAAAGCATCTCATCACTAGATATTTACTCCACAAACACACTCAATTGAGAATCACATTCTCAATAACATCACACAAGTTATCACATCTCCAGTGTGACTTTATTATAAAGGAATCATAATCTTGTTCGAAAAACTTTTTTTTTCCATCAATCCAAAACTTAAGTTTTCCTTTACAAAATGAATAAAAGCTTTTTTTTTTTAAATCCCATTGAAATTCTTGAACATCAAATATAAAAAATTTCATAAATAATTCTCTTGCTTAGATAATTAAAATCATAGAAAAACTGGCTGTAATTTTTCATTCTAAAATTCTTTCAAAAATCCTTTTTTTTCCACAACAATATTTCTATTTTTAAACTAAATGGTTGATCAAAACAACTTCTTATTAATCATAGACTATGCTCGATTAGCTCAGAACCATGCTTTATTATTACAATTAGTTTAATAATAAAAAACATTATCAATTTTTATTCAAAATCAATTTTACAAGACACTTTTATAATTAAAAAAATTTACAAGTTTAATTTGGTGCATCAACAAAATCAACTATAACATAAATACAACAACGATATATCAAAATTCTAATCTAACATGCATGAATTTGTTTTTTTTTTTTTAACAAAATACATATATTGAACATAAATTTTGAAATAAATAATTTACTTTGAAACAAAAATCTTTTTACAACAAATCTATGGCTACAATTAAGATATTAGAAGTTCCCTACCACATTGGATTCAATTCTTAACTTTACACCTTGACGTCCTAAATCTTTATTCAACTAGTCCAGCATTTTATTCACTATCACTTCCTAACGAGATCAACACCTAAATTAAAAGTCAAGAGATAAACAACTTTAAGAGTCGACTTCTCTCAATAGATTTAACAAAAATAAATATGAATTAGCTCTTTATATTCATAAATATTCTTCTAAAACATCATTTTGGATCAACTAACATAAATCATCAAATCAAACTCACACAAAACTATGTTTCTCGACAGTTTTAAACCAACAAACAATACATGATTGACTAAAAACTATCCCATCACAATCATGATTAATAATCAACAAATTCCATAAAATTTATTCCTCGAGATATGTAATAAATTTTCAAGGCATTACAGTGCCCCTTACCTCTCTAGCCCAAGTTTCAAAATACACTATAATGTGAGTTTTTTACCAGTAAAAAACATAAATTTTATAAAAAAAAGGAAGAGTTGTACACACACGAGGAAGGGAGAGGGGATGAGAAACTCATCAGAAAACAGGCCCTACAACAAACCAACAATGTAAGAACTATTCCTTCCCAATTGAAGATGAAGTCTGCAAAGAGGAAACCCCCTCATCTCCCTATTATTTTGATGGAGGACCAAACATATGCAAGGCCTTCCACCGATAGAATGATGGACTGAATATTATCTTCTCTACCTTCAAAAATGTGGTGACTGCGTTTCTTCTAATGGCACCAACAAATAGTGAAAGGGAACAATCTTCATAAACAAGAGTCCATTAGAAGAAAAGGCATCTGAATATCATCCCTCAATAACCCCCAAACACACTTTAAGCAATAGTCCATTTTATAAAAAAAAAAATGAAAAAGGTAACCCCAACACCTTTGAAAACATGTTATAACAAACAATCGGCTGCTCACTCTCTGAGTAATGAGAATATTTTAGAGGACCTGCAGTCTATTTCTCAAGTGGATCACAGCTAATATCTTGTTCAGTGTTGTCATTCAGTGTTGCCAAACCCATCATTGCTAGTTATTTCAACCATCTCCAAATTCTATTGTCCTTGATTCTCGAATTGACTTAGTTAACCTTAGCCTTTTCCACTTTGTTAAGAAGAGAAGCAATGGAGTCCAGTTCCCAATAGTTAAGTTTTCGTCTTAGGCTCAAACCCCAAAAGATATCGTTGTTATTAGCGAACATACACTAGTTAACCTTCGCCTTCTATGATCACCAGTCACATAAGTACATGAAATTATATGCTCAAAGCGTTGCCACAACACCAAACATCATAACCAAAGAAAATTTGAACCCCACCCTGACCTCAAATCAGATGCTCATATTGCAGTTTCAAATAAACTAGCTTGTCATGCAATCTGCCAATTCCAATATGGGCAGACTAACAAAAATCAAATATCTCTAAAGCTAAACCCCAAGGGGTTGGCCTAGTGCAAGCTGAACCTTGATAAGCTCCTCAGGAAGGGTTAGGTCAAGTGTTTGAAACCCCATGAAGCAATGAATTCCTTAGGGCCACCCTCCAGGGTCCGGTTGACCCTCGACTCAACCAGTTGCACGTAGGACTTTCTAAGGGGGCTATGTGTGTGACCGTGGGATTAGTCTCACCTGAAGAGTGGGGATAATAAGCAAAAAAAAAAAAAACCTCTAAAGCTACAAATGCAATCACACAATCTCGTCATGAAATACAACTAAAGCAGCGAGCAGATAGTTTTCCTTTAGTGAACAAGTGAAAGTCGGAAAAAAAAAAAAAAAGTGACAATTTGACAATCCGTAAGTAAATTATTTAAAGCATTGAGAATATATGAACAAAATTCTAGGTAAAGATAACATCTATAATTTATTTTATAATTATATAAAGTATGATTTAGTTATGACCCAAACATGGACACAATAAAATTTAACTTATCCAAAAAAAAAAAAAAATGGACCCAATGCATTTTTAAGCCTTCCCAAGAGAGGAATTAACTGATTGCAAAAGATGGATTTGCTATCGTAATTGACATAGTTAAGTTAAAAAGCATGTGTGAGTTATAGACTACCAAAAATGTTTCATTTTTTAATGTCATACCCTCACACAAGCTTAAATTATCAAAAACATGGACCCAATGCATTTAAGCCTTCCTGAGAGAGGAATTAACTGATTGCAAAATATGGATTTGCTATCGTAATAGTTAAGTCAAAAAACATGCAAGTTATAGACTACCAAAAAATTATTCATTTTTTAATGTGAGTTATAGACTGCTAAAAATGATTCATTTTTTAATGTCATACCCTCACCCAAGCTTAAATTATCAAACACTCACATGAGATCATGGTTTTAAAAATCGTACGAGACAGATAATTTGTGAACAAGACGAGATCCCAAAACCGGGATTTAATGCCTTCATCTTCAATTTCTTCTTCAGTTCTCTTCTGTGTCAAGATCTTTTTCTTTTTTCTGGTCCACGGGTCTGAATTGGGCTTAAAAATCATCCAAGACCGATATGACTTGCATCTTGGAATCGTTCGTGAATGAGACCACGTGTCAAAGCGGTTTTTAAAACCATGCATGAGACTGAAAGGTGACGTGCAAAATTGGTTGGACAAAATGTTAGTAAATGACTAATAGGTACACCTAAAATGGCAAACTTTATCAAAAGATTTATTTACACTGAAACATTCCTTTTATCTACCAGCCTTGCAAAATGGGCAGTTTAGCAAGTTAGATTAACACACACAATAATAATAATAATAAATTAAAAAAAGTATTTATCAAAGGAAAAAAAAAACCAAATAAAAGTACTCAACACATTGAATAAGGATTCTAATCTAATATATATGCAACAAAAAACAATAACAAATCTTTGTTACCTTGATGAACTTGTGAATCATCATCAAGCACTAGTGTCACCCCATTGTTCCTTCTGGACTTATTCCTCGCCTAACAGTAGAAAAACAAAAATAACCCATTTCACTAAATATTGTCGAGACACAAACAAACAAATAAATAGAATAAAAGGTTACAAAAATCAATTTTTTTCTTACTTCGCAAAAGCTTCGCGGAGAGGAGATAACAACTTCGTCATCAATGGCTTCAAGATCAATCGTAGCAGGTGGCGCTAAACCCACCCTTCTTCCTCCTCCTCGTCCTTGCTCGCTAGTTTGTGCTTCGTGTGGAGCACCGGTGGCACGTGCGGAGGTGTCCTCCAGAGGCCCCACGGTTCGATTATCACCAGGAGGTGTATCGTTGAGATCAACATCGAGTACCATTTTTCTTCTCCGGGTGTCCCTAACGTACCCTTTGAGTGGTCTTCGAGTGTCATTTGTGCTCATTTTCTTTACTTAATTACTTGTTAGTGTGATCTTCTGTCTGTATAGGCTTAGCTTCAAAACCCTAAACAAGAAATGAAAAGTAGAATCAAACCCTAGAAATCAGAAAACCATTACTCACTGAAAACATCAGAAGGAAAATATAAACAAAAGATTGCAATTTGAAAGAAGAATGAAAACCCTAATTTATCAAAAGAATAATGAAACAGTAGAAAACTGATTCAGACAAGAATCAACAAAACCCTAATCGATCCATTAGAGAGAGAGAGAGAGAGAATCACACCGGAGCCCTGAGAATCGCAGCTCGAGAATTAGGGTCCTTCGAAGTATAAACGAAGTTCGTTCTAGTAAGAGAGAGAGAGAGAGAGAGAGAGAGAGAGATGAAATCAAATCAGAAAGACAGACGATAATTACCCCCAAATAATTACCGTTGGATGGCTCCCGTGATGTGAAAGCTGTTTGAGTTGACTCGGAAATTAGCCGATATGAAATCAGTTTGGGTACGAAATGTGCAATCATAACCATGAAAACCATATCTTCACATTTATTTTTAACAATACTATATATATATGCAATCATAGAGACTTTAAAAGTTTGACTCAAAAGTCAAAAGAGTCGACTTCACTTTATCCCTTGTAAGGGTCTTATCAAATATGACTTTTAACATAGGAGAGGAATTCCATAAGTATTAATAATTAATTGATTATATAATTACATAATTGGATCACTTTAAAATTAATATACAAAAAATATTTATTTGCTACAATAACACCCTTTTTATCTCATCAAATCAATAGAATTTTTTTTTTTTTCCTTTAGACAACCCTCTTTAAACTATTTTGATTTAACAACTTTCTCCCAACCTTTTTATTTTAAAGGATCCAACCAAACAAAACATTTCTCCTTTTCTCTTTCATTTTTGTTTTACCTTTTTAGGGTTCTTAAAGAGTCTCAAGACTTAAAGCTTATAAATTGATTGAAGTCATGTTGACCAGTTTCTCTCTCTCTCAATCGAATCCACCAACAATCTATCCCCAATTTGTATATCATTTTTCATTTGTCATTTATAGTAAAATTTATTGGAATAGATCATAATCTCCATTAAAAACTTAGGTTGGTCAAAAGGAGGTCATTTTTTTGCTCACATACTCCTTGGTGCTTGCCATGTCAAGTAACAAGGGTAGTTTTGTAACTAACAAATTTACTTTTGTAAGTTAGAAATGCCGTTCAATACACATGGATGCATGTGATTGGTGGATCCCAGACTTTTATGAGCAAAAAAAATTCGTTAAAAGGTGGCGTTATTTGCAAACACCTAGAACTAGAATTGGCAATGGGTCGAATAACATCTACCCAACTCATCCGACCTGAATAAATCAGATATGGACAAGCGTTTTCTACCTGTTACCCGTTTACCCAAAAGTTTTGTAGGGTTAGGTATGTATGTACATCATATCCTACCCAATTACCCGTTTACCCGACAATAAAAAAAAAAAATTCATATTCTATATATAAATATGTGTAAATAATTAGTGTTTATACCATATAATTTTTGTTATTGAATTACAAAAATTCAAGTGAGAGGGTAAAAATTTGGGTGACCCAAAAATTGATTAAGAAATAAGATATGGTTATTCACCTAAATCCTTGGTAAAATTTTGGATTTGGGTATTTTTCGTAAAATACGGGTAAGAAATCGATTATGGGCGTGTGTGTTTCAATTCAAGTATGGAGTCGGTAGAAGCCTTACCCGATCTGTTGTCAGTCCTACCTAAAATGCTCATCATATCCACTTATTTGTTGCACCCACCTAAAAATTGACATTTCTCATTGTACCTACCTATTTGAAGTAATTTTACCTTATTCTCTCTACACCCACCCAAGAGGCTTTGAACCCTCCTTCTTCTTCTTCTTCTTCTTCTTCTTCTTCTCTCTCTCTCTCTCTCTCTCTCTCTCTCTCTCTCTCTCTCTCTCTCTCTCTCTCTCTCTCTCTCTTGATGAAAAAAACTTTGTTAACGGGGGTGGTCAAGTTGATCTAAAACCCCAAAGAGAGAACAAAGCAAAACAACAAAAACAACGCAATTAAGAACTACCCATACGGTTACAAATACAATTCCACCTCCCCAAGAGATCTTCGAAAAAGATCTCTCTTACTTCAATGAACACCAAACCCCAATGAAACAAAAGACCTAGAATGTCAATGATAACCTCATGGATTTCTTGCTCTTTATCCACAAACACTCTTGCATTTCTTTCACACCACAATCCCCAACAAATGGCAAATGGAAAGCTAGACCATAACTTCTTTTTGAAGTCTTGAAAACTTACTCCCCACTAAGACCAACACTCAAATACATCCCAAAGCCTCCTAGGAGTACACCCCAACACTCCAAACAAACATAAAAAATGGGACCAAAAAGATGTGGCTCACAAATTCTCCATCAGACTTACACAAGGTACAAAAGTTTACCAAAATTAACTCCTTTTTTCATTATATTTTCTAAGGTTACACAACTTTCCTTGAACTCCCACATAGATGAAAAAAAAACAATCTTGGATGGGACCTTGTGAAAACGCCCTCGATCCGCTTTTGACCCTTGAGGTTTGGGAGTCGCCACCTAGTTATTACGGTCTAGGAACCGATCAATGACTCTAAACAGATAAAGGACTAATCTAGAACAGAAAAAACTGAATTCGGGGATCATGTTACAGGGTTGGAAGGTGTTAGGCACCAACCCCGCCCGGTCAAAGTCGGTCTCTACTAACTTTCCAAATAGGTTACATTGCTAAAAAACCTAGATAATAATAAGAAAAAGTCAGAAATTATACCTTTCCGATAGCAAAGACTTTGTTCCCTCAGATCCGACAAAAATTGCTCCTTGTACTGTACTTCTTGCTTCGTTCTGTTTTCGAATTTGATTTTCGATCTCTGAGGCAAGGTATCTCTTCTTGGATCTGAATTTTTCGAGTTTGTTAATGGATTTTGAAGTGTTTTTGGAGGGCTTTTAGGTGTTCTTTAGGCTAAAATCAAATGATGGATGTTAAGTAAGGAGTTGGGACTCCAAAACTAGGGTTTATGGGAGGCTAGGGGGCTTTTAGACCTACTTCTCTTAGGATTTATGATTTTATCCGAAAATAGGGTGTGAGCACCCCTATTTATAGATTTTTTTAGGGGTTGATTTTGATGGAGTTAGTGTTTAATTAGAGTTCTTTTAATTAGAGTTGTGTTTTAATTATACTTGTTTTAGGTAGAGTTGTGTTTTAATTAGAATTGTTTTAGGTAGAATTATTTTTTAGTTAGAACTCTATTAGATAGAATTATTATTTAATTAGAATTTTATTATGATTTTGACTTTTGGTCTTATTTGATTGACTTTTAACATTTTGACTTTAATCTTAATTGATTGACTTTTAATATCTTAACTTCAGTCTTGCTTAATTGACTTTAATTTTGACTTTTGTCTCACTTGATTGACTTTAATACCTTGACCTTAGTCTTGTTTGATTGACTTCAATTTTTTGGAGAACCCTCCTCTATTATATCTTTAATTCGTTGGACCCCCAAATGGAGGGGTCCTTAAAGAAATATCTCACGAACACTCAACAATTTTACTTGAAAGTCCGATTAATCGATTTCTTTGATTCAAATTTTAAAGTTAATTTCATTAATATTTCACTTTAATTATTTAATATTTTATTTATTAATTTCAAAATTTTTAATTATGACAATTGTGAAATTACCGTTTTGCCCCTGGAGAGGACTTTTCACGTTTTAAGTCGGTTTTTAATGTTCTAGAATATTTTAGAATCGATTTTTCGTAAGGAATTCAATGGAAATATTAGTTTGTGTCATTTATGAAATTTTTTGTGTGAAATGGTTGTGAACTTTATGAGGGGCATTTTCATAATTTTATCGAATTCTGTTAAAATTGGTGAAATGATTTATTTGATTTTAATTTGTTGTTTTATGTGTTCGAAAGGGTTTTCCTAATCGTAACGTAGGCTCTAGGGTTGTTTTTAGGTTAGGGGTATTTTGGTAATTTGGTAATTTTTTAATGATTTTTATCGTGAAGCTTCTTTTTAGGTCTGCAAGATGATGATTTCTATGTTTCTGGAGTCGTATTTCCCTAGCGTAGCGTGATTTCTAAGGTTTTGTCAGTTCGGGATACCTCATTCGGATTTCTGAAACATTTCGGGTAACAAAATAAAGTAATGGAATACACATCCATCATTGGGAATCATTGCGATCGGGTTGACGAGTTGATTAATCAGGCGAGTGCAAAAATGGGGTGTCTACACCTTGGCCCCCCAAAACCCTTTAAAAGGGAGAACTCCAGACAATTTGGATCATCGATGTAGAAAGATCTAATAAAAAAGTCACCCCTTTGTTTAACCTCCAAACAGGAGTGTCCTCACCTCCAAAGTTACCTACTAAGGCTTCCAGAACACTCAGAAACCCAAAAACCTCTTCCAACTCCCAGTTATTGATCGATCTTCTAAAATCCAAGTCCCAAGTCACCTCACCAATGTAATAAATGAGAAAATTTGCAATTATGCCCCGTTTTTACAAGGAAATAGAAAACAAACTCGGAAAAAACTAACCTTAAGACTTTTGGAACTGCACCACACATCTTCCCAAAAACGAAATGAAGAACCATTCCCAACTTTAAAAGAAATGTTATCTTGAAAATTGGGAAGAATTCGTTGAATTTTTTTTCAAACACCACAATCATACGGCAAGCACAGCCTCCCACTCTCCCAACCAATTAAACCTTCTCACCAAACTTAGTTGCAATCATTTTCCACAAGCTAATCCTCTCACAACCAAACCTCCACACCTACTTCCCAAGAAGTGCCTGATTCATAAATCTTAGATTTTTTTTCCTTAATCTTCTATTCTTCTTAGGTCCACAAATATATTTCCAACAAATGAAATGGAACTTCCTCTTCTCATGTTTATAATGCCACAAAAAGTCCTTGAATAATTTGTTTAATTTTTCCTCCACATGATAAGTACCTAAATATTCACATCTATTCATATATTATATACTTTTAATATACATAATGATCAGCAATTCCAATTTAAAGTATTATTTTTAATAAATAAGTCTCTAAAATAGTTTTTTAATTTAATTTAATGGTTTTTAGGTTAATTGGGCCATTTTGCATATTTTTTTTATTTAATTTATGAAAAATTTGATTCGTGTAATATCTATTTTGCAGATATTCAAGGAGACCAAATCAAAGATAGAAACTTAAGAAGCAGATAAAGATAAATATTGGAGTCAACCACGAAAACTCAAAGTCACGTGCAAAGTGGACCACGACGCAGTGAACCCTACAAGTGGCGCTATGAAAATAGTAAATTACATGCAAATTTTCATACAAGTTCTGATCATCAAAAGTCATGGTAGAATAAAGTCTGAACGTTGTCCAAACATTCAAAAGAAATCAAAGTTTATAAAAGAACCATTCTCCAAAGAAGTCTATATAATTCTGATATGATATCTCTCTCCTCTTCTCCCTTCTTTTTATTCTTCTTATAATTTAGTTTTATTTTCTGTAAATTGGAAGATAAAATTTGTTCAAGAATATTTTTAGAAGCAATAAAATTAAGTTTATTTCCATATCTTTTTGTTTATTGTTTTCTAGAATATTGTATCTTGGCTAATCTCCCAATCTAGGGAAATTGATGAAGCCAAGATAATTAGTTGAATTTTATTTTATTTTTCTTGTTCTTTAATGTTTTAAAATGTTTTAAGTAGATTACCTTTCACAAACCTTGTTTCTTAATATTATTTAATTATTCTCATTATACCCCATCTCGACGTGATCCAGTACTATTGGAGAAATCCATTATATCGGATGCTTGCTATGATGTAGGATCATTGGACGATAAAAACTTTGAAAGGAAGGAAATCTTAGACAATTATTTAAATCTCTTAAAAAAAATTAAGTTGAATTTTTCGAATTTGTTGATTTCTTGATTTGAGTTATCAAAAAAGAACTTAAGAATAAAATTGATTTTAGTAAATATTTTGGTGGATTCAATTTCCTTATATGTTTCCAATTCAGAAGTTTTTAGTAAATTTACTTGATTTTAATTTAGTTTTCAAAACCTTAGTTTTTAACCCCTCTTTCAAAAATTTAGTTGTTTTAAAAAGGTTGGAATAATTTTCTTGGATTTTAGAAAACTATGTTCTCTTTTCTCTGTGGACCGGCCCTTACTTACCTTACCAAGTTTAGGTTTTTATATATAAAAAATTGTTCCAAATACCATAACAAGTTACAAGTGAACTTCATCGACATCATTGCGAGAACAACGAACAAATTAGCTTCATTGTCATGAAAGGGTGCGTCACGATTTTTAATAAAAATCACACGATTAGTATATCTTACTTCTTCTTTTTAGTTAGTTTTTCATAGTTTAGTATTTTAATTTGTTTTCCTATTCACTACCATCTAAGGGACCAAAATTGGTTTTTAAGGTAAAAATCATACAGCAAAAGTTCCTATTTTACTATGGCGCAGGTAGCTCATACAGCGGTACAGTGAATTTGTGGAATTAATTTTCTATAAATTTTTATATTTTTCAGTACTTCCTATACAGTGCAACAGTTTTTTTGCTTTTCAATTTTTCTCGAAAAAAAATCTCTTCTATCCAAGTTTCTATCAACCAATTTTTTTCTCAAAATCATAATTTGAACTTTGAAAAACCACAAACGAAGCAACAATAGGTTTCTTCTGAAACCCAGAACTATAATTTTTCACTTTTACCGTGGTGCGGGTATTGCTTACCACAACGCGGTTAGGGTGAATTATTGGCAATAATTTTTTTTTTTTTTTTGAGTTCTTGTTAGTTAGAACAAATTGTTAACATATTGATTTTTAAATTTTTAGAAATAATGTTTGTTCAAACAGTGCACTTTTTTAGGTTCAATTCAAAGACAAAGACGAAACAAGGATTTGGAAGACATTTTTAGTTAGGATTAGTTAGGGTTTATTTCTTTGAAGTTCTGTAAGGACAAATTATGAACCTTAATTTTAATTTTTATCTAGGAAGATCTAGATTGTAATAGATTTAAGAAATGAGGATAATAGGATGTAACTGTCTTGGCCCCTCAATTTTGTACACCGAAATTGGTGTCGATGGCCCGAATTGACTCAACTAGGTCATCCCCTATCTAGAATGGGAGGTAAGTTCCCCTAACCCCCATGAAGCTACTACAAGTGGGTTTATGTTTGATTTTGATTATTCTTATTTTCAAACACCGATCGCACCGTTCTAGTAAAAGGGGTACCCCTACAGAAAGATACTCAATAAGATAAGGATCAGATTTCATCACTGGTTATTTTCCCTTTAGGTTAAATTGAATCACTCAATCAAACCAATAATTTAATTAAAATTCAATAAACTTTGACCTTAGGGCGTTCGAGCTCAATAGGAGAGACTCATCTCAAGTTGCCCCAATTGTTGTTCTTGAAACTAATCAGTGCCTAAGAACTATCTTGTCCCACTGTATCATATTGTACGAGGGGGATAGACCACTTTTATTCTAGCTTAGAGTTGATTTAAAAGTTCTCTTGCAACGCATTATGCGTCACCTCTTATCTGGGGATCCAATTGGCTGGCTTTGGTTTTAGATAACCAAGTTGGAACACTTGATTTGATATTTCTAAACAGTTAGGAACTATCTAGGGATGAGCTTTCAAATAGGTTTATGATCAAATACTACCTTATAGCCAAAATAGATAGAATTAGATAGACCATTAAAATTTTTATGGGAAGACCTTAGAGGAATTCGTCCAAGCTTGGGAGAGAATCCTGGACTTACAGGTCAAGTGTCCATATTATGGGCTTAATACAGCTAGTATATTTCTTCAACAAAAGATTACCAGTTGTAGACACCCCAATTTGAATGGACCCCCATTCGAAAGGACCCAAAAAATCGACTTTTCTAATAAAATCCGCCAATAAGCCTAAAAAGCCCAAATCGTTGAAACTCGACATTTTGATCAAATCAAAGGTTCTTTAGACCCCAAAGATCTTATGGACCCACAATGAGGTTTTGCATGTTCCCCACCTTCTCCATTCTCACCGCTCCATTCTCGAATTCGAAATTACCCTAAGCCCACTTAAACCCCACCAACTCTCAACTCTCTAAAAATCATTTTCCACCTCAACCTAAAACAAAGCCAACCTAGCCAAAGCTCTAACCTAGCCTAACCCTAATCCCATGCAACCCAAACCCTAAACCGAAGCCAACCCTAAAACCTAACTCCCATAAATACAAAAGCCCAACATCCTCAAGCCCAAGCCCAAAATTCATATTTCTTATTTATACCCATACTCCTAAATCACAATCAATCAAGGCCCATGCAACCCTTGATCATCAAAGGGAACACTTGTCCTCACCACAACTCACCTCTCAAAAATCATTCTACCCAACCTCATCATCACCCACCACCCATACTACTATCCACATTCCATGTTATAAACCTAACCCCATCACATTCTCCTCAAAACATTTCATAAGCCATCGTTCCCTTACACACTCTTTCTCCTTAATCAACTTACCTAACTAACACACCTACATTCTTGGGATAATTGTCACCATTTCTTTCACCCTCCCAAAACCTAACCACCTAAATCCTTACACAACCCATTCTTTTAACTAAACACAACACCCCTTCACCCCCACCAAACACTCAACCCAAATAGGTTGAGAGATCCAATCCATTTGGATCAAAAGCTATCCATTTACTTCTCCTTCCACAAATACCCTCCTCTTAACCCTTAATTTCACACCCCTCACCCTCAAATCTTATGTCATTCCCCACTTTTCTACCTTTTTACCCCATCATATCCTTAAAAGCACCTATAAATACCTCTTTCATCTTTCAAAATGAGGACATACTATCAAGCCTTAAAAAGAAAAAAAAATTGTCTCAACTCAATTCTTCTCTACTCCCCTCACTTCATCTACTCTAAAATATCTATCTTCACAATTCTACTAAGGATCTAAGAAGAGGAAGAAGAAAGGAAGAAGAAAAATATGAGGAAAAGGAAGGCCCAAACCTCAAGGTAAGGTTGAACATAAGTATTGCACCTTTCCCTTCTCTACCCTCTCCATCTCTATATTTTATCTCCTCCTCTCATTTTTATTTATTTATTTTAGTAAGCCCCTAAGATGTAATGTTTTCCTTCCCCTACCTCCAATAGATTAGACTTCAATTCGATCAAAAGTGTAGGCGTTGTAATCATTTTTAATAAAATAGGAAAAAATCATTTTAAAATTCCAAAACAACTTGTTTTAAGACAATCGATAATGAGACCTTTCTCAACTTATGAGAATTGGATCATGGCCACAAGCCAACACTTTTAAAAAAAAATTAGCACCCTTGAGGCATGATCTTGATAAGGATCATTTCCTTCCATGAGACGATCCTCATGATTCAAACCGATAATGAATCCCCTTACATGTAAGGATACAAGTTGTCGATCATTCGACTTTTCATTTCGTTTTCTCTCGATTCATTCAAACGATCGAGTCTATTTTGAGGTTATCACCAATTGGTGGAGGGAAAGGGGTGCTTAACATTTTCCCCTCTCTCTAATCGAACCGCTTACCTAGATCTTAGGTGAATCGATATTTTATCCGTACAAGAGTCATTAAACGCCTAAACGACACTCTTTTCAAAAAAATGCATTCTAGGTGACCATTCATACCCTTTAATAAAAAGGAATGGTGGTGACTCCAAACCCTCGTAGAAATGATCTTCGAAAATTGAAAATCATGCATCTACAATTGACAACTCTAAATCCTCGTAGAGGTGATATTCGAAAATCGAAAATCACGCATCTACACCAGGAACTCAGAAAACCTTAATTGAGTCCATGCATAAAGAAAATTTTCTCTATCAAACCTCTAATCAGGCTTACAACTTTTTAGTCAAATTAACTAATATTGCCTATAACTGAAGTAGTGTTGGCGGAGAGTACAATAGAGAGGAATTAAGAACTAGAAGACCACGCATCTATGAGATTAAATCTGATCTTGAACTAAAGAATGTCATGGTTAGTCTAATAAGTGTAATCCAAAATCTTACTCGAAAATAAATACCTTTGCAGTGCCCTTTCCACTTAGAGTCTAGTTTCAAAATCCAAATTTTTCCATGAACATAGGGAGTGAACATCGAACCATGTGTATTTTGTGCGAAAGTATTGAACACACAGTCGAGTACTATCCAAGCTTTTCCGTGATCAAAGTCGAGTAGACCAATGCCATCAACTTCTATAGTACCTTTAGGAAACCAACGCCTAACTTCTATAGTTAGACATATCACCATTAAAACTTTTGTCCACCTTCGTTTTTTTGCCATTAATACCAGCTCGCAAACAATCCTCCATTTTTTTAACCATTAAAACCAGTTCACAAACCTTCATTTTTTAGCTATTGAAATCTTTACTCACTTTCATTTTACAGCCATCAAACTGAACTCCTACTCACTATTTTTAACATCTATTCAAAATAGCTCCATACACTCCCCTTCACCTTCATTTTAGAACTCTAAAACAAGCCATAGTATCCCCACTTACTCTCTCTTCACCACTTCCCAACAATCCCCAGCCATTTTCTATTTATTTTCTTGAACTACCTACAACACAACCCTCAGCCATTTTTTTTTATTTTCTCTTTTTCCTTTGAACCACCCAACAACACAGTCATTATCGTTGTGTTTTCTTCTCTTGAACACTCTAGTGGTAGGAACGTCTTTGACCCATCGTCTTCTTTGCAACACATCCATAACACAGCTATCATCCGTATTTTTTTCTCTTCTTTCGAATGACCCGACAACACCCTCGTTACAACACCTCCCCTATCGCCTTCATCACAACATCTCTTCCAACACCTTCATCTTAACATTATTCATGATCTCAATTTTTGTTATACTCTCAAATTCAATTTCATTCTTGTACGAATTGCTTCCCATTATCAATTTAGATCTTTTTGAAGGCATCATAGCAACCATCATTTTATTGTAAAGGTAATATATTTTGGTTGTGTTTTTCTTTGTTTATTTTATTATTTTTTTATTCATTCTTTTATTTTCTCTCTCGCTTCATCACATGTTCTTAACGTTTCAATTCGAGAATGTTTGTATATATGTATTAATTTCTTACTTGCCACGTGTATGAATTGTGCATATATGTGAATTTCTTATTTGCATATTTGTATGAATTTTGATTCGAGAATTTTTGATTCACTGATTTACTATGTGTTCCTAACATTTTGATTCAAAAAATTTATATATATATATATGTGTGTGTGTGTGTGTGTGTGTGTGTGTGTGTGTGAATTTTTTATTCGTTGACTTGCCACGTATTCATAATGTTTCGATTATAAAATTTTATGCGTATGGATTTTCGATTCGTTGATCTGTTATGTGTTTATGAGGTTCCCAATCTAAAAAGTTGACATGTATATTTGCTAATATGTTAATAACTTGCCAATTTTGAAATTCCTATATGTTCATATTTTCTTAATTTGATAATGTTACATGATATTGATTTTAGCCACTTGTGATAGCCATGTATGCTAATATTTTTCTAATTTGATAATTTTATATAATGTTAATTTTCACCAATTTTGAGATTCATGTACATTTATATTTGATCAATTTGGTGGTTTTGTGCGATGTTGAAGTTTGCAAATTTGTTGACTTACCGTGTATTCATAATTTCCTAAGTTGAAAGATTTCATATTCATAATTGCTATTTTGAAATGTTCATTTTTGAAAATTTTTGTTTTGGAAGATTTATAATTTTCTGTTTTGAAAAAATTCATGTTCATAAATATCTAATTTAGAAATTCCATATTCATTGTAATTTTCCAATTTGGGAGTTATGCATTTTTCTTATTTAGAAATTTCATCTTCAAGGAAATTTATGACTTTCTAATTCAGAAATTTCATGTTTTACAATTTTCTATTTTGGAAACTTTATTTTTATAAGTTTTTAATTTGAGAATTCATCATATTTGCAAATTTATGATGTGAGAAATTTCATATTCCTACTTTAGAAATTTCATAAATTACCAATTTAGAAATTTCACCTTCATAATTTCTAAATTGGAAAATTTTTATAAATTCCTATTTTTACTGATCTGGGAAATATTTGCATATGTGGATTTCTAATTGAAAAATATTGCCATGGGAACTTTAGAACATAGGATATGATTTGGGTCTTTTTAGAGTTTCTTTTTTGTACGAAATTCGAAGAATCATGTAATAATTGGAGGGATTTTTAGTCAAAGGATTTGTTTAGTAAATACAATATAAATTGATGATAATTAGACCCTAGTTTAATTTTAACATTTGCATGTCGACCATATGATAGTTTTGGATCGTAGTAGAGACCGTTTAACTCGATTGGGCAGGTTCGGTGCTTAACACCTTTTGAAACCCGTAATCTAACCCCTTACCCATTTCTCTTATCTGTGGACCGATCCTGGTCCATTTTAAAGTTATCTTTTGGTTCCTAGACCTAAATTAGGTGGTGACTCCCATTTATTAGAAAATCCCTCATTTACTAATCGGATATCTTTTCACTATTTAATGAAAAAAGGGTTGAGACAATTTCAGTCTCGTAGATTGGTTGGTGAAGATCTTAAAGGAAATTATAGAAGATGTGATCATCAAGATGAATGAGTTCTATTTCCTAGTAGACTTCATAGTATTAGACACTGAGCCAATAGTAAATCTTAACAGTTACGTACCTAAGATTTTAGGTCGTCTTTTCCTAACTATGTCTGATGTTGTCATCTTTTTTACGAATGGAGTCATGACACTGAGTTTTAGTAACATGAATGTAAGTTTGAACATCTTCCACAATAATTTGCAAATTCACGATCTAGATTATATCGATGATGTCAACATGATTGACACATTCATAAATGAGTCTTTTGAGAATTCCTTCTTTATGATTCCCTAGAAAGCTATCTAGCTCATTCTAATGTGGGTTTTGAAATCTATAAGTCTATCAAAGAAGTAAATGCACTCTTGAAGTAAATGCACTCTTAAGGTATGCACCTCCCTTCGAACCATGGGTTGAACCTCTCCTTGTTTCCACTAGCGTGCCAATCTCGTCAATTGTCGAGCCTCCCAAGTTGGAGTTTAAAACATTCCCAAACATGCTAACATATCAATATCTTGGCAATTTTGACACTTAGCTTGTAATTATCTCATCTGATCTAGATACTAAATAAGCTATAAATAGTGTTAACGACCGGAAAGACAACAGGAGCGGGTGAGGTTTACGGATTGAAAGCAAGTGAAGTAAGAAACAGGGAAGGACAGGCTTTATGGGTTCCTCTCCTTAAGGCGTACTACCCGACCAACCCCCTTATGTGGTAATGTACCAGATCTATCAGAAAGACAATACAAAATCATTAATCATTTGGTCGTTGATTGAGATGTCCCACGATCACAGGGACCCATTTTCACGGAGGTTAGTCAGTCGATTACTATAAACTTTCCACAATAATGGGGATAATTGTCTTCATCTTTTCTATCAGGCTAACATGTTTTAGTTATGCAATTTTTTAGTTTAAAATATTGGCACTACGTGGTTTGGAGTCATCGTCATTTTTTTAAAGAAAATAGTGTGAATGGGCACCTTAAAAAATAATTTTGAAAAGTTGACATTTTGGCATTGTGGTGACTCTCATTATTGGATAACAACATTGAACTACCTAAGATCTAGGTAATGGGTCAATTTAGAAAGTAGAGAAGGTGTTAGGCACCCTACTTTTTCCACCTTAGTGACCTTGAAACATGGCCATAAAAAAGATAAAAGAAATAAAAGAAACTGAAAAACTTTGACTTTATACCCTCGAGTGCGAGAGAGTTCAATCTTGGCTTATATCATGAGGATTTTCTTATTGAAAAAGGAATCATATACATGTATTGCCTTCGAATCACCAAATTTTGAAGATTGTAGGCTTTTGTAATCGTGGGCTCAAATACCATTAGTGTAACGCCATGAAATTTTATTACATATATCGAGAAATTAAGTCAACTATATTAACCTATTTTTCTATTTAATTTATAAAAATATTAAAAAATTAATTGTAACATTGTAGCTAAAAGGAGAATTTAACAAATGAAATGTACAATTTAGGAAATCATATCATGATTATAATCGAAGAATTAAAATATTTAGTTGAAATAGATAAAACTCAAAATGTTGTAGGAAACTCTTTTAGTCTGTAGACATCCCATTTTTGCATCTGTCCAATTTGACAATTCGTTAGCTGGCTGTTGTGGATACCTAATGATGAGCATAAAAGAGCTAGAAGGCTTGTGAGTACTGCTTGATTCCTTCTGTTTCTAATCTTTTCATCCCCCTACTCGCCACGACTCGACATAGAAATTTACTCACTCTTAGGATCGCTACACCTTACACCCGATTTAACAAGCACGTATGCTTAGGTTCATTACACAGTTCGACAACTTAGAGACTTCGTTACACTAGAAAAATATAACTTTAAAACTTAGAAATACTCAGACAGTGACTGAAAGAAACCTCATGCTAAAAGTCAAAAAAATTTATAAAAATTACCAAAATGATGAAAATACCCTTCATAAATTTTGAACCTCTGAAAAATCTCGAAAGTACTTCCATTGCACTCAGAATGCGATTTCGAGTCTAACGGGACCCAAATTGATGAAAACAGAGAAATCTACAAAAAAAATCACAAAAATACCCTTCATAAATTTTGGACCTCTAAAATAACTCGAAAGTACTTTCATTGCACTCAGAATGCGATTTCGAGTCTAACAGGACCCAAATCAATAAAAACTGAGAAATCTACAAAAAAATTACAAAAATGATAAAAATACCCCTCATAAATTTCGGACCTCCGAAAATCTCGAAAATACCTCTATTGCACTCAGAATGCGATTTCGAGTCTAACGGGACCCAAATTGATGAAAACAGAGAAATCTACAAAAAAATCACAAAAATGATAAAAATACCCTTCATAAATTTCGGACCTCTAAAAAACTCGAAAGTACTTTCATTGCACTCAGAATGCGATTTCGAGTCTAACGGGACCCAAATCAATGAAAACTGAGAAATCTACAAAAAAAATTACAAAAATGATAAAAATATCCCTCATAAATTTCGGACCTCCGAAAATCTCGAAAATACATCCATTGCACTCAGAATGTGATTTCTAGTCTAACGGACCCAAATCGATGAAAATAGAAAAATTCAAGAAAAACTATCAAAAAAGTCATAAAAATGACCAAAATGCCCCTCAATATCCAACTCTAACATAAAGACCTTGATATCTAGGAAAATAAAATTCAAAATCAAACTAAAATTCAACCATAAGAACTAATTTAAAATTTCAAATCAAATTTTAATCAAAAATCAAAATAAAATTCAAATTGAAAATTAAACTAAAATTTAACCAAGATCAAATTAAAATTAAAATTTAACAACAATTTAAAATAAAAAATCAAATTAAATTTCAATTAAAATATCGATAAAAACTAATCTAAATTCAATTCAAAATCAAATTGAAAATCAAGTTGAAAATCATTCGAATCAATCAAATCGATCAACCAATCAAAATCAAATTAAAATTGAATCAACCAAATCAAATTTTAAAATCAAATAAAAAAAATTCAAAATCAAATCATAATCAAACAAAAGTCAAATTAAAATCTAATCGATTAAGCAAAATGAAAATTAAAATCTATTAAACTTTTAAATCAAAATCTAATCAATCGATTAACATTGAAATAAATTCAATCGATCAATTAAAATTGATCAATCAAATTCAAAATTAAAATCGACCAATCAAATTCAAAATTAAATCAATCAACTAAAAATAAAATCCACGCGATCAAATTGAAATCAAAATCCGATTGAATTAAAATCGAGTTCCAACCGACCAATCAATTTAATAGACTATGAGAGATCATTAAGGCGAGTAGAGTGGGATCGCCACCCCCCATTCTCCAAAAATAAAAATAAAAATAAAAAAAGAGAGAGAAAAAAAATGTGGACACATATTTTCTTCTTGAACTCTCTTTTCCCCATGTCCTCCATCTCTCTCTCTCTCCAACTTCTCATAACCATCCATGTCCTCCACCATCTCATCCATTTCTCCCTTTCTCATGTTTGATGGTAGAACCACTATAAAAGAGGATCAAATGAATCATTGAAAGGAGAAAAAATATTTTTGAAGCTACTCTTTAAGAAAAACAGTAACATTTTTTTCACCATTAAACCTACAACCTTCTTCTTCCTTCTTAAAAAAAAAAGCATACCTTCTTCTCCATTAACGTCCTTAACTCTTCTCTCCCATGTTGGACGACAACCCCACTCCTTCTTCTTCCCCATTTTAAAAGGAAAAAAACCTGCCACAATCATCTTTTTCCATTAACATTTTTTCACCCTCTTCAAACAAAAAAAAAACCAAGAATAGAAGATACCCCCCAACCATCTTCTTTCTTTCACTCTCTCTATTTTTCTTCATCTTCATTACATTCTTTTTTTCAACCATTCAAACAACCCAAAAAAATAAATAAATAAAACAAAATAAAAAATTAATTTTGGAGAAAAATTCACACATCAAACTCGCAAGATCACGGTACTAATCATAAGCTATTTCGAGTTTTTTTTTAAGGAATCAAAGCGTCCGAAATCATTCGGTAAAGATAATTTTTCTTATTTTATTTACTTTTTTATGTACTCGAATGGATTCGTCGATTTTTGAGGTGTACGTGGCACTAATGGCAACTTTTAAAGTTTCTGAAATATTGATGGATCAACCAATTGATTATTAATATTATCAGATCAATTTCCTCATTTTGTCATTGTAGACACTCCATTATTGCATCTGCCTAATTCGACAATTCGTCACCCGATTTTGGTGGATTCTTAATGATGAATATAAAAGAATTCGAAGGCTTGTGAGTACTGCTTGATTCCTTCTGTTTCTAGTTTCTTTTCATCCCCCCTACTCGTCACGACTCGACATAGAAATTTACGCACGCTTAGATCGTTACATCTTACACTTGACTTAGCAAGCACGTACACATAGGTTCGTTACACAATTCGATAACTTAGAGACCTCGCTACGCTAGAAAAATATAATTTTAGAACTTAGAAATACTCACACATTGACTGAAAGAAACCTTACAATAAAATTCAAAAAATTCGTTAAAAAATCATCAAAATGACGAAAATACCCTTCATAAATTTCAGATCTTCGAAAAGTCTCGAAAGTATCTCCATTGCACTCAGAATGTGATTTCGAATCTAACGGGACCCAAATCGATGAAAACAGATAAATTTATAAAATTTAGAAAAAATCATCAAAATGACGAAAATACCCCTCATATACCTCGAACTTCCGAAAATTCTCGAAAGTACCTCCATTGCACTCAGAATGTGATTTCGAGTCTAACGAGACCCAAATCGATAAAAACAGAGAAGTTCGAGAAAAATCTGTAAAAATCGCCAAAAGACCAAAACGCCCCTTAACATCCAACTCTAACATAGAGACCTTGATTCCTAGGAAAATAAAATTCAAATAAAAAATTAAACCAAAATAAAATTTAAATTAAAAATTAAACTAAAATTTAACTAAGATCCAATTAAAATCTAAAATTTAAAATCAATTTAAAATCGTAAAATCAAATTAAATTTCAATTAAAATACAAAATAAGTATCATATTTAAATCAAGAAACCGATTAAAAATACAAAATCAAAATAGAAAAACAAATTGAAAATCAAGTTAAAAATCATTCAACCAATCAAAATGTAAAATTGAATCAATCAATCAAATCGACCAATTAAAATACATTCGATCAAATCAAAATCCAATTAATCAACCAATTAAAATACAAAATCAAATTAAATTAAAATTGAATCAACCAAATCAAATTTTAAAATCAAATAAAATATAAAATCAAAATCAAAATTTAAAGATCAAACTTAAATATCAAATTAACGTATCGACAAAAATCAATCTAAATTCAATTCAAAATTAAAAATTAAGTTGAAAATCATTAGAATCAATCAAATCGATCAACCAATCAAAATCAAATTAAAATTGAATCAATCAAATCAAATTAAAATTCAAAATCAAATTAAAAAAATTGAAAATCAAATCATAATCAAACAAAAGTCAAATTAAAATTCAATTGATTAAGCAAAGTGAAAATTAAAATCCATCTAACTTTTAAATCAAAATTCAATCTATCGATTAACATTGAAATTAAAATCCAATCGAACAATTAAAATCGATCAACCAAATTCAAAACTAGAATCGATCAATCGAATTCAAAATTAAATCAATCAACAAAAAAATCCACTCGATCAAATTGAAATCCAAATCCGATTGAATTAAAATCGAGTTCCAACCAACCAATCAATTTAATGGTCTATGGGAGATCATTAAGGCGAGTAGCGTAGGATCACCACCCCCCATTCTCCAAAAATAAAAAATAAAAAATAAAAAAAGAGAAAGAAAATATGTGGACACACATTTTCTTCTCCAACTCTTTCTTCCCCATGTCCTCCACCTCCTTCTCTCCAACTTTTCATAACTACCCATGTCCTCCACCATCACTCTCATTTCTCCCTCTCTTATGTTTGATGGTAGAACTACCATAAAAGAGGATCAAAAGAACCATTGAAAGGAGTGAAAAAATGTTTTTGAGGCTACCCTTTAAAAAAATAGCAACATTTTTTTCACAATTAAACATACAACCTTCTTCTTAAAAAAAATCATACCTTCTTCTCCATTAACATCCTCAACTCCTCTATCTCTCTCTCTTTACCATCGAAAAAAAAAATCAACTATAGCCTCACCTCCATTAACGTTTTCTTCGTTACCCTCAAAGAAAAAAAATTGATTTTGGAGAAAAATTCACACATCAAACTCGCAAGATCACGGTACAACTCATAAGTTATTTCGAGTTTTTGTTGAAAGAATCCAAACATCCAAAATCATTCGACAAAAGTAATTTTTCTTTATTTATTTACTTTATTTATTTCATTTATTTATTCTTGACTTCATAATTTTGTTATGTATCCGAATGGATTCGTTGATTTTTTAGGTGTACGTGGCATTAATGGAAATTTTTTAAATTTTTTGAAATATTGATGGATCAATCAATTGATTATTAATATTATCGGATCGATTTTCTAATTTTGTAATACTAATGGATCAATTCGTTGATTTTGCAAAATATATGGGCTAATTCATTAAGTTTGGCGCACGTGACGATTTTGAAAAATCAAAATTTCCTTAATCAAAATTGTTGAGTTGACTCATTGATTGTGGGTACATTAGAAATTTGAATTGATTTATTTTTTTATAAAATGGATATGTGAGTTAATTCAATGATTTTGCCGCACGTGGTGATTTTGGAAAATCAAAATTTCCTTAATCAAAATTATTGAGTTGACTCACTGATTTTGGGTACATTAGAAATTTGAATCGATTTGTTTTCTATAAAAATGGATATGTGAGTTAATTCAATGATTTTGACACACGTGACAATTTTGGAAAATCAAAATTTTCTTCATTAAAATTATTGAGTCTACTCACTGATTTTAGGTACATTAGAAATTTGAATCGATTGTTGTTTTCTATAAAATGGATATGTGGGTTAATTCAATAATTTTGACATACATGACGATTTTGAAAAATCAAAATTTCCTTGATCAAAATTATTGAGTTGACTCACTGATTTTGGGAATATTAGAAATTTGAATCGATTTGTTTTCTATAAAAATGGATATGTGAGCTAATTCAATGATTTTGACACACGTGACAATTTTGGAAAATCAAAATTTTCTTTATCAAAATTATTGAGTCTACTCACTGATTTTGGGTACATTAGAAATTTGAATTGATTTTTATTGTCTATAAAATGGATATGTGAGTTAATTCAATGATTATGTCGCACGTGGTGATTTTGGAAAATCAAAATTTCTTCATCAAAATTATTAAGTCTACTCACTGATTTTGGGTACATTAAAATTTTGAATCGATTTTTATTTTCTATAAAATGGATATGTGGGTTAATTCAATGATTTTGACGCATGTGACGATTTTGAAAAATCAAAATTTCCTTTATCAAAATAATTGAGTTGACTCACTGATTTTGGTTACATTAGAAATTTGAATCGATTTTTTTGTTCTCTATAAAATAGATATGTGAGCTAACTCACTGATTTTGTATACATTGAAAATTTAAAATCGATGTTTTCTATGAAATTGGCGCATGAGTCAACTCACTGATTTTTTTTTTATGCATTGGAAATTCCAAATTGAAATTTTTTACAAAATAGGGCATGTAAGTCGACTCATTGATTTTAGGATGCACGTGACGATTCCAAAATCAAATTTCTTTAATAAAATTTCGTCAATGAGCCAATTCACTAATGTTGTATACGTGGCATTGAGAATCGATTTCATACTATTCAAAATGTGATCGAATTGATATATTAATTTTTGGTGCCATGTAAGCCTTATTAAATCGTGGGATACCTTTCATGCGAAATTCGAGAATCTATGTAATTATCTTAACTATAAGATTCGTTTGGCAAACCAGACATAAACTGATGATGATGATTGGACCATGGTCTTGAACCTAGTCTTATCCCGTTGACCATAGGTTAGTTTTGGATCGTAGTAGAGACCGATCATTTCGATCGGACGGGTTCGGTGCCTAACACCTTCCGAAACCCGTAACCTGACCCCTTACACATCTCTCTAATCCATGGACTAACCCATATCCATTTGGAGTGAATTTTGGTTCCTAAACCTAAACTAGGTGGCGACTTCCTATTCTTTTAAAATTCTCGAGATACGTAGATCGGACCCCTATCCGCTATTTAGCGAACGGCGGGGGTCGAGGCGATTTCAGTGGCGATTCCACTGGGATTTTAGGGTCAAACTTGACCTAATCCAAGACTATCCTTAGGTTGACTTTTTCCTCGAGTCAACCCAGTTGACTCAATAAGACTCTTATATTAGGCTAGATTTGGTCATTTCTTTCATTGGCATGTGATTAGATGTATTCAATTATTTATCTTTGTTGATTGGTTTGATGATTGTATGTATTTAATTTTAATGGTTGAATATTTGCAAAAATGTCCCGGGCGCACTTTGTCCCTTTGCACACACTCACGAGTATGCATACGCATATTTGCATCATGTCATGTCCTTATAAACCCAATAGCCGGATCTAAGCTAACCTGGTCCTTCGGGACACGGGGGACGCTCGTGAACGCTACAACTTCAGTATAGTACCTTCGGGTATATCAAACTGGAGTACCACGTACTGCTTGACCAAGTAAAACTGGAATAGTATATCGGTGTTTTGGGCTGAAGTGACCTAAGCTTTGTCCTAACCTAGCCTCAATCATTTAGAAAGCCTAGAACTTAGGTGCAGTCCTATTATACCACGACTCGAATCAACCATAAGTACTCCCGGGTTACTTTTCTCTAAACTAACCAAAAGGTAAGTGGGTGGACCGGTCCACATCGCTCAAATTGAACCAGCAATACCGATCCAACCCAATAATATAACTGACGAGACATACCGATCAATGTCTATTTAAACCAGTTAGCCCAATTGGTAAATAGATCTCATGGATCAAAACATGGACCGATTGGACTAATTGACTTAAAAATAGTAGATGAAGTGATTCAAGTAGAATATTCAGATCCACTGGGTCGAATCGGCCCAAATGGGTACACAGTCCCAATAATTTTTATTGGCCAATTTAATTTAATGGACTGAATATTTTATAATTAACAAGGTTGGGATTAGTAGAAAACATATTAAGGGCTGTATCGACTAGCACAACCTAGATCTTACTCTTAGAAAGTCGTACAACCCTTAACCATGGTTAAATTTTCTAAGATTCCTAATCAATCAACAAATCATCTTCATGTCGTTTATTGCTTGAAATGTTTCATCGGTTAGAGACTTTGAATTTAGGGGGTCAGTTTAATAAACGCTATCAAAAGGGACCTTTAGTTCTAATTTGATAAAAAAAAACTTATTCTCGGGTCTACAACAAATACTTTACTTTTGATATCATTGCTCCTAAGCTTAAGCATTCGCTATCTAGTTGGAGTCGTAAGTCCAGTCAATTGGAACGTACGTCAGTACCAAGCCAATAATCAGAAATGGATTCAGAATCTCTCAACATTGCCCAGTTGTTCTCTGAAGATCATAGTGCCTCAGTTTTACCGGTTGAAAGTGATGTCCTGAGTCCTCAGTCTGTACTCACACCTATTGTCGGTATTTGTCTTTAATTTTTCACGAGTCATGTGATTCAATTTGAGCCTAGTTTTTTTTTTCATTCCTACTGAGTCGAGTCAGTTTGTCAAATCTGCAATGGTGTTTGTCGTCCCATCTGAATAAAAGAAATTTTTGAATACCTCAAGCGCATTAACGAATTAACTAATAAATTTGCTTTAGAAGAAGATCCTCTAACAAGGAATCCACTTTCGAATTAATAAATTATTTGAACAAGAAGACAAAGGTCAGGTCATTGACCTCGAAGCAAAAAAATAATTCCTAAGAAATTCAGATTGGAATGGACTTATCCCCATAGGAACACAAGGAGATGGTGAATTTATTCAGAAAATTCAAAAGACTTGTTTACATGGTCCTATAAGGATATGTTGGGTAAGCTTGGGTGTTGTCCATCAATAAATGGATACTTGTCCTATGAAATGGAAACATCATATATGAAGCCAGAATAAACTTAATTAGAGGAGATGTTATGAAAGATATCAACGCTGGATTTCTCAAAATAGCTATACACCTAGAATGGATTACTATTGAGGCAGCTATCACCATGAAAAGGTATGAGACACATCGAGATCGATTCGAGAAATTATCATCCACACCCTCGACATGTCAAACTTCGACTCAATTTTCTTGCGGACTACTCAGGGTTCTATGTTATGTGGCGTGAAAGGAAGTTTTTGAAATGGAAAGTTCATCCCTTATAGTATGAATAAAAAATCAATCGTCAGAAGTAAATTTGATTTATCGTCATAAATCATTTGTGTTTTGATAAGAAAATGAAAATGCGGGACATGCAAGTCGAAGATTTAGCCTTCAAAGGAAATCGAGCAGTGTCTCAAATCTAAAGAAAGAAAATTGTAAATCCAACAAGGAAGGTCCTTTCATCACCAAGATAAAACTGTTTGGAAAAGCTGTCAGACTTCAAAGATCGTAACGACGTCAAAATGTTGGAATTATTCAACATTTGCCAAATCGAGCTGTACTATAGGAGGCCATCTTTGGCCGAACCAATTTTCCAGTTACTCCGTCTTAATATCTTCTTCTTCAGCCCTTTGCAGCCTTTTTTTTTATAAAAAAAATTGTATTTTTCTTTCTCAACCTGATCATCCAACCTAGGGGAGGGAATGTGTTCGAACTACGTTTTCGTCTGATCCCAAAATTCTGGGGTACGTAGGCAACCTGAGAAATTACTTCAGGCCCAACCACATAAAAAAAAATATTCTTTAGAAAAAATATTCAAAAAAAAATCAAAAATATTGTCAAAATATGAAAGAAAATCCAAATAAAATAATTAAAAGAAATGTCACACAAGGGGCATTTGGGTTTTGAGCCTCAAGTCTCTTTTCTTTCTTAGCCAACTCTTATGCCCACCTATGGAAGTCCTCCTAAATACCACAAGAAAAGGTTTAGGAAAATAGCAAACAAAATCAAGCAATCACTCCAGAAGTTCAGAAAGAAAGAAAAAGAAAAAAAGCCTACAAGTTGAAAATCCGAAAGGACGACTTAGGCAAAAATTAAGGCAAGCTCGCAAGGTTGAAAATCTGAAAGGAGGACCCTTGCAACAATTAGAGCAAAAAAAAATGATAAGCTTGTTGGATCAAAAATTTGAAAAGGTGATCTAGGCAAAAGTTAGAGCACGCTCACTATATTGAAAATTGAAAGGGCGATTTAAGCAAAAATCAGAGCAATCAAAAGGAAATCTCAATCAAGTTGAGAATATAAAAGGCGTATGTGACGATTTTGAAAAATCAAAATTTTCTTGATCAAAATTATTGAGTCGATTTACTGATTTTGGGTACATTGGAAATTTGAATCGATTTTTTTTCTATAAAATAGATATGTAAGTTAACTCAATGATTTTGACGCATGTGACCATTTTGGAAAATCAAAATTTCTTTGATCAAAATTATTGAATCGATTCACTGATTTTGGGTACATTAGAAATTTGAATCGATTTTTGTTTTCTATAAAATGGATATGTGAGTTAAATCAATGATTTTGACGCACATAATGATTTTGGAAAATCAAAATTTCCTTGATCAAAATTGTAAGTCGACTCATTAATTTTAGGTACATTAGAAATCTGAATCGATTTTTTTTCTATAAAATGGATATGTGAGTTAAATCAATGATTTTAACGCAAGTGGCGATTTTGAAAAATCAAGATTTCCTTGATCAAAATTGTTAAGTCAACACACTGATTTTGGGGACATTGGAAATTTGAATTGATTTTTTTTTATAAAATGGATATGTGAGTTAACTCAATGATTTTGGTGCACAAGGCGATTTTGAAAAATCAAAATTTCCTTAATCAAAATCATTGAGTCGACTAACTGATTTTGGGTACATTAGAAATTTGAATCGATTTTTGTTTTCTATAAAATGAATATGTGAGTTAATTCAATGATTTTGGCGCACGTGACGATTTTAGAAAATCAAAATTATTGAGTCTACTAACTGATTTTGGGTATATTAGAAATTTGAATCGATTTTTATTTTCTATAAAATGAATATGTGAGTTAAATCAATGATTTTGACGCACGTGACGATTTTAGAAAATCAAAATTTATTTAATCAAAATTATGAGTTGACTCACTGATTTTGGGTGTATTAGAAATTTTGATCAATATTTTTTTCTATAAAATAGATATGTGAGTTAAATAAATGATTTTGACGCATGTGACGATTTTGAAAAATCAAAATTTCCTTGATCAAAATTATTGAGTCGATTAACTGATTTTACGTACACGAAAAATTTAAAATCGATTTTCTCAATAAAAATCAACGAGTTGACTCACTGATTGTAATACACATGACAATTCAAAAAATTAAATTTCTTTGGTTAGAAATGTGTGGGTTAACTCACTAATTTAATGCACATAATAATTCAAAATCGAATTTCTTTGATAAAATGTTGTTAATGAGCTAATTCACTAATTTTGTATACATGACATTGAAAATTGATTTCATACTCCTCAAAATGTGATCGAATTGATCAATTATTTTTTATGCCACGTGAACCTTACTAAATCATGGGGTTCCATCATGCAAAATTTCAAAATCCATGTAGTTATTTTAACTGTAAGATTCGTTTAGTAAATCCGATGTAATTCGGTGATGATTAGGCCTTAATTTGATCTTTAATTTTTGAATGTTGACCATAAGATATTTTTGGATCATAGTAGAGACTGATCATCTTGATTAGGCGGGTTCAGTGCCTAATACCTTCTGAAACCCGTAATCTGACCCTTACCCATTACTTGTGGACCAATCCGATCCATTTTGGAGTTATATATGGTTCTTAGACCTAAACTAGGTGGCGACTCCATATTCTTTAAAAATTCTCGAGATACGTAATCATACATTTATCCGCTATTTAACAGACGGAGAGGGTCGAGGTGATTTCAATAGCGACTCCATTGTAGACATTTAGGGTACAAACTTAACCCGATCTAGGACTATCCTTAGGTTGACTTTTTTCCTTGAGTCAACTCAATTGACTCAAAGAAACTCTTAGATTATGCTAGATTTTGTCCTTTATTTCCTTGGCATGTGATTAGGTATGTTCAATTATTTATTTATGTTGATTAGATATATTTGATTTGTATGGTTGGATATTTGCGAAAAAAACGTCTTGGGCGCACTTTGTCCTTTTGCACACACTCACGAGCATACATATTCATATTTATACCATGTCATATCCTTATAAACCCAGTAATCGGATCTAAGCTAACCTGGTTCTTCGAGATACGGAGAACGCCTGTGAATGCTACAACTTTAGTGCAATACCTTTGGTTATATCAAACTGGAACACCACGTACTGCTTGACCAGATAAAACTGGGATAGTATATCGATGTTTCGGACTGAAGTGACCTAAACTTTGTCCTAACCTAGCCTCAATCATATAGTAAGCCTAGAACTTAGGTGCGGTCCTATTAGGCCATGACTCGAATCGACCATAAGTGCTCCCGAATTTTTTTTTTAATCTAACCAAAAAGTAAGTAGGTGGACCAATCCATACCGTTCAAATTGAACCCACAACATCGGTCCAACCCAATAAATGTAATTAAGAAGTTGTGTTGACTAATCGCTTTCAAATCCATTGGCCAGATTGGTAAGTTGATCTTTCAGATCAATATATGAGCAAATCGAGTTAATTGATTTAATAAAATGTCAATGAGGTGATATATCATTTTTTGGATCCATTGGGTATAATCGGTCCAAATGCGATAACTGAGCTTCTTTTTCCAACCAATTCTATTCAATGGATTAGACCTTTCTTTTAAATCAGAATGGTTAAATCACATTAAAGATCATACCAAAATAAGACGTGGCTTGTTTTTAATGTGTTAGTAATAGGAGTTAGTTTCTTTTAGTTAGATGACTCATGATGATATACGATTGTTGATGGATCGAGCCTTAGACGCATTCACCACTGTCGAGAAGTACAATTTTGGAGCATATGGACTTCAAAGCGTATTTTTCCTCAAGTCAGTGAATGTCAACTGGAACCTCTTATGTGCCGCGACCAATTTCTAAGACCCAAATTACCACGTATTCCGTTTTGATTCAGTCATACTTTCCCCAACTCATGAAGATTATTGCAATATTATGGGGATAAGCACATTGGGTCCAATGATTCGTCTTCCAATGAAATTCAAATTCACAAAAAAACTCTCAAAAAGATTAGGAGTTAAGCCTAAAAAAACAAGAAGATTCACAAATCACAGTTTACTAAACATGCGAAGACTTCTAGAAATACACCGAACTCCTAAACACAAAAGTCCTGGGGATTTTGCTTCGAAACCTCATAGGAAGGCTAGAGATTTTACTTTATGTCTGGGGGTATTGTCAACATATTTTCTGGTTTCATTTAAGATAGGTCATCAGTTACCAGGCTTCTTCGTAGATATTACCGGACAACTTAAAAACAAGGTTAACCTAGTCCCCACAATACTCGCCAAGACTTTTGAGGGATTATCAAATGAGAATGCACTATAAGGGACAGGATTTCGAAGAAGTCTACATTTGCTTCATCTATGGTTATATATCCGATTTCGCATCGCAGAATTCCCGCAAATCAGGAAAAGTAAATGGAAAAAATTCGTAGGAAAAGAAACATTGGTGGACTTTGCATCCATGAAAGACTGGAGGGACTGGCTCTCAAATTTGACTACACAAGATGTAAATTTGGATAGATTGGGATCAAGAATGGATGAAGGCATCATGCTTACTTCAAAAGGGTCTGATCATGTAATGTTCACTGGTTTGTTGAATACATCTTTCTATTGTCCAAGGATGATACCAGGACAGATAGGATTCCCTTCATGGATCCCAATGCTCCCGATGAATCGACATCCTATTAAGGAGCTGACTGTGCACTTGGTGGAACACATATCTACCGCTTGGGATCATCGGATGCTTACTAAATCAGAATATCAACAAGCATTCAAGAAGCAGAAGAGAGGAATTGAAGAGCATGACTAAAAAAGTAGGGTCCTAGATCGAGTCGTTTTTGCTTTAAGAGGAGAGTCTCCTCATTTCTTTTGTGTTCGCATTTGTCTTATTGGTACGATTTTTAATGAGAAGTCTCTTTCAATAAAGCCTTAATTAACAATAAATCACCTCATCAGACATAAGATCGATCAGCACAACTCATCAATTATAATAATAAAAGCAAATGCTATCAAAAGGGATCACTTACCTACCACCAATTCTTAATTCACCTTTGATGGGGTTTCATGATACTATTGCGCCCAAACTTAAAAGTCCGCCACCTAGTTGGAGTCGAGAGTCAGGTCATTTGGAAAGAACGTCAACACTAAACGAACCATTAAAGATGGCTTCTGAATCTGAACTCGTGGAAATTCATAAGATCTTGACGGTCTTTGCAATGGATATGAATAACATTAAGAGCAAGGTAGAAGTATTAGAACAGATCACTGAATCAGCAAGAGACCACCCTAACGATCAAATGGGCAATAAATCGAAAGGTAGCACGGCTAAGAATCTGGATGAGGTTTATGAGCTTGACGAAAATGAGAAGCATTTTAATGAGAATCCAATGTTCGCCAACAGAATAACTCAGTTGGAAACAGCCGTGAAGAACATAAAAGGGATTGATGAAATCGCGGCAAGAATAGAGGCTTTTGAATCAAATTCTTAAGATCCATCTGGTAGAAAAATTTGTAATGCCAGAAATGAAAAAATAAAATGGAGTAGGCTACGCAAAAATGCATCTCAAGGTATATGTCACCAACATGTGCACAATGGGCCTCAGTGAGGAACATATGACATTGTTGTTCTAACGTACTCTGTCAGGATCAACACTACGATAGTTGATGTCCCAAGATCCAGCTATAATAGGGACATGGGAAAATATGTCAAGGATGTTCTCACACCAGTACAAGTACATCATTGAAATCAAAACTTCTCGAAGGGATTTGGAATCCACTAAGCAGAAGAATGGGAAAACATTTACTGATTTCATTAGTCGTTGGAGCGCTAAAGCTGCACAGATGTGGGATAGACCATCAGAAAAGGAATAAGTGACAATCATCTTGAAAAACCTCTCGCAGGGGTATGCTCAGCATTTAGTTGCCCAGTATCTCCCCACATTCGAATCCCTTTTACAAGCTGGAAGCCAACTTGAGGATGCTTTTACCTCTGGGATCCTTTCTAACTTTTCTGACAATAAAACCAAAAAACACATCACTAATTCCAAACTCAACGTCAACCATGCCTATATAGTCAACACTTCCACCACCCCAGTTCAACCCACAGCTCGAACCAATAATCAGGCAAATTTGGGTATAGCCCCCCTCAATAGTTCACAAATCTAGGGATGACCCTAACTATAACTTTTCAAAAACTATTGAAAAAATGGCTTCTCACCCCTCTCCAACCATGACCTCTGCCAAACCCCTTACCAGTTTCACATAACCCTAATATTTTTTGCGAATTCCATCAAAACTCTGGTCATCATACTGACCGATGCATCTATCTCCGTCATGCCATACAAATCTCATTGATGATTAAAAAAAGTCATCATTCCTACCCCCAACACCGCCAAATGTCACTACCAATCCACTACCTGCATATCAACCTCCGCTAACACTGAATATGGTCTCCAACACTCAACTATCATTCGATCCAGCCTCTCTCATCCATCCAATTTACACCAAACCGCCCAGTTATCCCCTTGTTGGAATAACTTTCACTGATGAGGTCTATGCCACAAGCCATGAACCATTTGATCTAACTGAAGATGAATCATAATGTCTATCCCCACCTCGCTACGATAACCCATCATATGCCAGCTACCTCTTGACACAAATGATCTCAAAACATCCATTCTCTACAACGGATGAAGATCCTTACCTATTGGTCAAAAAGACGAGCCATTTCAACTCTATTATGATGAAGTCAAGCACATGACATGGGGAGGAAGAGTCTTTAAACCACCGAAACTCAGTACTGACAATCCAGCAGCTTTGGCAAGAAAGAAAAAAAGTAGACCCCATCTAGGAAACCATTGAAGAGGAAGATATTGTGATCAAACAGCTAAAAGAGGTAGGCGCCAACATTTCAGTTTGGGGTTTGCTCATAGCCTCCACAGCTCACAGGGAAGCTGTTCTCAAAGCATTAAGCACAGCCTAAGTTTCCTTCGATACATCTCTAGATCAACTAGCCAGTATAGTATGGGCAACCTATGCTGAAAATAGTCTGTCTTCTCAGACTCAGATCTCTCAAAAGAAAGACCGAGCCACACAAAACCGCTACACATTACAATTGATTGCAATGGAATGAGAGTCCCTCTAGTCTTGGTAGATAATGGAAGTGCACTAAATGTCTGTCCTTTGAAGATCGCAACTTACCTCGAGTTCAAGACAGAAGACTTCAAACCAACTAGCCAAGGCGTCAGAGCTTACGATAATACGAAAAGGGATGTACTATGGACTTTACAGCTACGAATATCCATGGGTATAACAGATTTCCCTGTGGAATTCCAAGTCTTGGATATTCAGTCATGATTCAACCTATTAATAGAGAGACCGTGGTTGCATCAAATCAAGGTCGTACCTTCTACTTTACATCAGAAGATTAAATTTATCAAGAACGGTTTGGTGATCACACTTCATGGGGATGCTAAAATTATGGGGATTGTGAACGAAATAGAAACGAATGATAAGTCGCTGCCTAAAATTCAATCAAAACAAAAAGAAATACAACTCAGCGGGTTTGAATTTGAAAATATTCATGTTGTTTAGTGGGATGATTCTGCAAAAGAGCTGGATCCTATCGATAATACATTCAGTTGTTGTGTGGCCAGCATGTTCAAAAGCATGAGATTCTCCTAGGCATGAGCTTTGGTCGTAGACAACAGGGGATCAAAGCCGCACCAGCCATTCAAAAAGTAGTTGGGATATTCGGATCGGGGTACAAATCTACCAAAGAAGACTGGGCCCGATATTGGAAGACAAGGAAAGATAAGGCGAATGCAATAAGACAAGGACATGTCGCTGATCTGATCAAAATGAGGCCTTATCGCAAAACCTTAATAGGCGTTTCATGAAAGTAGGGGAAGATTTCCCTTATTGTGACTTTTCAGAACCCTTCATCGACCACCTCACAGGTACTCGTCAACCAAGATTTGAGATTTTTTTTTGGATGAGTTGGCTTGACAAGGAAAAAGACAGAGCATCTGAAGAATTTGAAGAAGTAAATGATTGGCAGATGACCATGGATTCACTCAATATCGTTCAGATGTTTCTCGAAGAAGGAAACATGTCAGTCTTGTCAGTCAAGAGTAGTACTCAAAACCCACAGTCTGTAATCAAACCCGCAGTCGGGTCTATTTTCAATTAGCATGTAACGAGTCCTTTCCTGTATGTCGAGTCTAGTCATGTTAAGTCCGTTGAGTCCGTAGTAAGTCCTATCACCCCATCTATCTTTAATGAAATAGAATAAGTTTTTGATTACCCCGAGTGCAATAATGATTTAACTGATAATATAAATTCGAAAGACGAATCTTCTGACGAAGAGATTCCTATCGAATTAATTAAATTACTTGAACAAGAAGATGAACGTCGGATTCAACCTGTAATGGAAGAAACATAATTAGTCAATCTCGGGACTAAAGAAAATCCTCAAGAGATTCAAATTGGAGTCGCCTTATCTCCTGAGGAACGCAAAGGGATAATAGATTTGCTCAGAAAGTTCAAAGACATAATCGCATGGTCATATGAGGACATGCCAGGAGTAAGTACAGATATTGTTCAACATCGGATTCCATTGCATCCCAATGCTCGGTCAGTATAGTAAAAAACTCCCACATATGAAGTCAGAATGGACTTTGAAGATTAAGGAAGATGTTACTAAGCAGGTCAATACCGGATTCTTAGAAGTGGTAGAATACCCAGAATGGATTGCTAATGTAGTCCCAGTTCCCAAGAAAGATGGAAAAGTGAGAATGTGCGTGGACTTCAGAGATTTAAATAAGGCTAGTTCGAAAGATAGCTTTCCTTTGCCTCACATAGATGTATTAGTCGATAATACAACAGGGTATTTATGGATGGGTTTTCGGGGTACAACCAAATAAAGATGGACCCTTGTGACATGCAAAAGACATCATTTATCACGCAATGGAGAACCTATCAGAGAACAGCTACAACCTTATTGTCGAGGTCTATGTGGATGACATGATAGTGAAATTCAAAGAACGATCGGGACACGTCGCTGTACTAGAGAAGTTTCTCAACAGGATTGAAAAATACCAGTTACGCCTTAACCCGAAAAAGCGCGTATTTGGAGTGACTTCTAGAAAATTGTTAGGATTCGTGGTTAGTTAAAGAGGGATCGAAGTAGACCCTGAAAAAATCAAAACTATACAAGAAATGGCGCCTCCTAAGATTGAAAAGCATATTCGAGGGTTTTTAGGCAGAATTCAGTATGTCAGCAGATTCCTCGTTCAGCTCACCAATGTATGCGAACCTATATTCAAGCTTCTCAAGAAGAACAAGCCGACAATATGGAATGAGCAATGCCAAAAAGCTTTCGACTAAGTCAATGAGTATTTCTCAAATCCACCCATTTTGGATCTGCCTACCCCGGGTGAACCTCTTCTCCTTTACTTGTCAGTCACGGAAGAAGCTATGGGATGCATGTTAGCACAGAATGACAGAGACAATCACAAAGAAAGGGCCATATACTATATCAGCAAGAAGATGTTAGAGTACGAACAAAAGTATTCAACTCTCGAAAAGACCTGCCTAGCACTAGTATGGGCTACTTAAAGACTTCGGCATTACATGCTCTCCCATTCAATCATTTTGTTATCTCAGATGGACCCCCTAAAATATCTCTTCGAGAAGTTGGCATTGACAGGAAGAACTGTACGGTGGTTGTTGTTGTTCTCAGAATTCAATATTACACATGTTACACATAAGTCTGTCAAGGGAAGAGCAATAGCAGAATACTTGGTTGATCACCTAGTGGTAGAAGGAACAAGACATATCGATCAATTCCCAGATGAAAGTATCCTGAACCTTGAAGAAGAATCACGAGACAGAGTATGGCAATTATACTTCGATAGAGCGGCGAATCAAAATGGGTATGGAATAAGGGCAGTCTTGTTCTCTACCGAAGGATGCCACATACCGATCGCTATTAAGCTAGCTTTCTCCAATACTAATAATGCAACTAAATACGAAACGTGCATCGCCGGACTTGAGGCTGTTTGGAATCTAGGTATCATAAAAATTGAAGTATTTGGAGCTTCAGCTTTGGTTATTGTAGACACCCCATTTTTGCATCTGCTTGATTAATCAACTCGTCAACCCGATTGCAATGATTCCCAATGATGGATGTGTATTCCATTGCTTTATTTTGTTACCAGATGTGTTTCAGAAATCCGGATGAGGTATCTTGAACTGACAAAACATTAGAAACCACGCTACGCTAGAAAAATACGATCCCAGAAACATAGAAATCATCATCTTTCAGACAAAAAGAAGCTTCACGATAAAAATCACTAAAAAACTATCAAATTACCAAAATACCCTTAATATCAAAATGACCCTAGAGCCTACGTTACGCTTAGGAAAACTCTCTCAAACACATAAAACAACAAATCAAAATCAAATAAATCATTTAACCAATGTTCACAGAATTCGACAAAATTACGAAAAATGCCCCTCATAAAGTTCATGACCATTTCACACAAAAAATTTCATAAATGACAAAAACTAATATTTACATTAAATTCCTTACGAAAAATCTATTCTAAAACATCTTAGAACATTAAAAACCAACTTAAAACGTAAAAAGTCCTCTCCGGGGGTAAAATGGTAATTTCATAATTTTCATAATTAAAAATTTTGAAATTAATAAATAAAATATTAAATAATTAAAGTAAAACATTAATGAAATTAATTTAAAATTTTAAACTAAAAAATCGATCAATCGGACTTTCAAGTAAAATTGTTGAGGGTTCGTGAGATATTTCTATAAGGACCCCTCCATTTGGGGGTCCAAAGAATTAAAGATATAATAGAGGGGGGTTCTCCAAAAATTTAAATCCAATCAAGCAAGACTAAGGTCAAGGTATTAAAGTCAAACAAGTGAGACTAAAGTCAAAATTAAAGTCAATTAAGCAAGACTGAAGTCAAGATATTAAAAGTCAAAATATTAAAAGTCAATCAAATAAGACCAAAAGTCAAAATCATAATAGAATTCTAATTAAATAATAACTCTATTTAATAGAGTTCTAACTAAAAAACAATTTCACCTAAAACAATTCTAATTAAAATACAACTCTACTTAAAACAATTTTAACTAAAACACAACTATAATTAAAAGAACTCTAATTAAACATTAACTCTATCAAAATCAACCCCTAAAAAATCTATAAATAGAGGTGCTCACACCCTATTTTCGTATCAAATCATAAATCCTAAGAGAAGTAGGTCTAAAAGCCCCTTGGCCTCCCATAAACCCTAGTTTTGGAGTCCCAACTCCTTACCTAACATCCCTCCTTCGATTTTAGCCTAAGAAACTCCTAAAAGCCTTCCAAAAACATCTCAAAATCCACAACAAACTTAAAGAATTCAGATCCAAGGAAAAAAGAGATACCTTGCCTCGGAGATCGAAAATCAAATCCGGAGACAGAACGAAGCAAGAAGTACGGTACAAGGAACAACTTTTGTCGGATCTGAGGGAACAAAGTCTTTGCTATCGGAAAGGTATAATTTTTATTTTATTATTTTTTTCTTATTATTTAGATTTTTAGCAATGTAATTTATTTGGAAAGTTAGTAGAGACCGGCTTCGACCGGGCGGGGTTGGTGCCTACACCTTCCAACCCCGTAACATGATCCCCGAATTTAGTTTTTTCTGTTCTAGATTAGTTCTTTATCTATTTAGAGTCATTGATCGATTCCTAGACCGTAACAACTAGGTGGCGACTCCCAAACCTCAAGGGTCAAAAGCGAATCCGCGCACCCCGCGGATCGAGGACGCTTTCAGTTATACATCAGTCGTTGGAAGATTGAAAAACTAAGGATGTGAAACTAAAACCCTATCACGAATATCTACTAAATTTAATAAGAAAGTTCAAAATCATCCTATTCAAACATCTGGCAAGGGAAGAAAACAGATTCGTTAACGCTCTGACTACCCTCTCTTCAATGATCCATTTGTCTTTAGGAATGGAACTAAGGCCTATCAGAGTCGAAATTAAAGATAAACCTGCATATTGCCATCAGGTCTACATCGCTGCTCGACTCCCTGGTGAAAAGTCATGGTAGACTGACATCTAGAAAGTATTGGAAAAACAAAAGTTCCCAGTTGAAGCGTCAAGGAAAAAACGACAAACCCTACAGAGATTCGCATTCTAGTTCATCTTGTGCGTAGAAAACTTATATAAGAGATCTTATGATGGAATTCATTTGTCATGTGTTGATGAAAATCAAGCTGAATGGATAATGGAAGAGTTGCATTCCGAAGACTATGGACCGTATATGAGTGAGAAAATGTTAGCCAAACGAATCATAAGACATGGGTATTATTGGCCAACAATGGAAACAGACTATCATCACCTGGTCAAGACTTGCCAGAAATGCCAAGTACATGCTAACCTCATACATGTACCTCCATCTCAGTTAATTGGTTTAACTGTGCCATGGCTATTTTCTGTCCAGGGTATCGACATAATTGGCAAAATCACACCTAAAACATCAAATAGACATGATTACATTCTCGTGGCCATTGATTATTTTACAAAATGGGTGGAGGCCACTTCATATGCTATTCTCACTGCATCCAAAGTTGCCAAGTTCATCCAAACACATATTATCAGTCGATATGGGGTATCTTCTAAACTAATATCTGATAACGGGTCACACTTCAAAACTGAAGTTATTACTTTATGTTCAAAGTTCAAGATCCGACACCACAAATCATCACCCTACCGTCCCCAGACTAACGGAGCCGTTGAAGCAGCCAATAAGAATCTCAAGACGATCATCAGGAAGATGTGTCAATCGCATAGGGATTGGTCTAAAAAATTATCATTTGCGCTCTAGGCAACTGTACTTCGATACGATCTTCCACCAGAGCCACCCCTTATTCATTAGTGTACGGAATTAAAGCTGTTTTACCAGTTGAAATGGAAATCCCGTCCCTTAAGATTCTAATGGAAAGTCAGTTATCAGAAGTAGACTGAGTTCGTCACTAGTACGAATAGTTGAACTTAATTGATGAAAAATGACTTAGAGTTCTGTATCATGTGCAAGCTTATCAGAGAAGAGTCGCTCGAGCATTGGGTAAAAGGGTTAAAGTTCGCAACTTACCAGTCGGAGACCTAGTACTCAAAGAAAATTGAGCACCCATCTTCGATCCTAGAGGTAAATTCATACCCAATTGGGGAGGTCCTTTCATTATCAAAGAGGTGCTGCCTAGGAAAACTGTCAAACTCCAAGATCACGATAGCGTCGAATTACTAGAACTAACAAACCTTGACCAGATCAAGTAGTACTATATTTGAGGAGACCATCTTCGGTCGAACCAATTTTCTTGTTTCCCTATCTTTTTTCTCAGCCCATTGTAGCCATTTAAAAAAAATATTTTTTCTTTCTTAGCCCGATCACCAAACCTAGGGGAGGGAATGTGTTCGAACTACGTTTTGATCTGGTCCCAAAATTTTGGGGTACGTAAGCAACCTGAGAAATTACTTCCGGCCCAACCAGTTCAAAAAATAAAAAAATATATATATTCCCCCACCAAGAAAAAATTGTCAAAATGGGGAAGGAAAATAAAACTATTTTAAAGGAATGCCACATAAGGGACATTCGGGTTCTTGAGCCTCAAGTCTCATTTCTTTCTTAGCCTACTCCTAAGCCCACCTATGGAAGTTCTCCTAAGTACCACACGAAAAGGTCAAGAAAAATAGCAAGCGTGATCAGATAGTAACCCCAGAAGTTAAAAAAAAAACCTGCTAGGTTGAAAACCCGAAAGGGCAGTTTAGGCAAAAATTAAGCCAAGCTCGCAAAGTTGAAAATCCGAAAGGACAGGCCTTGGCAACGATCAGAGCAAAGAAAAAGAAAATTATAAGCTCGCTAGATCAAAAATCTCAAAAGGCGGTGTAGATAAAAATTAGAGTAGGCTTGCTAGATTGAAAACCTGAATAAACAATCTAAGCAAAATATAGAACAATCAAAAGAAAATCTCCGTCGAGTCGAGAATCTGAAAAAACGAGCCGAGTCAGAGCACCAGAAATCTAAATGACCAAGCTTCAATACCCAATTTAAGTCAGGCAAAGACTTAGAAGCCACATGTATCTCATCTACGACTGATCTGAAAAAGTTACTTTCCTAAGCGAGCCAAAGGGGAAAGAACGTGATCTCCAAGATGAATTTCAAAAGTGAATATTTGTTTCCAGCAGATGAGCCTGACTCATGATCTTCAATAAAGTCGAAATTAAAAATGAATCCTTATTGCACTTGTGGTAATCTAAGACTTTTAATTTTCATATTGAGGGGCACTTCTCCTTTTGTTCGGAAGCATATTTATTTTCCCCTACATTAGGGGCATGTCTTTTCAAAATATGTTCAGTTATCCCTAGTGTAAGGTTCTATCAAACTAGGAGCATTTTTTGTTCTTAAACCTGATCAATTCCAGCCCCAAAGGATAAGGAAAATCTAAAATTAAAGGTTATCCTTTCGATAGCATTTTTGAGAAACCCCTAAGGTTCAAAAAAAGTAAAAATGTTGACCTGACCTTTATAAAAAAAAATTTGGTTCCTATGGAATGAATTTTACTCCAATCTTTTACTCAGGCCTGTTCAGATTTTACTCCTACCTGCTCAAATTTTGCTCAAACCCACCGAGATTCATCTCGGATTTTACTCAGACCTACTCAGATTTTGCTCAGATCGGCCGAAATTCTTTCTCGAATTTTGCTCAGACCTGCCGAGATTCGTCTCGGATTTTCCTCAGACCTACTTAGATTTTGCTCAGATCTACCGAGGTATTTTCTCGGATTTTGGTCAGAATTGCCGAGATTCTTTCTTGAATTTTGCTCAAATCCGCCTAGATTCGTCTCGAATTTTACTCAAACCTACTCAAATTTTGCTCAAACCTGCTGAGATTCTTTATCAGATTTTGCTCAGACTTGTCGAGATTCTTTTTCGAATTTTACTAAAACCCGTCGAGATTCGTCTCGGATTTTACTCAGACCTGCCGAGATTCTTTCTCGGATTTTGCTCAGACCTGCCGAGATTTTTTCTCGAATTTTACTCAGACCCGCCGAAATTCGTCTCAGATTCGCCGAAATTCGTCTCAGATTTTACTCAGACCTACTCAGATTTTGCTCAGACCTGCCGAGATTTGTCTCGAATTATTCTCAGACTTGCTCAGATTTTGCTCGGACTCGTTGAGATTCTTAATCAAATTTTGCTCAAACTCGTCGAGATTCGTCTCGAATTTTACTCAGACTTGCTCAGATTTTACTCAAACCTGCTCAAATTTTGCTCAAACCTGCCAAGATTCTTTTTTGGATTTTGCTTAGACCCGTTGAGATTATTCTCGGATTTTTCCTCAGACCTTATGTTTAGTTTTTCTCAAATTAGGCTCAGTTTATGTTCAGATTTTTCTCAGTTTTATCTGATAAAAAAAATGTTGCTCGAATTTTATGTTGACCTTACATAGTTTGCAATCCTCCCAGCATGAATGTGCAGAATAGAGATGCGCATTTTCGAAATCATCACTACACAATGGCACACACGTGCACTCGCATTGCATTTGCATTAGTCAAAGAGAATTTTTTAAAATTCAAGGATTTGACATTTTTTCCCAAGGAAAGGTTAACCCTCAAAGATCTGGACACTTCGACAAATTGTCGAATCAGGCTGCAAAATGGACTGTCACTAGCTTTGGCTTTTAGATGTCACATTATCTACCACAATAGATTAGACATCTAGTTTGCTTCCACCTTCTGTCAAAGAGGGGCATCTGTAGACACCCCATTTTTGCATCTGCTCAATTTGACAATTCGTCAGCCGACTGTTGTGGATTCCTAATAATGAGCATAAAAGAACTCGAAGGCTTGTGAGTAATGCTTGATTCCTTCTGTTTCTAGTCTTTTCATCCCCCTACTCGTCACGACTCAACATAGAAATTTATGCACGCTTAGGATCGCTACACCTTACACCCGATTTAACAAGCACGTACGCTTAGGTTCGCTACACAGTTCGACAACTTAGAGACTTCGCTACACTAGAAAAATATAACTTTGAAACTTAGAAATACTCACATAGTGACTGAAAAAAACCTCACGCTAAAATTTGAAAAAAATTCATAAAAATTACCAAAAATGATTAAAATACCCTTTATAAATTTCGTACCTCCGAAAAATCTTGAAAGTACTTCCATTGCACTCAAAATACAATTTCAAGTCTAACGAGACCCAAATCGATGAAAATAGATAAATCTATAAACAAAATCACAAAAATGATGAAAATACCCCTCATAAATTTCGGACCTCCGAAAATCTCGAAAATACCTCCATTGCACTTAGAATATGATTTCGAGTCTAACGGATCCCAACTCGATGAAAATAGAAAAATTCAAGAAACATTGTCAAAAAAATCATAAAAATGACCAAAATGCCTCTCAATATCCAACTCTAACATAAAGACCTTGATCACTAGGTAAATAAAATTCAAAATCAAACTAAAATTCAATCATAGGAACCAATTTAAAAATTCAAATCAAATTTTAACCAAAAATTAAAATAAAATTCAAATTAAAAATTAAACTAAAATTTAACCAAGATCAAATTAAAATTCAAATTTAACAACAATTTAAAATCGAAAATCAAATTAAATTTTAATTAAAATACAAAATAAAAATTAAACTAAAATTTAATCAAGAAACCAATTAAAATACAAAATCAAAATCAAAATTTAAATACCAAACTTAAATATCAAATTAAAATATCGATAAAAACCAATTTAAATTCAATTCAAAATCAAATTAAAAATCAAGTTGAAAATTATTCGAATCAATCAAATCGATCAACCAATCAAATTAAAATCAAAATCAAATTAAACTTGAATCAACCAAATCAAATTTTAAAATCAAATTAAAATTCAAAATCAAATTAAAAAAATTCAAAATCAAATCATAATCAAACAAAGTCAAATTAAAATCCAATCGCTTAAACAAAATGAAAATTAAAATCCATCAAACTTTTAAATCAAAATCCAATCCATCGATTACAATTAAAATTAAAATCAAATCCACTAATTAAAATCGATCAACCAAATTAAAAATTAAAATCGACCAATCGAATTCAAAATTAAATCAATCAACCAAAAATAAAATCCACTCGATCAAATTGAAATCAAAATTCGATGGAATTAAAATCGAGTTCCAACCAACCAATCAATTTAATGGTCTATAAGAGATCATTAAGATGAGTAACGTGGGATTATCACCCTCATTCTCCAAAAATAAAAAAATAAAAAAAGAGAGAAAGAAAAAAACATGGACACATATTTTCTTCTATAACTCTCACTTCCCCATGTCCTACATCTCCCTCTCTTTCCAACTTCTTATAACTACCCATGTCCTCCATCATCTCTCCCTCTCTCATATTTGATGGTAGAACCACTATAAAAGAGGATCAAAGGAACCAATTAAGGGAGAAAAAATGTTTTGAAGCAACATTTTTTCCACCATTAAACCTACAACCTTCTTTAAAAAAAAGAAAATCACACCTTCTTCTCCGTTAACGTCTTCAACTCCTCTCTTTCACGTTGGACGGCAACCCCACTCCTTCTTCTTCTCCATTTTAAAAATAAAAAGAACCTGCAACAATCATATTTTTCTATTAACATTTTTTTGTCCTCTTCAAACAAAAAAAAAATCAAGAATAGAAGATACCCCCCAATCATCTTCTTTCTTATTTTTCTTCCTTTTCACTACATCCTTTTTTTTAACCATTCAAACAACTCAAAAAAAAATAATAATAAATATAAAAAAATAAAAAATTTATTTTTGAGAAAAATTCACACATCAAATTCGCAAGATCACGACACTACTCACAAGCTATTTCAAATTTTTGTTAAAGGAATCCAAACGTCAGAAATCATTCGGTATAGATAATTTTTCTTATTTTATTTACTTTTTTATTTTATTTATTTATTCTTGATTTCATAATTTTTTATGTACCTAAATGAATTTGTCCATTTTTGAGGTGTACGTGGTACTAATCACAATTTTTAAAGTTAATGAAATATTGATGGATCAACCAATTGATTATTAATATCATCGGATCGATTTCCTCATTTTATAATATTAATGGATTAATTAGTTGATTTTACGAAATATATGGGCTAATTCATTAAGTTTGGCCCACGTGGTGATTTTGAAAAATCAAGATTTCCTTTATTAAAATTGTTAAGTCGACTTACTGATTTTCAGGACATTAGAAATTTAAATCGATTTTTTTTTCTATAAAATGAATATGTAAGTTAACTCAATGATTTTGACGCATATGGCAATTTTGAAAAATCAAAATTTTCTTAATCAAAATTATTGAGTCGATTCACTGATTTTAGGTACATTGAAAATTTGAATCGATCTTTTTTTCTATAAAATGGATATGTAAGTTAACTTAATGATTTTGGCGCATGTGACGATTTTCGAAAATCAAAATTTTCTTAATAAAAAATTATTGAGTCGATTCACTGATTTTGGGTATATTAGAAATTTAAATCGATTTTATTTTTTATAAAATGGATATATAAGTTAAATTAATGATTTTGGTGCAAGCAGCGATTTTAGAAAATCAAAAATTCATTGATCAAAATTGTGATTCGACTCACTGATTTTGGATAAATTAGAAATTTGAATCGATTTTTTTTCTATAAAATGGATATGTGAGTTAAATTAATGATTTTGGCACAATTAATGATTTTAGAAAATCAAAATTTCTTTATTCAAAATTATTGAGTCGATTCACTGATTTTGAGTACATTAGAAATTTGAATCAATTTTTATTTTCTATAAAATGAATATTTGAGTTAAATCAATGATTTTGGCACATGTAACGATTTTGAAAAATCAAAATTTCCTTGAAAAAAATTGTGAGTCGACTCATTGATTTTAGGTATATTAAAATTTTGAATCGATTTTTTTTTATAAAATGGATATGTGAGTTAAATCAGTGATTTTGACGCACGTGACGATTTTGAAAAATCAAGATTTCCTTTATTAAAATTATTGAGTCAACTCACTAATTTTGGGGACATTGAAAATTTTAATCATTTTTTTTCTAGAAAATGGATATGTGAGTTAACTCAATGATTTTGGCACACATGGCGATTTTGAAAAATCAAAATTTTCTTAATCAAAATTATTGAGTCAACTAACTGATTTTGGATACATTAGAAATTTGAATCGATTTGTTTTCTATAAAATGGATATCTGAGTTAATTCAATGATTTTGGCGCATGTGGTGATTTTGAAAAATCAAAATTATGAGTTGACTCACTGATTTTGGATATATTAGAAATTTTAATTGATTTTATTTCTATAAAATTGATATGTGAGTTAAACCAATTATTTTGACGTATGTGACGATTTTGAAAAATCAAAATTTTCTTGATCAAAATTATTAAGTCGATACACGAAAAATTTTAAATCGATTTTCTCAATAAAAATCAACGAATCGACTCACTGATTATAATACACGTGGCAATTCAAAAAATCAAATTTCTTTGATTAGAAATGTGTGGGTTAACTTACTAATTTAATGCATGTAACAATTCAAAATCAAATTTCTTTGATAAAATGTTGTCAATGAGCTAATTCACTAATTTTGTGTACATGACATTGAAAATTGATTTCATACTCCTTAAAATGTGACTGAATTGATCCATTAATTTTTGGTGCCACGTAACTCTTACTAAATCGTGGGATTCCATCTTGTGAAATTCAAGAATCCATGTAGTTATTTTAGTTGTAAGATTCGTTTAGTAAATCCGATAATGATTGGACCCTAATTTGACGTTTAGTTTTTGAATGTTGATTGATATTTTAGGATATTTTTGGATCGTATTATAGACTAATCATCTTGATCAGGCGAGTTCGATGCCTAACACCTTTTGAAACCCGTAATCTGATCCCTTACCCATTACTCGTGGACCAACCCGATCTATTTTGGAGTTATCTATGGTTCCTAGACCTAAACTAGGTGACGACTCCCTGTTCTTTAAAAATTTTCGAAATACGTAATCGGACCCCTATCCGCTATTTAGCGGACGACGAGGGTCGAGGTGGTTTCATAGTCAAATGGACATTATCATTGAGTTCAAAAGCATCAAAAAATATATTTTAAGTTGTGAGCATGCTTAAATCTAAGTTTAATATGATAAGTTATGAAAATTTAGGACGTAAGGAGTATTTTGGTCAATAGAAAAAAAATCGATAAGGAATTTAAAAAATTCGAGATACACAGTTCGAATCGATATAATGTAACGAACATAACGGAATATATATATATATGTAAATACAAAAAAATTATTATTTAATTATTATTTTTATATTAAAATATTAAAATAAATTATTTTTATAAAAATGATTGATTTAAACTTATTAAATAGTTAAAAGGGTGAGGTGTAATTAATATAAATAAAATTATTATATTATATTATATATTATTATATTATTATGTTATATAATATAATATTATAATATATTATAAGTTATAAATGTGTTAACAGATTAGATAACCAGGTATATTCCTTTTATATATTATAATATAAGCTGATGTTCATTTGTACCTGTAAAAGACAAACATAAACAAAGATGAGTGAGTTTTGATAGTGGGTTAGTTTATGTTACCTTTAATCGAGATTTAAACATGTTTCAGACGTGAATTAAGATCTGACATTGAAGAATAAAATATCCATGATATCGAGATCTATTTAGTTTTTGGATTATTTTGTCGAATCATCGATGGAATTAACTAGAAAATCATTTTAATATCGCAAGGACATGTAAAATCCAATTGAGAAGGTAGGAAAATTATAATTTCAAATTCGTAGTATAGTTTCAATGAAATCTGTTTTATTTTAATTTTGATAGTTAGTTTCAAATTTATTATTGATTTAAATTTAAAATTCATACATCGAATTGTAGAATAATTCATTTTATATATGTTTCTCTGATATTTTAAAGTTGTTGAATAAAAATAAATGAATTTGGGTGAGTGTAACCTAAAAATCAATTTGTTTAACAAATTAATTTTCAGTGATTTTCATGGAGTGTTAATTTAAAAAATAATTAAGACGCTATATTTTGAAAGTGTATTTTCATGAGGTAATAATTTATTAAAAATTTTGAAATATTTAAGTTTAAAATAGATTCGAGAATTAAAGTCTCAATTATTTAAAATCAAGAATGAGATTCTCGATTAGTTGGAATCGAGAATAAGATTCTCCGCTACATGTGCTTATCTTAGATAATTTTCAGGTTTATAGTATTTTTGAGCATTGTGTAATAGAGTAGGAGATGCAATTAGGATGGTAATCGTGGGATGGTATATCTATTGCTTTATGATATACTGCTACATGTTTATAATTCTAGAATACCTAGGAATATCAACACACTTACAAATTTATTTTAATTTATTTCAAATAAATTTTGAAAAACATAATTATTATTTTTGGTTATCAATTAAAGGGATAATAAATGCCTATAAGATTAACCGGTAGCTATTTCTGGAAACAACTAATTAATTTAGAATAATAAGGGTTTGATATTCTCTCTGGTAATATGGGATACCACTTGAGAATACCATTGTATCTACTATTTAAAAAATTCCTTATTAGAAAATAACAAATTATACTGTAAAGATAGTTTGTAGATGACTAGATTGATTGAATACACATGCATACCAAAGAGGTACGATGAAGTTGACTTGTCAAATGATCATTTACAGTCTATAGTAATTAAACGATTAATCTCCATTAAGAATTAACGACCAACCTGAGCTGAAAAATACGATTAATCAATTATGGTAAATTGTCAGATCGACCATAAAATCAAGAATTAACGGTGAGTTCCACACTGGTTAAGTACTGGAACATTCGATATATAGATCGATACTTTTTGTATCGATTGTGTACCTCGTCATTCTTATCAAATACATTACTATGATTGATATTCTTCTAACATGTTTATGTTTATGTTTATTTTATTATAATATATAAATATTTCGTTACTATTTTATTAAAGATTAGTCTCTTTCAAGTGTTATTCGTTTTTGTTTACTTATTTAAAAACCTGCATTATTTATAATGAATTAACTTGTTTATCCATTAATATTAGAACTATTAATTTAAAATGCAAGTTTACTATTGAGTAACTTTCCAATTACTCATCCTACTAAAAAAAATATGTGAGTTGAGATTGGAGTTTATTAGAACTAGTTTTGTATACTTTTGGACTTCCTTATACTTATTAACACCATGTGTGTTATGTATTCTTATATGTATGTGTCTAGAGTGTTAGAGTTAATGTTAATGACATGAAGAACTGTTGATCAATATGAAATGTGTAGTTGATATATGTACACTTTTGAGTTGTAATTATAGTTATGTTTTTTTTTTTTTTTGAAGTGATGTATATTCATTATAATATAATGGTTGGAATGTAATGGATATATGGATTTTAATTATACAAATATATTTCTACAGGTGAAAAATTTTTCATAAGTCAAATTTTTAGGAGAAATTCTACTGGAATTATTTGGAAGAAATCCATACCTTATTTAAATTTTGAAGATCTTGATTTTGATTTTTTAAATATTTTTCAATTCACCCTCGAGATTTGGGAAAATCTAGATCTTAAATCGATAGTGTGAAAATTAGCCTGAAAACAATTTGGAGTGATGCGTGCAAATGTGTGTAGGGATTTTTAAAAAGAGATTTTGAAAATGGTCTTCAACCCCTACCCTTTTGATTGGGTCAATGTAGACACCCCATTTTTGCACTCGCCTGATTAATCAACTCGTCAACCCGATCGCAATGATTCCCAATGATGGATGTGTATTCCATTGCTTTATTTTGTTACCAGATATGTTTCAGAAATCTGGATGAGGTATCTCGAATTGACAAAACCTTAGAAACCACGCTACGCTAGGAAAATACGACCCCAGAAACATAGAAATCATCATCTTGCAAATCAAAAAGAAGCTTCACGATAAAAATCACTAAAAATTGACTAAATTACCAAAATACCCCTAACCTCAAAACAACCCTAGAGCCTACGTTACGCTTAGGAAAATCCTTTCAAACACATAAAAAAACAAATCGAAACCAAATAAATCATTTCGCCAATTTTAACATAGTTTGAAAAAATTACGAAAATGCCCCTCATAAAGTTCACAACTATTTCACACAAAAAATTTCATAAATAACAAAAACTAATATTTCCATTGAATTCCTTACGAAAAACCGATTCTAAAACATCCTAGAACATTAAAAACCGACTTAAAACGTGAAAAGTCCTCTCCGGGGGCAAAACGGTAATTCACAATTTTCATGATAAAAAATTCCGAAATTAATAAATAAAACATTAAATAATTAAATTTAAACATTAATGAAATTAATTTAAAATTTTGAACCTAAAAAATCGATTAATCGGACTCTCAGGCAAAATTGTTGAGGGTTCGTGGGATATTTCTTTAAGGACCCCTCCATTTGGGGGTCCAAAGAATTAAAGATATTTTAGAGAGGGGTTCTCCAAAAATTAAAAGTAAATCAAGCAAGACTGAAGTCAAGGTATTAAAGTCAATCAAGTGAGACTGAAGTCAAAATTAAAGTCAATTAAGCAAGACTGAAGTCAAAATATTAAAAGTCAATCAATTAAGACTAAAGTCAAAACATTAAAAGTCAATCAAATAAGACCAAAAGTCATAATAGAATTCTAATTAAATAATAACTCTATCTAATAGAGTTCTAACTTAAAAATAATTCTACCTAAAATAATTCTAATTAAAACACAATTCTACCTAAAATAATTTTAACTAAAACACAACTCTAATTAAAAGATCTCTAATTAAACACTAACTCTATCCAAATCAACCTTAAAAAAATTCTATAAATAGAGGTGCTCACACCCTATTTTCGTATCAAATAATAAACCCTAAGATAAGTAGGTCTAGAAGCTCCCCTAGCCCCCCACAAACCATAGTTTTGGAGCCCCAACTCCTTAGCTAACATCCCTCCTTCAATTTTAGTCTAGAAAACACCCAAAAGCCTTCTAAAAACATCCCCAAATCCGCAATGAACTTGAAGAGTTCAGATTCAAAAACAAGGAGATACCTTGCCTCGGAGATCCGAAGTCAAATCCGGAGACAGAACGAAGCAAGGGAGCACGGTACAAGGAGCTCTTTTTGTTAGATCTGAGGGAACAAAGTCCTTGCTATCGGAAAGGTAAATTTTTATTTTTATTTATTTTTATCTAGGTTTTAGCAATGTAATTTACTTGGGAATTTAGTAGAGACCGGCTTTGGCCGGGCAGGGTTGGTGCCTAACACCTTCCAATCCCGTAACATGATCCCCGAATTCAGTTTTTTGGTTTTAGATTAGTTTTATCGTTTAGAGTATTGATCGGTTCCTAGACCGTAATAACTAGGTGGCGACTCCCAAACCTCAAGGGTCAAAAGCGGATCCGCGCACCCCGCGGATCGAGGGCGCTTTCAGTGGCGACTCTGCTGGGGACCTTGAGGATCAAACTTGAAAAACCCCAAGTATGGGGACATTGCCAATGACCTAGTTTTATTTGTTTTGCTTATTTTATTTAATTTTTAGTTAGTTTCATGTTATTGTTTCTTTATTATTTTTATTCTTGTTGGTACGTCATTGATTGTTTGATTCTACTTGGAGCACTTTGATTTAACATATCATCTCTATGGTTTAATCAATGGCCATTCGGAATGATCCGAAATAATACGAGATTTCGAAGGAATACTTTTATTGAGGATGAGATTTTTGGACCATGATTTTTTTTACATATATAAGTATATTTCGATTGAAAATTTGGGTGTGTGCTTGATTTTTTTTATTAGTTATTTGTTTTTTTTTTTCGCTTATTAGGTAGGTATTCGTTTTTATTTTAGTTTATTAAGCAAGACATGCTGTCCATTGACAGCATATAGAGTTTCAAAAAAAAAAAAAAAAAAAAGCAACAAAAAAGTTTCTGCCAACAGCAGCCTCAATGGTGTGCCCCTAACAAAAATCAAATTTTAATGATCGAATTTCTATTGACTTAATAAGAATTGTGGTGTGTTCGAGTAAAAAAAAATTATTTTGTTTTTTTAAGTCATTATTTACTCCTGTTTTCAAGTCGTCTTCTTCCCCAACTCCACTGGTTTCAGCAGAGACCGATTCGTCCAATCAATCTGATCGGCTTAAATCGTCTCTTCCGATCGATTGTAGAACCGCAGCGTTTCTGATTTGCCTCGAGGCTGCCACGAAAGGTGTGAATCGTTGATTCTTCTTGGAATTTGACGGATTTAATGGAAATCAATGCCTCTGTTAGCTGTCGAAGAATAAGATTTCTTTGTTTGTTGATCCCGAATCAGTGGTGAGCGTTTGATTTGGAGTGAAAGGATGAGATGATCTTGGGATAGGATCTCGATCGATTTTTTTTCTGTTCTGTTAGATTGTGAAGTTCGGATCTTTGTTGCAATTTTTTTTAGATTAAAATCATTAGCAGGAGGTTCATGGAGATTTTATTCATCTTAGCAAACTGAAATGGCGAACAATTCGTCGAAAAATCCAATGTTACAGGCCGATCTCGACGCTGGTATGAGTTGATCTCGACGCTGGTCTGCTGTTATGAGTTGATCTCGACGTTAAGCTTCTGCTGATCTCGACGGTAATCTACTGTTAAGGGTTGATCTCGACGTTAAGCGTTGATCTCGACGTTAGTCTGCTGTCGATCTCGACGCTGGCCTGCTGTTATAGGATGATCTCGACGATTTAACCTGCTGATCTCGACGATTTAACCTGCTGATCTCGACGATTTAACCTGCTGATCTCGACGATTTAACCTGCTGATCTCGACGATTTAACCTGCTGATCTCGACGACTAGGTTGCTGTTATAGGTTGATCTCGACGATGAGCTCGACGTTATCCTGCTGTTTTAAAACAAAATCAATTTTTTTGAAAAAAAAAAAGAGGAAATTAATTTGTTTCTAAAAAAGAAAAAATCAAAATAATAAAAAAAAAGATTGGAGATTTTCTTTTCATAAAAAAAGGAGTTCAAAAAACAACAAAGTCATTTTCTAAATGTTACCAATAGCAACATATATGCAAGTTTTCTTTGTTTGGTTTTTTGAATTCCTTGATTGGGCTCAATTTATTTTAGAAAAAAATTAAAAAAATAAATGAATAAAACCATCCTCATTATCTCATCAATCATCATTATACCTTCAATTCAATACCCTTAGAAACTTCGAATTATTTCGAGTCGCCCCAAAACACCCTTGATTGGACTATAAAATTTATCGAATCATTGCGATGATCGGGTCTAATTGATTGCCACATATCATATATGTGCATGTTTAAATCGTGAAGCGGACCATATTATTAATTCATGATAATTGCCTATTTAATATGCCATAATATCATTGGGAATGCATGTTTGATGTTGGTCACAGTGTTGATCATGATTAAATGTTTATGTGATTGGAATGGTGCTTAGATCCATATAATTCATGTTATAATGATTGATTTGATTGGGCCATGGGCCCATTTGTTTGGAAAAGGCCCCGGGCACACCCCACCTTACTTTGCACACACCACATGCACGTTTACCGCTTTACTCACTTACACGTCCCATTTAGCCAACGTGGCACTAGTGCGTGGCCCGGTCTCTTCGGAGATGCGACGTCATTCATGAAACCCACAACTCCAGTCACGTACCTTAGGGTATATCGAACTGGGGCATCAATACCGTCTGATCAGGTGATTCTGAGAGACATATTGATGCGCCCATGCTGGGGTGACCTGAGCCTTTATCCTATTGTAAGCCACACAGTCACATGTCCCGATTGCCAGCGTAGTACTAGTACGTGGTCGGTCCCCTCGTGGGATGCCAAACCATTTATGAAAGCTACAACTCTTGACTCATACCCGTAGGTATAAAAGGTAATCTAAGTATATCAATTGCACTTCTTGGTCAAAATCGGTACCTAAGCAAGATCTTGCCCCGCTGTACCCTACTGTACGAGGGGGATAGACTACGTCTATTCTAGACGAGAGGTATTTAAGTGGGCCCTTGCTCAGCATTGTGCGCCACCTCTCAACTGGAGATCGAACTGGCTGTTTTTGGCTTGAGAGAAGTGAATTGAGGTTTTAAATTATCACCTATACGGTATATCAAACCAAGTCACCACGTATCGAAAGGTATATAGGTGTGCTTGGGCAAGGGTGGCTAGATAAAAATGCATTGCACGTAGTAAGCCTAGAGTCTAGAAACCTTCCCCATAGGTCACGACTCGAACTTATCGTAGGTGTTCCCGGGTTGTTTATTGAATGAATGTCTGTTGTTGGATGAATGTATGTGAGTGATGTGAATGATGATGCATGGTTGTCCTCAAGGATAAAAGAAATGTTATTTTTGAAAATCAAAATGGGTGCACCGACCCAATAAAAAATCCATCTCTTGCAAATGACCCAGCCCAACTCGATCCAACAATCCTGATGGACCGTGCCATTTAAATCGAAATAGAAATCAAATTTTCAAAGAAGAAAAATAGTTTACAAAGGAAAAGTATTTTCCAGAAAAAATATTTTCCAAAAGAAGTGTTTTCCAAAAAAAGTGTTATTCTCTAAAAAAAATGTTTTCTAAGAAAAAACGTTTTCCAAAAAATATTTTCCATAAAAACAAGATTTTTCAAGAGAAGATACTTTCCAAATAAAAAACTATTTTTCAAAGAAAAAATATTTTTCAGAAGAAAATGTTGTCCAAAGGAAAAGAAAACGAAGGAAAAATAATTTGCAAAAGATCTATTTTTGCATGAAAAGTTTTTATGGACCTTGGAAAACTACCAAAAAATGTTGCAAAAATATAATCAGATTTGTGAAATAAAGCATTATTTTCCAATATTTTTCAAGAGTGCAGTAAAATTATTTTTCTTCTGAATAATCATTAAATGGATGAACTTTTTAATGGATTGGTGCACAAAATTCAATAAAATCTCAGGGTTCATTTAAAATGTTATCAAGGGGGTGACACTGAAATTGGTTAAATTCATCTTCAAAGAGGTTTAAGGGTTATCATTGTATCTAAGCTCAATCGCCAATCGTCTAGGTAGGATTGTAAATCCGATCAGTTATAGTAAACGTCAATATCAAGTCAACAGTCAGAAATGACCTCAAAATTTCTCAATATCATCCAGTTGTTCTTTGAAAATCATAGTGCTTCAATCCTACCGATTGTAAGCAATGTCTCAGTTCTCATCAAGCCCGTTTTGGGTAATCTTGAGTTTTCATGAGTCATTTGGGTTAACTCGAGTCCTTTTTTCTAGCAAGGTCATGTCTTCCTTAGATTGAGTCTACTCTTTCCTATTGAGTCAAGTTAGTTCGTCGAGTCTATAGAGGTGTCTGTCGTCCATTCTGAATTTGATTGAATAAAGAAAATTTTTGAATACCTCAAGCGCATTAAAGAATTAACTAATAATCTAGCTTCAAGAATATATTTTTTCCTTAACAAGAAAGATAAGAGTCGTGCTCAAGAAAGCAAAGGTCATTGACCTCGAAACAAAAAATAATTCCTAAAGAGATTCAAATAGAAACCATCTTATCCCTAGAGGAACACGAGGAGATAATGAATTTACTCAGAAATTTCAAAAGGCTTGTTCGTGTGATCATATGAGGGTATGTTAGGTACAAGCTTGGGTCTTGTCTAACACGGATTATATATACTCGTCTATATCAATGGAATCAAAGAAGATATCAGTGCTATCCTCACTACATCTTGAGTTGCAAATCACATATTATCAATCGATATGGGGATACCTTTTGAACTGATCTCTGATAATGGGTCGTACTTCAAAGCATAAATAATTACTCTGTGTTCAAAGTTGAAGATTCAGAATCACAAATCATCCTCCTACCGTCCTCAGATCAATGAAACGGTTGAAGCAGTTAGTAAGAGTATCAAGACTATCATTAGGAAAATGAGTCAATAACATCGAGATTGGTCAGAAAAATTATCATTCACGCTGTGGACATATCGAACTCTAATTCGATCATCTATTGGAGCTACTCCCTACTCCTTAGTGTATGGCATGGAAGCAGTCTTGCCAGTTGAAATGAAAATTTTATCTCTCAGGGTCTTATTGGAAAATCATTGGGTTCGTCAACAGTATGAAGAATTAAACTTGATCGAAAAAAACGAGTTAAAGCCCTGTACCATGTGCAAGCTTATCTAAGAAGAGTCACCCGTGCATTTGACAAAAAGGTCAAAGCTTATCATTTACAAGTCAAGGATTTAACTATCAGGCTTCAAAGAAAATTGAACACTCCTCCTCGACTATAGGAGAAAGTCTGAGCCCAATTGGAAAAATTCATTCATTAGGGAAATACTGTCTGGAAAAGTCGTCAAACTTCAAGATCATGATGGAATCGAGTTACCAGAACCAACCAACCTTGACCAAATCAAACGGTACTACATTTAAGGAGGCCATCTTTGGCCGAATCAATTTCCTTGCTACCCAGTTCATTATCTCATTTCTCAGCCCTTTGCAGCCTTTTCAAAAAAATATATTGCCTTGTATTTCTTAGCCTGATCACCTAACCTAGGGGAGGGAAGTTTCGAACTACGTTTTGGTCTGATCCCAAAATTCTGGGGTACGTAGGCAACCTGAGAAATTACATCAGGTCCGACCACATCAAAATAAAAAATGTATTTCCCACACAAAAAATCAAAAAAAAAAAAAAAAAAGAAAATTCAAAAGAAAAAGAAATTCAAAGTGGGAAAGAAAATTTAAAGAAAAAGAAATAATTTAAAATGAAATGCCACACAAGGGGCATTTGGGTTTTTGAGCCTCAAAATCCATTTCTTTTTATACCCAGTCCTAAGCCTACCTATAAAAGTCCTCCTAAGTACCGTGCGAAAAGTCAAGGAAGATATCAAAGCATGATCAGGCAGCAACTCCAGAAGTTCAGAGACAAAATAAAAAGATAAAAAATGATGAAGCCTGCTAAGTTGAAAACCCGAAAAGGGCGACTTAGGCAAAAATTAAGGCAAGTTCGCAAGGTTAAAAATCTGAAAGGACAACTTTGGCAACAATCAGAGCCAAGAAGAAAAAAAAAGCTCGCTAGATCGAAAACCTGAAAAGGCGATCTAGGCAAAAGCTAGAGCAAGCTCGCTAGATTGAAAACCTGAAAAGGCGATCTACGCAAAAGTTAGAGCAACAAAGAAAAATAGGAAAAGATCCCAAGCTGAGAGCGGTCCGAGCTGAAACATTAGAAGTCCGAATAACCAAGTTCAATACTTAGCTTAAGCCAGGCATAGACTCAGAAGCCACAAGTATCTTGTCTATGATCGATCTGAAAATGTTTACTTCCCCAAGTGAACCAAGGGAGATAAAGGTGAATTCTATGATGAGTCTCGAAAGGAAATAATTTTGTACTCTTGAGCCTGACTCAAAACCTTTAATAAAACTAATCAAAATTAAAAAGTTGAGTCTTTATTGCGCTTGTGGTAATCAATTATTTCAAACCTTCATACAAGGGGCATTTTCTTTCTTTTTTTAATGTAACTTTTCCCCCTTATACTAGGGGCATTTTTTTATGATGTGTTCAATTATTTTCAAGGCCATGGTCATTGTCAAACTAGAGGCATATTGCTTTTGAGTAATGTTAATCCTAAAAAATAATGAGAACCCCAAATTTAAGGTAACCCTCTTGATAACAGTTTTTCAAAAAACTCTTGAGGTTCGAAAGAAATAAAATTCAGGTTTTAAAACTTTTTGATAAATCCTTGAGGTTCAAACAAAAGCATTTCGGATCTCACATAGGAGATATAACATTCTTTCAGTCTCTAGATTCTTTTCCAGATTCAATCATTCTTGGAATCAATCATTTCTCTTCCAGATTCATTATCTTCCAGATTTATTCGTTCTCCAGTTCGTTCTAATCAGTTTTCTCCAAAATTTATTCATTCCTCTACCAGTTTTGCTCAGTTGCCACCAAGGGTTATCTTGGATTTTGCTCAGTTTCCGCCAAGGGTTATCTGGATTTTGCTCAGTTGCCGCCAAGGGTTATCTTGGATTTTGCTCAGTCTCCGCCAAGGGTTATCTTGGATTTTGCTCAGTTGCCGCCAAGGGTTATCTTGGATTTTGCTCAGTCTCCGCCAAGGGTTATCTTGGATTTTGCTCAGTCTCCGCCAAGGGTTATCTTGGATTTTGCTCAGTTCCCGCCAAGGGTTATCTTGGATTTTGCTCAGTCTCCGCCAAGGGTTATCTTGGATTTTGCTCAGTTGCCGCCAAGGGTTATCTTGGATTTTGCTCAGTTTTTGCCAAGGGTTATCTTGGATTTTGCTCAGTTGCCGCCAAGGGTTATCTTGAATTTTGCTCAGTTTTCGCCAAGGGTTATCTTGGATTTTGCTCAGTTTCCGCCAAGGGTCATCTTGGATTTTGCTCAGTTGCCGCCAAGGGTTATCTTGGATTTTGCTCAGTCTCCGCCAAGGGTTTTCTTGGATTTTGCTCAGTTTCCGCCAAGGGTTAACTTGGATTTTGCTCAGTTGCCGCCAAGGGTTATCTTGGATTTTGCTCAGTCTCCGCCAAGGGTTATCTTGGATTTTGCTCAGTTTCCGCCAAGGGTTAACTTGGATTATGCTCAGATACCACCGAGGGTTTTCTCGGAACTATGCTCAGATACCGCCGAGAGTTTTCTCGGAACTATGCTCAGATACCGCCGAGGGTTTTCTCGGAACTATGCTCAGATACCGCCGAGGGTTTTCTCGGAATTATGCTCAGATACCGCCGAGGGTTTTCTCGGAACTATGCTCAGATACCGCCAAGGGTTATCTTGGAACTATGCTCAGATACCGCCGAGGGTTTTCTCGGAACTATGCTCAGATACCGCCGAGGGTTTTCTCGGAACTATGCTCAGATGCTGCCGAGGGTTTTCTCGGAACTATGCTCAGATACCGCCGAGGGTTTTCTCGGAATTATGCTCAGATACCGCCGAGGGTTTTCTCGGAACTATGCTCAGATACCGCCGAGGGTTTTCTCGGAACTATGCTCAGATACCGCCGAGGGTTTTCTCGGAACTATGCTCAGATACCGCCGAGGGTTTTCTCGGAATTATGCTCAGATACCGCCGAGGGTTTTCTCGGAACTATGCTCAGATACCGCCAAGGGTTATCTTGGAACTATGCTCAGATACCGCCGAGGGTTTTCTCGGAACTATGCTCAGATCCCGCCAAGGGTTATCTTGGAACTATGCTCAGATACCGCCGAGGGTTTTTCTCGGAACTATGCTCAGATGCCGCCGAGGGTTTTCTCGGAACTTTGCTCAGTTACCGCCGAGGGTTTTCTCGGAACTATGCTCAGATACCGCCGAGGGTTTTCTCGGAACTATGCTCAGGAACTATGTCCAGATTATATTTAAATTATGCTCAGTTTATATTCAAATTATGCTCAGTTTATACTCAGATTACGCTAAATTTATGCTCAGGTTTTACTCAATTTCACACAGTGCACACACTTGCACATTTGTACTTTTTAGTCAGGGAGAATTCTCTAAAATTCAAGGATCTGACACCGTCAGTGAGAGTTTGCGCTCAAGGACCTGACAACCTTTTAATTCGGGGAGAGCTTTACCCTCAAGGATCCGAACACCTTGACAAATTGCAAAATCAGGCTGCAAAATGAACTGTCACTAGCTTTGGCATTCAGATATCGCACTATCTACCAAAATAGATTTGCTATCTAGTTTGCTTCAACCCTCTGCCAAAGAGGGGCATCTGTAGACACCCAATTTTTGCACTCGCCTGATTAATCAACTCGTCAACCCGATCACAATGATTCCCAATGATGGATGTGTATTCCATTGCTTTATTTTGTTACCAGATATGTTTCAGAAATCCGGATGAGTTATCTCGAATTGACAAAACCTTAGAAACCACGCTACGCTAGGAAAATACGACCCCAGAAACATAGAAATCATCATCTTGCAAATCAAAAAGAAGCTTCACGATAAAAATCACTAAAAATTGACTAAATTACCAAAATACCCCTAACCTCAAAACAACCCTAGAGCCTACGTTACGCTTAGGAAAATCCTTTCAAACACATAAAAAAACAAATCGAAACCAAATAAATCATTTCGCCAATTTTAACAGAGTTTGAAAAAATTATGAAAATGCCCCTCATAAAGTTCACAACCATTTCACACAAAAAATTTCATAAATAACAAAAACTAATATTTCCATTGAATTCCTTACGAAAAACCGATTCTAAAACATCCTAGAACATTAAAAACCGACTTAAAACGTGAAAAGTCCTCTCTGGGGGTAAAACGGTAATTTCACAATTTTCATGATAAAAAATTCCGAAATTAATAAATAAAACATTAAATAATTAAATTTAAACATTAATGAAATTAATTTAAAAATTTGAACCTAAAAAATCGATTAATCGGACTCTCAGGCAAAATTATTGAGGGTTCGTGGGATATTTCTTTAAGGACCCCTCCATTTGGGGGTCCAAAGAATTAAAGATATTTTAGAGAGGGGTTCTCAAAAAATTAAAAGTAAATCAAGCAAGACTGAAGTCAAGGTATTAAAGTCAATCAAGTGAGACTGAAGTCAAAATTAAAGTCAATTAAGCAAGACTGAAGTCAAAATATTAAAAGTCAATCAATTAAGACTAAAGTCAAAACATTAAAAGTCAATCAAATAAGACCAAAAGTCATAATAGAATTCTAATTAAATAATAACTCTATCTAATAGAGTTCTAACTTAAAAATAATTCTACCTAAAACAATTCTAATTAAAACACAATTCTACCTAAAATAATTTTAACTAAAACACAACTCTAATTAAAAGATCTCTAATTAAACACTAACTCTATCCAAATCAACCTAAAAAAATCTATAAATAGAGGTGCTCACACCCTATTTTCGTATCAAATAATAAACCCTAAGATAAGTAGGTCTAGAAGCTCCCCTAGCCCCCCATAAACCCTAGTTTTGGAGCCCCAACTCCTTAGCTAACATCCCTCCTTCAATTTTAGTCTAGAAAACACCCAAAAGCCTTCTAAAAACATCCTCAAATCCGCAACGAACTTGAAGAGTTCAGATTCAAAAACAAGGAGATACCTTGCCTCGGAGATCCGAAGTCAAATCCGGAGACAGAACGAAGCAAGGGAGCATGGTACAAGGAGCTCTTTTTGTTAGATCTGAGGGAACAAAGTCCTTGCTATCGGAAAGGTAAATTTTTATTTTTATTTATTTTTATCTAGGTTTTAGCAATGTAATTTACTTGGGAATTTAGTAGAGACCGGCTTTGGCCGGGCGGGGTTGGTGCCTAACACCTTCCAATCCCGTAACATGATCCCCGAATTCAGTTTTTTTTGGTTTTAGATTAGTTTTATCCGTTTAGAGTCATTGATCGGTTCCTAGACCGTAATAACTAGGTGGCGACTCCCAAACCTCAAGGGTCAAAAGCGGATCCGCGCACCCCGCGGATCGAGGGCGCTTTCAGTCAAGGCCCAATCTATTGAGTGTAGGTATATAAACCTCATTTTGTATCCACTTGATCCGTCCTAATGATGAATACATGATACATGCGGGGAGCTGAAAGCTTGTGAGAAACCCTCTCTCGATGTTCTCTAATTCTTTTTCCATATTTAGAGTCTTCAGTGTTTTCTATAACACTTTTTATTTTCCTGCCATACTCGACATATAAGTTACGCATGCTTAGAATCGTCATCATTTTACACTTGACTTAGTAAGTACACTTAGGATCGTTACATGTTTCGATAAACTATAAACCTCGCAATGTTAAGAAAATGGAACTTCAAAAATTAAAAATAATCACATTGGGAGCGAAAAAAACCTCTTACTGGAATTCATGCAAATCGACAAAATAACAAAATAATATTAACCCTCAATTCTTGCTTAGCTATCTCACTACGTAAGGAAAACATTATTTCTCAATAAAACTAAAAATAAAATAAGGTTCGCACGTTGATAAAGTTTAGAAAGCCTAACGCTTAAGAAGACAAAAAAAGAATTTACATAAAATGACAAATCTAAACCCCAACTCAAAGAACATTAAGTCAAAAATTGAAAAAATTAAAATTCAAAAATTAATTTGAAATTTAAAACTAAAGTTTGAAACATTTGACACATTAAAATAAAAATATTTGAGCCTTAAATGAATTAGTCAGGTTGCGCAAATCGAACCAATAAAATTCAAATTAATCACCAATAAATTCATTCTCCAGTCATTTTAAAAAATCATTAATCTAAGAAATTTAACCAATTGATCTAATCAATTCTAAATTTTAAACTAATTAAAACAATCTAAACTAATCCATAAAAATCACCCTTCAATGCGACCTACGATTAAAAACATTAATCAAACCAATAAAAATTAATAATAAATAAATAAAATTGAGTTGGCCCTAGAGCTAATCGTCAATTGTTAAAGTCTAATTAATCAACATTTTTATTTTTTTGAAGGATTTTACAATGGGTGGGATGCATGGAATTATTACTTAAACATCTCTAATTCATTAAAATTGGTTAGGTCAAAGCTTCCATCTACACTTTTGTTGGACAAAATAATAATAATTTTTTTTAAAAGCTCTAATAAGAAAAAGAGAGTTTTGTAAGGATTCTTGGGAGTCGTTTTTCAAAGGGAGTCTACATGAAATAATGAAAAGAGAGTTTCACACCTCAAGAGTTCTTGGCTTTCTCTCTTGGCAATGGTCTCCGTTGTACAAAACTTCAATCGTTTCTCCTTTATTTTGTACGTATAGTCTAGAAGACGTGATATCGTGGGTCCTTATTTTTCGATTTATATGTTATACTAAAATATATTATCGAGATACTCATCAAACCATCTCATCAATAACGTCATTTTCACACTTCATTATCTATTTGGTTACATTTCTACTTATTAATCAAATTATTTATCCAATTTGGGTGTGATGCTTACCTTTGAGTTTCTCTAGCAGACAAGCATTAATGGGACTTTACTGTTATAGGTCAAATTGGGCTCACATTATCATGGTCAAGCTTTTTTCGTTTGAAAATTAGATACAATTTGTAGACACCCCATTTTTGCATCCGCCTGATTAATCAACTCTTCAACCCGATCGCAATGATTCCCAATGATGGATGTGTATTCCATTGCTTTATTTTGTTACTAGATGTGTTTCAGAAATCCGGATGAGGTATCTCAAACTAACAAAACCTTAGAAACCACGCTACGCTAGGAAAATACGACTCCAGAAACATAGAAATCATCATTTTTCAAACAAAAAGAAGCTTCACGATAAAAATCACTAAAAAACTATCAAATTACCAAAATACCCCTAACATCAAAACAACCCTAGAGCCTACATTACGCTTAGGAAAACCCTTTCAAACACATAAAACAACAAATTGAAATCAAATAAATCATTTCGCCAATTTTAACAGAATTTGACAAAATTACGAAAATGCCCCTCATTAAGTTCATGACTATTTCACACAAAAAATTTCATAAATGACACAAACTAATATTTCCATTTGATTCCTTACAAAAAATCGATTCTAAAACATCCTAGAACATTAAAAACCGACTTAAAACATGAAAAGTCCTCTCCGGGGGCAAAACAGTAATTTCACAATTTTCATAATTAAAATTTTCGAAATTAATAAATAAAACATTAAATAATTAAAGTGAAACATTAATGAAATTAATTTAAAATTTTGAACCTGAAAAATCGATCAATCGGACTTTCGGGTAAAATTGTTGAGGGTTCGTGGGATATTTCTTTAAGGACCCCTCCATTTGGGGGTCCAAAGAATTAAATATATTTTAGAGGGGGATCTCCAAAAATTAAAAGTCAATTAAGCAAGACTGAAGTCAAGGTATTAAAGTCAATCAAGTAAAATTGAAGTCAAAATTAAAGTCAATTAAGCAAGACTGAAGTCAAGTCAATCAATTAAGACTAAAGTCAAAACATTAAAAGTCAATCAAATAAGACCAAAAGTCATAATAGAATTCTAATTAAATAATAACTCTATCTAATAGAGTTCTAACTTAAAAATAATTCTACCTAAAACAATTTGAATTAAAACACAATTCTACCTAAAACAATTCTAATTAAAATACAATTCTACCTAAAACAAGTCAAATTAAAACACAACTCTAATTAAAAGATCTCTAATTAAACACTAACTCTATCCAAATCAACCCCTAAAAACATCTATAAATAGAGGTGCTCACACCCTATTTTCGTATCAAATCATAAACCCTAAGAGAAGTAGGTCTAGAAGCTCCCCTAGCCTCCCATAAACCCTAGTTTTGGAGTCCCAACTCCTTACCTAACATCCCCCCTTCAATTTTAGTCTAGAAAACCCCTAAAATCCCTCCAAAAACACCCCTAAATCCGCAACAAACTTGAAGAGTTCAGATTCAGAAACAAAGAGATACCTTGATCTAGGAGATCCGAAGTCAAATCCGGAGACAGAACGAAGCAAGGGAGTACAGTACAAGGAATTTTTTTTTGTCAGATCTGAGGGAGCAAAATCCTTGCTATCGGAAAGGTATGTATTTTTTTATATTTATTTTTATCTAGGTTTTAGCAATGTAATTTACTTGGAAAGTTAGTAGAGACCGGCTTTGGCCGGGCGGGGTTGGTGCCTAACACCTTCCAACCCCGTAACTTGATCCCCGAATTCAGATTTTTTTATGGTAGATTAGTTCTTTTTATCCATGTTAGAGTCAGTTTGGTTCCTAGACCACAATAACTAGGTGGCGACTCCCAAACCTCAAGGGTCAAAAGCGGATCCGCGCACCCCGCGGATAGATGGCGCTTTCACAATTATAGATGTTAAAAACCTTATGAGTTTTGTGAAGGAAGAAATTGAGAGTTGAAGAGTTTGAAATTCAAAAAATCAATTAAAGTAAGCAAGAGATTAGAGGTTGATTAGTGAAGAAATGATGTTGTTGTCTAAATAACTCTAAAGAGTAATGCAACCGAACAATTATATGAGAATTGCATAAAAAATCGTCTAAGATTGCTATCCAACTTGAACTGCTATAACAATTTTTAGCCCTTCAACTTGATTGAGTAATTCTTCTTGTGCTACTTTGAATGTAATGTAACTTCTTCACGCATGTGCCATTAAAATGTAATTTTCCATGTGTTCTTTATACATATGTCTATATTTTTACATTGCATAATAATTATATTTTTACTATTTTAAGAAAAACTTAATCTATAAGTTACCTCCCCTAATGATTTTTTTAAATAGAGGGGAGAGATTATTGTTTGAAGGATCGATCAGACATAATTAAATAAGATTTTAAGAATCTTTCATTTTTGGAGAAAGTTCAGATTCAACGAGAGAGAGAGTGATATCTTCCCATTTACAATGAAGATTTATTGTAACTCAATTTTGATTCAATCAATAAAGGAGCTAAGAAAGGAAATATGATCAAATATGTAGGAATCCATCTTATTTAAGAAAATATGAGATCAAATTCATTTGTAATTTTCATTAGTTTCATTTTTTTTTTACAATAGGCTTTGAGTTTTTTGTCAACAATTCATGACTTTAACCGTTAAAATTTAAGCTTATTCGTGAATTTCACTAGAATTAATTGTAAAATTGAATTTTTGCCGTCAAAATAATCTTGCAATCAATAAATATGAATTTTCTCTCTATCAATTTTCGAGATCCAAATTTTAAGACATGGTTTTATTTTTGAAATTCGGAGAAATTCTAAAGTTTAGAATGGAGCTAATCACTTTGTCATATTGCGAAGTTGGATTATCGGTTGTCTTCCTTGCAGTGGAGACGTGATCAACCAAGAACTTTGAGAATTTTGCAATGGAACCATGAGAGGGGGAAACAATAATATCAGGAAAAAGTGAAAAATGATTTGGGTAAATTGGGTCGGGTTTCGATTATGTGGGTGATGAAGGTGTTCTCCCTCTTTTGGTATCCAAAGATCTTTGATGTAATTTGGGTTGTTTTTTTTCTTATTTTTTAGGACCTTCAATGCAACAAAATCAATTGATATTTGGAAGGAGACAGTAGATGAGTTTTTTTTTTCTCCTTGTTCCCATAACAAGGATAATGGATTAATGATCCAACGTCACAAGTGATGAAGTAGTTCTTGTGCTTTCCTTGCAAAATATCAATGAAGAATTTAACTCCATTAACTTGCTAAGAAATATATTACAAAATAAAATTTTAATAAATTCTTACCAAGAATAGAAGGATTAGAAGAAGATAGAGAGAAATCCAATAATTCATTCGGTTTGTGGTGTAAATTTAACATAGTTTCTCATTACATAATATTTTTTTTATCCTCCTATATTTATAGGCTCATGGGGGTCTAAACAGAAGAAATTACAAAACGACTAAAAATCATTAGATTGCTTGCTCTAATTAGAATGATCGCTCTATCCTTAGAGCGACCAGGATATTATTTTGGTGTTGTTTTCTCGCTATTTTCTTCCAATTTCTTCAGTTCTCTTTGTTGCATGTTTGAGCATCCATTAGTAGCAAAAAATGTGTCCTTTTTTTTACAACAAGTAAGAGCTGACCATTTTTATTTTTACAACATAAAGTCCCATTGATGTTTACTCGCTAGAAAGAAGCTCAAGGGTAAATATCAGGCCAAAATTTTCAACAATTCTCTCCCCAAAACCAAGGTTGTTGGTACAGAAAGGAATCTAGTAAATGTCAACTAGACCAATCCAATTGAATCTACCCATCTGAAGTGCATCATACAAAACTCATGGTGCCCAAACAAGTCCTTAAAAGGGAAAGGGAACACTGAAAAACTAGATCCAAGTCCAATACATAATGCAAGTCTGAATAAGATGCCATGAAAGAAAGGCCAAGATCTATAATAGGCTTAATAAAATTAACTAAATATCCAAAAAATTGCAGGCGATGGAATAGGCCCGCCAAAACGGAGTTCAAGAGTGAGCATCGGACCAGAACATCGATGAAAGTGAAGTCCCCTTCTGAAAGCGCCCTTGATCCGCATGTGCGAATCTGTTTTTTTGGTGTTTTGGGAGTCTCTACCTAGATTTATGGTCTAGAAATCGAAACATGACTCAAAACAGATAAAAAGTACTAATTTAAGAAAAAAATGGGTTACGGGATCACGTTACGGGATTGAAAGGTGTTAGGCACCAATCTCATTCGACAAACGCCGGTATCTACTATACCTAAAAATTACATAGCTAAAAATGACCTAAATAAATAAAATAAATAAAAAACTAGTTACCTGGATGATTGCGATGGTTGATTTCTTTAGAACTAGCAGAGTGCGTTCCTCGTATAAGTCTTCCTGCTTTTGTCTCTGTTACTAGATTTGCTTTCAATCTCCAAAATAAGGTGTCTTCCTCCTAAATTTGAATACTTTCTAGCTTTTCTGGTGTTTTTTGAGGGTTTCTAAGTGTTTTTAAGTAAAAAAAATGAGATTTGGGTATTTGGTAGGGACTTGGGACTTTAGATTTAGGAATTTGGGAAGGTTTGGAAGAATTTTTGACCTTTCTTTCCTAAGGTTTTCCTTGACCTGTAAAATTAGGCTGTGAAGCCTCCTTTTTATAGAGCTTTTAGGAGTTTTTCAATTTGACTAGGTTTCTTCAAGATAGGGTTAGGGTTTAATTAAGGTTTTGATTTAGGGTTTTGAATTAGGGTTTTAATATAATGAATATTTTAAAGCTTTTTTTGGAGAACCGCCCTGATTATATTTTTAATTCTTTGAAACTTCAAATGGAAGGATTTTTTTTTTAAATATCATGTGGGCCCTACTTAAATAAATGGGTCACCACTAAAAAGTTGGCCCGTGAGCTTAATTAATTGGTTTTATTTATTTAAAAAAATTTAATTTAATTTATTAAGATTTCACTTTATGTTAATTAATGTTTTAATTATTATTTTTGTAGTGCCCCGCCAAACGCTAATACAAATCCCCATGTTAGATCCCGAGGTACTAGGTGGCACCTCGAAATTTCGGCATGGTCTCCTCTGTTTATATTAGCATTTCAAGGCGTTCAACCTGCACCTAATAAACGACATACAATCATGTATATGTATATATATATATATATATATATATATATATATATATATATATATATATATATATAAAATATAATACTAGCGGAAGCCTATATACATCTAATAACGTACGATAGATCAGAGTGCGGAAGAAGAAATTTATATAATATTCCTCACTCTAACAAAAGTCCTAATGCTCATAAGAAAATCTATAATACTTTTGGATAAATCGACACCACTAGGGGCTATAACCCTAATACTCACCAAGTGACGGACTCTAACTGTCTATCTGACCTACCAGATGATTCTTACTCGTTTTCTACACTTGCCTTGCTAAGCTTCGGCTTTGAAACTAAAAAAATGGAGAAGGTAAGGGTGAGTAACAATGGTTACCAGTAGGGAAGCAAACAATTTCTGTCAATAACCTCTCCTAATATGAACAAATAAACATACTGAATTATTTTAAAATATACAAAATTTTACATAAGAAAATACGATTAACTGGTACATATAGTCAAAGATAAGCAACTAAACATTTTAAAACTGATATTACATCAACCAACAGTATTCATTATAGCATTTTCTTTTTATACAAATCTAATTGATCAAATAGAAATATTAAACTTGCATTTCATTTTATATATTAAAATAAGACAACATATACATAATACACATGGTGGAGTAGTGGAATTAGAGAGTTGGGATTCACAATTAGATCGCTCCCAGTCGGGACATGATGTTACAATTCTTTAATGGCTTTTAGTTCCCGATTTTGTGGCCGGTCGCTGCATTTACCACGTTTGGTTGACCATTTATCCTGCTCAGGTTGGTCGTTTGACTTGATCGTAAGCAATGGGTCTCTTTTTAACGTGTCAGAACGTTCGACTACTATAGATTGTTAGTGATCACTGACTAATCATCTTCATCTATGCCTATCAGCCGTACATGTGATTCCCAAATATACAAACCATTCGTATATGACTACTTTTATAGTACAAGTTCATTGGTAAAGATAGAGAGGAATAAACCCGGATTCTAGTTGTGACTCTACTCTCATACGCGTCTCATATCAAGTATGAGCTTGGTGGTTCCTACCGTACATCCTAGGATAGTACACCACTACGGATGATATGACGCACTTTCCCTTCAGGCATTCACAGACTTTTTAACAGCTCACAAAATATCTACATATATATATATATATTATTTTCATTTAAAAATAAAAGAGAAATTAATAATATAAGGTTGAGAATGGATATCCAGTTTCCTACCAAGCAAGTGTGGCCAACCGGCCTAAAATAAATAATATAACTGAAAAATAAACAGCGCCTCGCGCTAAAAGAAGGTAAATAAACATGCAACCAGTAACATTATCCTTAGATATCCGTTCACCAACCTACACACAATACAACAATGTAAAATGCAGACATCACCCATCGGGTGTGACTTTGACATTTTACCGTTTCATACCATTTTTTCCCATTTTTTCAATTTTTACCATTTTCAATCTTTCAAACAAAATATCCATTTTCTGATATTCATCAACTCAATTTGAGTTCATTGAATATTAAAATCATTTTTTTCAATTTTGAAATTCATTTTCATCAATAATATTGAAAAGGTACAACACTTAGATCAAAATGGGGTCCGAGCGGTGTACATGATCCAACTGACAGAAATAGCCCGTTGAAATATCCTACCCACGTATAATTTGCTAAAAAATATAGTTAAACATATCTAACATGCAAGTTCTGACGTGAATTTGAAATAACCGATTAAATTCTATATTTTTGGAAACTCACCACAAATTTTTAATAAAAACCTAAATGCAATTTTCACAATCTACGATTACTGTGCATGGTTTCCTTTTTGATACCCAATTGATATGATTATATCCCTTGGATATCTCGATTGCTCTAACCATTAAGTCTAACATGTTGATTGTACGATTCTAATTAATTGATTGGTTTTGATTCGATTGATTGATTTTAATTTGCATGCTATGATTTTGATCTTGATAATCTTACAATGCTTATTTGTCGCCCATTGATGGTTTGATCAGGCCCATGGGCCCATTTGTTTGAAAAAGGCCCCGGGCAAACCCCACCCTGTTTTGCACAAACTACTGGCACGTTTATTACTTTGCACTCTTGCATGTCCCATATAGCCAACGTGACACTAGTGCGTGGCCCGATTTCTTCGGAGATGCGACGTCATTCATGAAAATCACAACTCCAGTACCGTCTTATCAGGTGACTCTGAAAGGTATATCGATGCACTCAAGTTGGAGCGACCTGAGCCTTTGACCTATTGTAAGCCGCACAGTCACATATCCTGTCTGCCAACATATTACTAGTACGTGGTCGGTCCCCTTGTGGGATGTCAAACCATTTATGAAGCTACAACTCTCAACTCGTACTCATAGGTATATCAACAATGATCCAAGCACATCAGTTGCACTTCTTGGTCAAAACCAGTGCCTAAGCGAGATCTTGCTCCGATGTATTACGGTATTAGGAGGATAGACTACGTCTATTCTAGAAAATAGGTGATTTAAGAGTGCCTTTGCTCAAGCAACGCACGCCACCTCTGATCTGGGGATTAAACTTATTGCTTTTGGCTTCAAAGAAGTGAGTTGAAGTCTTAGATTATCACATATACGGTATATTAAACCAAGTCACAACGTATCAAGAGGTATATAGGTGTACTTGGGCAAGGGTGGCCAGATAAATTGCATTGCACGTAGTGAACCTAGAGCCTAGAAACCTCCCTAGAGGTCACGACTCGAACTTATCGTGAGTGTTCCCGGGTTGTTTATTGAATGGGACCTTGTGAGATCAGAATGCATGTAAATGATGAGAATAATGTATGTAAATGATGAGATTCGAATGTATGGTTGACCTCAAGAATCGAAATTTTTATTTAACCTGATTTGAAATTAAAATAGGTGCACCGACCTAATAAAGAATCCATTTTTAGCAATAATTCATAACGACCCAGTCAATCTCGATACAACGAACATGATGGGCTAGGCCATTTAAATCAAAATGGAAAGAAAAGTCTTTTCTAATTTGAGTTTCAACCCATCTTAGAAGGAGAAAATGTTTTTCAAAAGAAAAATATTTTCTAGAAAAAAAATGTTCTCTAAAAAAATGTTTTACAGAAAAAATATTTTCCTTTTCCCAAAATAAAAATGATTTCCAAAATAAAAGGAAATAAAGGAAGAATGATTTACAAAAGATCTATTTTTTGCATGGACTTTGAAAAATTACCAAAATGTATTTTTCTAAAAAGAAAATGACTTGCAAAAAAAAGTAATCAAATTTGTGAAAGTTTTTATTCAATGAAAACATTATTTTCAAGATTGCAATAGAAACATTTTCCTTCTAAATAATCATTTCATGAATGAATTGTTTATTGGATTGGTGCACAGAATTTAATAAAATTTCAGGGTTCATTTAAAATGTTATCAAGGGGGTAATACTGGAATTGATTAAATTCACCTTCAATGAGGTTTAAGGGTTATCATTATACCTAAGCTCAATCGTCCATCGTCTAGCTAGAGTTGTAAGTCTAGTCAATTAGAACAAACGTCAATATCAATTAACAGTTAGAAATAGCCTCAGAATTTTTTAATATTGTCCAGTTGTTCCCTGAAGATCACCGTGCCTCAATTATGTTGGTTGTAGGCAATGTCTCAGTCCTCAATCCTAATCAAGCCCGTTGTGGGTAGTTGTCTTGAGTTTTCATGAGTTATTTGAGTTAGCTCGAGTCCAATTTTTCAATGTCATGTTTTCTTTAGATCGAGTCTACTATTTTTCTATTGAGTCAAGTTAATTTGTCAAGTCTATAGAAGTGTTTGTCGCCCCATCTGAATTTGATTAGATAAAAGAAATTTTTGAATACCTCGAGTGCATTAATGAATTAACTACTAATCTGGCTTCAAGGATAGATTTCTTTCCTAAGCAAAAAGATAAGAGTTAGGCTCAACCTTTAATCGAGAAAACAAAGGTCATTGAGCTCGGAGCAGAAAATAATTCCTAAAGAGATTCAAGTAGAAACCATCTTATCCCTAGAGGAACACAAAGGGATAATGATTTACTCAAAAATTTCAAAAGACTTGTTCATGTGGTCTGATGAGGATATGTTAGGTGCAAGCTTGGGTGTTGTCCGATATGGAATAGATACTCGCTCGATGAAATGAAAACACCAACGAAATCGAAGAAGATGTTATAAAACGTTTCAATATTGTCCTCACTGCAGTTATCATAGGTCAATACAGGGTACCTTTGGGATTAATATCTGATAACGGGTCACACTTCAAAGTCAAGGATAACTTTGTGTTCAAAGTTCAAGATCCGACATCATCTCCCTACCGTCCTCGGATTAATGGAGTGGTTGAAGCAAATAGCTAATTAAAGTCTCAAAATAATCATCGTGAAAATGTGTCGATCGCACCAGTAATGGTCAGAGAAGCTGTCATTCACACTGGGGGAAAATTGTACTTCAATACAGTCTTCCACTAGAGTCATTTCATATTCTCTAGTGTATGATATGGAAGCAGTCTCACCAGTTGAAATGGAGATCCCGTATATCAAGGACTTGATGGAAAGTCAATTGTTAGAAACAAACTAAATCCGACATCAGTACAAAGAACTGAACTTGACTGAAGAAAATAACTTAAAAGCTTTGTACCACGTGTAGGCTTATCGCCCGTGCGTTTGACAAAAAAATCAAGGCCCGTCACTTACAAGTTAAAGATTTGGTACTCAAAGAAAATCGAACACTTATTTTTGACCCTAGAGGGAAGTTCAAACCTAATTGGGGAGATCTGTTCATCATCAAAAAATATTACCTGGAAAAACTGTCAGACTTCAAGATCATGATGAAATCGAACTATCAGAGTCAACCAATTTTGACCAGATCAAACGATACTACATTTAAAGAAGTCATCTTTGGTCGAATCAATTTTCCTACTACCCAGTTCAATATCTCCTATCTCAGCCCTTTGCAACCTTTTTCAAAAGAAATATATATATATATATACATTTTTCTTTCTCAGCCCAATCACCTAACACAGTGGAGGGAAAAATTAGAACTACGTCTTGGTTTGATCCCAAAATTCTGGGGTATGTAGGCAACCTGAGAAGTTACTTTAGGCCTCACCACATTAAAATAAAAAAATAGATTCCCCGACAAAGAAAAAAATCTAAAAAGAAAAAATTCAAAAGAAAAAAATATCACCCAAAATGGGGAAGAAAAAATTCAAGGAAAAATAAAATAATTTAAAGAAAATGCCACACAAGGGGCATTTGGGTTTTTGAGCCTTAGAATTCCTTTCTTTTTATACCCAGTTGTAGACACCCCATTTTTGTACTCGCCTGATTAATCAACTCGTCAATCCGATCGCAACGGTTCCCAATGATGGATGTCTATTCCAATGCTTTATTTTGTTACCAGATATGTTTTATAAATCCGGATGAGGTATCTCGAACTGACAAAACTTTAGAAACCACGCTACACTAGGAAAATACGACCCCAGAAACATAGAAATCATAATCTCGCAAACTAAAAAGAAGCTTCACGATAAAAATCACTAAAAATGACCAAATTACCAAAATACCCCTAACATCAAAACAACCGTAAAACCTACGTTACGCTTAGGAAAATCCATTCAAAACACATAAAACAACAAATCGAAACCAAATAAACCACTTCGCCAATTTTCACAAAATTTGACAAAATTATAAATATACCCCTCATAAAATTCACGACCATTTGACACAAAAAATTTCATAAATGACAAAAACTAACATTCTCATTGAATTCCTTACGAAAAACTGATTCTAAAACATCTTGAAACATTGAAAAACGACTTAAAACGTAAAAAAACCTCTCCAAGGGTAAAACGGTAATTTTACAACTTTAATAATTAAAATTTTCAAAATTAATAAACAAATCATTAAATAATATAAAGTGAAACATTAAAGTCAATCAAGTAAGACTAAATTCAATCTTAAAGTCAATCAAATAAGACTAAAATCAAGATATTAAAAGTCAACCAAGAAAGACTAAAGTCAAAGTATTAAAGTCAATCTCATAAGACTCAAGTCAAAATCCTAACCTAAACTAATCAAGTCAATTTCATAAGACTAAATTTAAAATCCTAAATCAAAACCCTAATCTAAACTAATCAAGTCAATCTCATAAGACTAAAGTCAAAATCCTAAATTAAAATCCTAAAGACTAAATCCATCTCATAAGACCAAAGTCAAAATCCTAAATTAAAATCCTAAAGACTAAATCCATCTCATAAGACCAAAGTCAAAATCCTAATTAAAATTCTAAAAGAAATCCTAATCAAATCCTAATGCTTCTAAAAATTTTTATAAAAAGGAGCCTCCACACCCTATTTTCGTATCAAAGAAAAAATCCTAGAAAAATTAGGTGAAAAAGCCTCCACAACCTCCCCAAAACCCTAATTTTGAAGCCCCAACTCCTTACCTAACACCTATGCTTTGATTTTAGCCTAAAAAACATCTAAAAGCCTTTCAAAAATACTCCAAAATCCATAATAAATTCAAAGCACCCAGATCCAAGAAGGAGATATCTTACCTCGGAGATCAGAAATCAGATCCGGAGACAGAACGAAGTAAGAAGTACGGTACAAGAAGCATTTTCACCAGATCTAAGGGAATAGAACATTTACAGATTGAAGATAAGGTTTTTGTTATTTTTTATCTAGGTTTTGTCATTAGCGATGTAATTATATTTGCGATAAGTAGAGATCGGCATTGGCCGGGCGGGGTTGGTGCCTAACACCTTCCAACCCCGTAATGTGATCTCCGAATTCAGTTTTTTTCTGTAGTAGATTAGTTTTTTATCCATTTTAGAGTCAGTTTGGTTCCTAGACCGTACTAACTAGGTGGCGACTCCCAAACCTCAAGGGTCAAAAGCGAATCCGCGTACCCCGCGGATCGAGGACGCTTTCAGTGGCGACTCCACTGGGGACTATTGAGGATCAAACTTGAAAAATCCCAAGTATAAGAGCATTGTCAAGATGACCTAGTTTTTTTTTATTTAGTTCAATTTATTTTATTTATTTTTTCTGTTTATTTATTTTTGTGACTTGATTATAGATGATTTTGGGTATTGTATTTTTTTTCCAATTAAGGATCACTTTTTGATGACCCCTAAATAATGAAAGATTCAAATTGACATATGAAAATGATGAAGGTTGGGATAGTAATGTTAAAATATTTTTACAAAACACTCTATTAAGAATTAAGTCTGGGAACCTATTAATAAAACGTAGATCTCATCGAGTAGATTAATTTAGAACCTGAGTTCACTCAATTTCGTTATCGGAAGCCTTAGATATCATCAATGCAAGTTCAATCTGTAAATCTGGAATTGTTGCTGAATGAAGGTTGGGATAGTAATGTTAAAACATTTTTACAGAATATTCTAATGAGAATTAAGTCTGGGAACCTATAAATAAAACGTAGATCTCATCGGGTAGATTAATTTAGAATCTGAGTTCACTCAATTTCATTATCAGAAGCCTTAGATATCATTGATGCAAGTTCAATCTGTAAATCTGGAATTGTTTCTGAATAAAGGTTGGGACAGCAATGTTAAAACATTTTTACAAAACATTCTAGTGAGAACTAAGTCTGGGCATCTATTAATAAAATGTAGATCTCATCGAGTAGATTAATTTAGAACTTGAGTTTACTCAATTTCATTATCGGGAGCTTTAAATATCATCGATGCAAGTTCGGATTGTATTTTCCTAATTCACAGAAAATCCGAATTTATCTAATGTTAACACAATTAATGTTCCTGAGAGTGAGCTCATCTCAACCATTGTCATTCTATCATCAATGTAACATCTATTGGAATCTCAATTTATTTTGGATCACCCAAAAGTAACCCTTGATTGGACCATAGACAACAAATTTGTAGGCCTTTTTAATGTTGGATCAGATTAATTATTATTTGTGTTATATGCCCATATAATGTGTTATGATCTCTACAGAATATATTTGTGATGTGTTTGCTTTCATCTTAATTCGATGTGATGGGTTTTGTATTATTTTCTTGATCAATATTCATTTGATATCCATATGTGATGACTTAATCTGGCCTATGGGCCCATGTGTTTGAAAAAGGCCCCGGGCACACCCCACCCTGTTTTGCACACACCACATGCCCGTTTACTGTTTTGCACACTTACACGTCCTTGATAGCCAACGTGGCACTAATGCGTGGCCCGATCTCTTCGGAGATGCGACGTCATTCATGAAAATCACAACTCCAGTCACGTACCTTAGGGTATATCAAACTGGGGCATCAATACCGTCTGATCAGGTGATTCTGAGAGATGTATTGATGCACCCAGGCTGGAGCGACCTGAGCCTTTTACCTATTGTGAGCCACACAGTCACATGTCCCGATTGCCAACGTAGTACTAGTACGTGGTCGGTCCCCTCGTGGGATGCCAAACCATTTATGAAAGTTACAACTCTTGACTCGTACCCATAAGTATGTAAAAGATAATCTAATTATATTAATTGCACTTCTTGGTCAAAATCAGTGCCTAAGCGAGATCTTGCCCTGCTGTACCCTACTGTAGGAGGGGGATAAACTACGTCTATTCTAGACGAGAGGTATGTAAGTGGGCCCTTGCTCAGCATCGTGCGCCACCTCTCAACTGGAGATCAAACTGACTATTTTTGGCTTCAGAGAAGTGGGTTGAGGTTTTAGATTATCACCTATACGGTATATCAAACCAAGTCACCACGTATCGAAAGATATATAGGTGTGCTTGGGTAAGGGTGGCCAGATAAAAATGCATTGCATGTAGTAAGCTTAGAGTCTAAAAATCTTTCCTGTAGGTCACAACTCGAACTTATCGTGGGTGTTCTCGGGTTGTTTATTGAATGGAACCTTTGGATTGATGAATGTATATGAATGATGTGAATGATGAGATGAGAGTGTATGATTGTCCCCACAAATTAAAAATGTTATTTTTGGAAATTAAAATGGGTGCACCAACCCAATAAAAAATCTATTTTAAACTTGACCCAGTCCATCTCAATCCAACGATCATTATGGGCCGAGCCATTTGAATCAAAATGAAATTCAAACTTTTTTCTGATTCGGAATTTAAACCCATTTTAAAAGAAGAAAAATGTTTTCTAGAAGAAAAATATTTTCCAGAAGAGAAATGATTTTAAAAAGTAAAATATTTTTCGGAAGAATAAGATTTTCCAAAAGGAAATGCTTTCCCAAAAAGTTTTCTAAAAGAAAATGTTTTCTAAAAAAAAAAGAAAAGGAAGAAAAATATTTTTCAGAAAAAAATGGTTTACAAAATCTATTTTTGCATGAAAAATTATTGAAATATGTATATGAAAGTTGTTATTCAATGAAAATATTATTTGTCAATATTTTTCAAGAGTGCAATAAAATTATTTTTTTGAATAATCATTACATTAATGATTTATTTAATGGATTGGTGTACAGAATTCAAAAAAATCTCAGGGTTCGTTTAAAATGTTATCAAGGGGGTAATCTTGGAATTGATTAAATTCACCTTCAATGAGGTTTAAGGGTTATCATTATATCTAAGCTCAATCGTCCATTGTCTAGATAGGGTTGTAAATCCGGTCAGTTAGAGTAAACGTCAATATCAAGTCAACAGTGAGAAATGACCTCAAAATTTCTCAACATCGCCCAATTGTTCTTTGAAGATCACAGTGCCTCAGTCATGCCGGTTGTAAGCAATGTCTCAGTCCTTAGTCATAATCAAGCCCGGTGTGGGTACTTGTCTTGAGTTTTCATTAGTCATTTGGGTTAGCTCGAGTCCTTTTTTTCAGCATGGTCATGTCGTCTTTAGATTGAGTCTACTCTTTCCTATTGAGTCAAGTTAGTTCATCGAGTCTATAGAGGTGTCTGTTGCCCCATCTGAAATTGATCGGATAAAGGAAATTTTTGAATACCTCGAGCGCATTAACGAATTAACTAATAATTTGATAGATTTCGTTTCTGAACAAGAAGATAAGAGTCGGGCTCAACCTTTAATCGAGAAAGAAAAGGTCTTTGACCTCAAAACAAAAAATAATTCATAAAAAGATTCAAATAGAAACCATCTTATCCCTAGAGGAACACGAGGGGATAATGAATTTACTCAGAAATTTCAAAAGACTTGTTCGTGTGATCATATGAGGGTATGTTAGGTACAAGCTTGGGTGTTGTTCAACATGGAATAGATACTCGTCTATATCAATGGAATCAAAGAAGATGTTATAAAATGTATCAGCGCTATCCTCACTACATCTTGAGTTGCAAATCACATATTATCAGTCGATATGGGGATACCTTTTGAACTGATCTCTGATAATGGGTCGTACTTCAAAGCATAAATCATTACTCTATTTTTAAAGTTGAAGATCCGGAAGCACAAATCATCCCCCTACCGTCCTCAGATCAATGGAACGGTTGAAGTAGTTAGTAAGAGTCTCAAGACTATCATCAGGAAAATGTGTCAATCACATCGAGATTGATCAGAAGAATTATCATTCATGCTATGGACATATCGAACTTCAATTCGATCCTCTACTGGAGCTACTCTCTACTCCTTAGTGTATGGCATGAAAGCAGTCTTGCCAGTTGAAATGGAAATTTTGTCTCTAAGAGTCTTGTTGGAAAATCATTTGTTAGAAACAGATTGGACTTGTCAACAGTATGAAGAATTAAATTTGATCGAAGAAAACGAGTTAAAGCCCCGTACCATATGCAAGCTTATCTAAGAAGAGTCACCCGTGTATTTGACAAAAAGGTCAAAGCTCATCATTTACAAGTCAAGGATTTAACTATCAGACTTCAAAGAAAATTGAACACTACTCCTCGACTATAGGAGAAAATCTGAACCCAATTGGAGAAATTCATTCATTAAGGAAATACTGTCTGAAAAAGTCGTCAGACTTCAAGATCATGATGGAAGTGAACTACCAGAGTCAACCAACCTTGACTGGATCAAATGGTACTACATTTAAGGAGGTCATCTCTGGCCGAATCAATTTTCCTGCTACCAAGTTCATTATCTCCTTTCTCAGCCCTTTGCAGCCTTTTCAAAACAAAATGATGCATTTTTCTTTCTCAGCCCGATCACCTAACCTAGGGGAGGAAAAATCCGAACTACGTTTTGGTCTGATCTCAAAAATTTGGGGTACGTAGGCAGCCTGAGAAGTTACTTCAGGCCCGACCACATAAAAATAAATAAAAATAGATTCTCCGACAAAGAAAAAATCTAAAAAGAAAAAAATTCAAAAGAAAAAATTGTCAAAGTGGGGAAGAAAATTCAAGGAAAAAGAAAATAATTCAAGATGAAATGCCACACAAGGGGCATTCGGGTTTTTGAGCCTCAAAATTCCTTTCTTTTTATGTCTAGTCCTAAGCCTACCTATAAAAGTCCTCCTAAGTACCGTGTGGAAAAGTCAAGGAGGGCAGCAAAGCATGATCAGACAGTAATTCTAGAAGTTTAGAGGAGAAGAAAAAGATAAAAAAATGATAAAGCCTGCTAAGTTGAAAACCCGAAAAGGGCGACTTAGGCAAAAATTAAGGCAAGCTCGCAAGGTTGAAAATCTGAAAGGACAACTTTGGCAACAATCAGAGCCAAAAAAAAGAAAGAGCTCGCTAGATTGAAAACCTGAAAAGGCGATCTAGGCAAAAGTTAGAGCAAGCTCGCTAGATTGAAAACCTGAAAAGGCGATCTAGGCAAAAGTTAGAGCGACAAAGAAAAATAAAAGAAAATCCCAAACTGAGAGCGGTCCGAGTTGAAACATCAGAAGTCCGAATAATCAAGGTCAATACTTAGCTTAAACCAGGCATAGACTCGGAAGCCACAAGTATCTTGTCTACGATTGATCTGAAAATTCTTACTTCCCCAAGTGAACCAAGGGAGAGAAGGATGAATTCTATGATGAGTCTCAAAAGGAAATATTTTGTTCTCTTGAGCCTGACTCAAAATCTTCAATAAAATTAATCAAAATAAAAAAGTTGAATCTTTATTGCGCTTGTGGTAATCAAATATTTTAAACCTTCATATAAGGGGCATTTTCTTTTTCTTCTAAATATGTAATTTCCCCCCTTATGTTAGGGGCATTTTTTAATGATGCGTTCAATTATCTTCAATGCCATGCTTATTGTCAAACCAGAGGCAGTTTGTTTTTTACCATTGTTAATCCTAAAAGATAATGGGAACCCCAAACTTAAGGTTACCCTCTTGATAACAGTTTTTCGAAGAACCCTTGAGGTTCAAAAGAAATAAAAACTCAGGTTTTAAATTCATAAAACTTTTGGATAAAATCTTGAGGTTCAAACAAATGCATTTTGGATCTCACATAGGATAGGGCATTCATTCTGTCCCAGATTTATTCATTCCCAGATTCAACCCCTCTTTTTCAAATTTCATTTTCAATCATTATTTCCCAAATTTATTCCTTCATTCTCAGTTTTACTCAGTCAGATCCGTCGAGGGCTTTATCGAAATTATGCTCAGTTGCTGCCGGGGGCTTTCTCGGAACTATGTTCAGTTGTCGCCGAGGGTTTTCTTGGAACTATGCTCAGATACCGCCAAGGGTTTTCTTGGAATTATGCTCAGATGCCGCCGTGGGTTTTCTCGGAACTATGCTCAGATGCCGCCAAGGGTTTTCTTGGAACTATGCTCAGATACCGCCAAGGGTTTTCTTGGAATTATGCTCAGATGCCGCCGAGGGTTTTCTCGGAATTATGCTTAGATGCCGCCAAGGGTTTTCTTGGAACTATGCTCAGATACCGCCAAGGATTTTCTTGGAATTATGCTCAGATGCCACCAAGGGTTTTCTTGAAACTATGCTCAGATACCGCCAAGGGTTTTCTTGGAATTATGCTCAGATGCCGCCGAGGGTTTTCTCGGAACTATACTCAGATACCGTCAAGGGTTTTCTCGGAATTATGCTCAGATGCTGCCAAGGGTTTTCTTGGAATTATGCTCAGATGCCGCCGAGAGTTTTCTCGGAACTATGCTCAGTTACCGCCGAGGGTTTTCTCGGAATTATGCTCAGATGCAGCCAAGGGAATTATGCTCAGATGCCGCCGAGGGTTTTCTCGGAATTATGCTCAGATGCCGTCGAGGGTTTTCTCGGAACTATGCTCAGTTACCGCCGAGGGTTTTTCTCGGAATTATGCTCAGATGCCGCCAAAGGTTTTCTAGGAATTATGCTCAGATACCGCCAAGGGTTTTCTTGGAATTATGCTCAGATGCCGCCGAGGGTTTTCTCGGAATTATGCTCAGATGCCGCCAAGGGTTTTTTGGAATTATACTCAGATGCCGCCGAGGGTTTTCTTGGAATTATGCTCAGATACCGCCAAGGGTTTTCTTGGAATTATGCTCAGTTACCGCCGAGGGTTTTCTCGGAATTATGCTCAGATGCCGCCAAGGGTTTTCTCGGAATTATGCTCAGTTACCGTCGAGGGTTTTCTTGGAATTATGCTCAGATGCCGCCGAGGGTTTTCTCGGAATTATGCTCAGATACCGTCGAGGTATTCTCGGAATTATGCTAGATACCACCAAGGGTTTTCTCGGAATTATGATCAGATGCCACCGAGGGTTTTCTCGAAATTATGCTTAGATGCCGCCGAGGATTTTCTCGGAACTATGCTCAGATACTGCCGAGGGTTTCTCGGAATTATACTTGGTTTATGCTAAGCTTAGCTCAATTTATATTCATTTTGTGCTCAGATTTTGCTTAAATTCTTTGAAATCTATCTCAGATTTTAAGTCCACACACTTGTACAGTTGTTACATCAGTCAAGGAGAATTTTCTAAAATTCAAGGATTTGACACTGCCAGTGAGAGCTCGCGCTCAAGGACCTGACATTTTCTTTTTTTAGTTTGGGGAGAGTTTTACCCTCACGGATCCGAACACCCCGACGAATTGCTAAATCAGGCTGCAAAATGAACTGTCACTAGCTTTGACATTCGGATATCGCACTATCTACCAAAATAGATTTGCTATCTAGTTTGCTTCAACCCTCTGCCAAAGAGGGGCATCTGTAGACACCCCATTTTTGCACTCGCCTGATTAATCAACTCGTCAATCCGATCGCAACGATTCCCAATGATGGATGTCTATTCCAATGCTTTATTTTGTTACGAGATATGTTTCAAAAATCCGGATGAGGTATCTCGAACTGACAAAACTTTAGAAATCACGCTACGCTAGGAAAATACAACCCCAGAAACATAGAAATCATCATTTCGCAAACCAAAAAGAAGCTTCACGATAAAAACTACTAAAAATGACCAAATTACCAAAATACCCCTAACATCAAAACAACCCTAGAACCTACGTTACGCTTAGGAAAATCCATTCAAAACACATAAAACAACAAATCGAAACCAAATAAACCACTTCATCAATTTTCACAAAATTCAACAAAATTATAAATATACCCCTCATAAAATTCACGACCATTTGACACAACAAATTTCATAAATGACAAAAATCAACATCCCCATTGAATTCCTTACGAAAAACTGATTCTAAAACATCCTGAAACATTGAAAAACGACTTAAAACATAAAAAATCCTCTCGAGGGTAAAATGGTAATTTTACAACTTTAATAATTAAAATTTTCGAAATTAATAAATAAATCATTAAATAATGTAAAGTGAACATTAAAGTCAATCAAGTAAGACTAAAGTCAATCTTAAAGTCAATCAAGTAAGACTAAAGTCAAGATATTAAAAAGCCAACCAATAAAGACTAAAGTCAAAGTATTAAAATCAATCTCATAAGACTAAAGTCAAAACCCTAACCTAAACTAATCAAGTCAATCTCATAAGACTAAATTTAAAACCCTAAATCAAAACTCTAATATAAACTAATCAAGTCAATCTCATAAGACTAAAGTCAAAACCTTAAATTAAAATCCTAAAGACTAAGTCCATCTTATAAGACCAAAGTCAAAACCCTAATTAAAACTCTAAAAGAAACCCTAATCAAACCCTAATGCTTCTAAAAAACTTTATAAAAAGGAGCCTCCACACCCTATTTTCGTATCAAAGAAAAAACCCTAGAAAAATTAGGTGAAAAAGCCTCCACAACCTCCCTAAAACCCTAATTTTGAAGCCCCAACTCCTTACCTAACACCTATACTTTGATTTTAGCTTAAAAAACACCTAAAAATCTTTCAAAAACATCCCAAAATCCACAACAAATTCAAAGCACCCAGATCCAAGAAGGAGATACCTTACCTCGGAAATCAAAAATCAGATCCGGAGACAGAACGAAGTAAGGAGTACGGTACAAGGAACATTTTCACCAGATCTGAGGGAATAGAACCTTTGCAGATTGAAGGTAAGGTTTTTGTTATTTTTTATCTAGGTTTTGTCATTAGCGATGTAGTTATATTTGGGATAAGTAGAGACCGGCATTGGCCGGGCGAGATTGGTGCCTAACACCTTCCAACCCCGTAATGTGATCCCCGGATTCAGTTTTTTTTTGCAGTAGATTAGTTTTTTATCCATTTTAGAGTCAGTTTGGTTCTTAGACCGTAATAACTTGGTGGCGACTCCCAAACCTCAAGGGTCAAAAGCGAATCAGCGTACCCCGCGGATCGAAGGCGCTTTCACCAGTCTTAAGCTAACCCATAAAAGTCCTCCTAAGTACTATGCGAAAAAGTCAAAGAAGATAGTAAATCAGATCAAACAGTAACTCCAGAAGTTCAAAATGGAAGAAAAAGAAAAATGAAGCCTGTTAGGTTGAAAACCCAAAAGGGCAACTTAGGCAAAAATTAGGGCAAGCTCGCAAGGTTGAAAATCTGAAAGGACAACCTTGGCAACAATCAGAGTAAAGAAAAGAGAAAAAATTATAAGCTCACTAGATCGAAAACCTAAAAAGACGATCTAAACAAAAGCTAGGGCATGCTTGCTAGATTGAAAACTTGAAAAGGCGATCTAGGCAAAAGTTAGAGCAACAAAGAAAAATAAAAGAAAATCTCTGTTGAGTTGAGAAACTGAAAAGACGGTCCGAATTGAAACATCAGAAGTCCGAATGATCAAGTTTCAATACCAAGTTTGAACCAAATATAAACTCAGTGGATACAAGTATCTTGTATATGATTGATCTGAAGAGTTTCATGTCCCTAAGTGAATCGACGGGGAGAAAGAACAAATCCTATGATGAATTTCAGAAAGAAATATTTTGTTCCAATTTCTTTAAGTCTGACTCAAAATCTTTAATATAAAAAGTCGAAATTAAAAGTTAAATCTTTATTGCGCTTGCGGTAATAAAGGATTTCAAACTTTTATAACAAGGGCATTTTCTTTTTCTAAAGAGTACAGTTTCCCCCCTTACACTAGGGGCATTCGTTTTCAAATTACGTTCAATTATCCCCAATGCAATGGTTCCTATCAAACTAGGGGTATTTTGGTTCTAAAGCCTGGTCAATTTCAACCCCAAAGGATAAGGTTAACTTTGAATTAAAGGTTACCCTCTTGATAGCAATTTTGAAAACTCCTAAGATTCAAAGGGAGTTAAAATGTTTACCGAACCTTCAAAAAATCCAATTTTTTATTTAAAAAAAAAACTCAAATGCAGTGTTAATCCCCATTTTGTTTCAAAAAAAAATAGTTCATTATTCTTTCACCCCGAGTAGGTAAAGTAGGACTCCCAGAAAATTAGTTCATTACTCTTTCACCCCGAGTAGGTAGAGTAGAACTTCCCAAAAAAATTAGTTCATTACTCTTTCACCCTGGGCAGGTAGAGTAGGACTCCCAAAAGTTTAGTACATTACTTTTTCACTCCGAGTAGGTAGAGTAGAACTTCTCAAAAAAATTAGTTCATTATTTTTTCACCCCGAGTATGTAGAGTAGAACTCCTAAAAAATTAGTCCATTACTCTTTCACCTCGAGTAGGTAGACTAGGATTTTTTTTATAAAAAAAATAGTTCATTACTCTTTCACCCGAGTAGGTAAAGTAGGACTCCAAAAAAAAGAAAATTTCATTACTCTTTCACCCAGGGTAAGTAGAGTAAGACATTTAAATTTTGCTCAGATTATGCTCAGATTTTGCTTAGATTATGCTCAGTTTTTACTCAATTTCACACAGTGCACACACTTGCACATTTTAGTCAGGGAGAATTTTATAAAATTCAAGGATCTGACAACTTCAATGAGAGCTCTCGCTCAAGGACCTGACAACATTTTGTTCGGGGAGAGTTATACCCTCAAGGATCCGAACGTCCCGATGAATTGCTAAATCAGACTGCAAAATGAACTATCACTAGCTTTGACATTTTGATATCGCACTATCTACCAAAATAGATTTGCTATCTAGTTTGCTTCAACCCTCTGCGAAAGAGGGGCATCTGTAGGCACTCCATTTTTGCACTCGCTTGATTAATCAATTCTTCAATCCGATCGCAACGGTTCCCAATGATGGATGATTATTCCAATGCTTTATTTTGTTACCAGATATGTTTCAGAAATTCGGATAAGGTATCTCGAACTAACAAAACTGTAGAAACCATGCTATACTAGGAAAATATAATCCCAAAAACATAAAAATCATCATTTCTCAGATAAAAAGAAGCTTCACGATAAAAATCACTAAAAAATGATCAAATTATCAAAATACCCCTAATATTAAAGTATCCCTGGAGCCTACGTTTCGCTTAGAAAAACTCTTTCAAATATATAAAATAACAAATCGAAATCAAATAAATCATTTCGCCAATTTTCACAGAATTCGACAAAATTATGAAAATGTCCCTCATAAAATTCACGAGCATTTCGCACAAAAAATTTCATAAATGACACAAACTAATATTCCCATTGAATTCCTTATGAAAAATTAATTCCAAAACACTCCAGAAATCCATAAAAAATTAGAAAATTTCAGAATGAGATACTTTATTTTGGAGATCCGAAACGAATCCGGTGACAGAACGAAGCGAGGAGTGCTGTACGAAGATCTATTCTACCAGATCTGAGGGAACAAGACCGTTGTCTTCGTAAAGGTAAAGATTTAATTTTTTTTATTGATTAGGTCTTTTTAGCAATGTAATTTTATTTGGGAATAAGTAGAGCCCGGCGTTTGTTGGGCGGGGTTGGTGCCTAACACCTTCCAACCCCGTAACGTGATCCCCGGATCCGTATTTTCTTTCGTAGATTAGTGTTATTTGTCTTTTAGAGTCAAAGTTCGGTTCCTAGACCATAATAACTAGGTGGCGACTCCCAAACCTCAAGGTCAAATGCGGATCCGCGAACCCCGCGAATCAAGGGCGCTTTCAATTGGTCATCTATTGAGGGTGTTTACACAAAAATCGCCTATGTTCTTCCTCTCTTTGATGGTGTTTTGATAAAACCACCTCTATTTGGAGTCTTTTGCTGGTGCTTCACGAAATCATCGATTGTTTTCACCCTTAAACAAGAAAGGATTTTGTAGTGAGAGGCATTTTTTCTAACCGCTTGTAAAGAAAACCCTAATTGCATGTCTAAATCCCTTTGATTCTGTAGTGAGAAGCATTGTAGACACCCAAATTTGATCGGGCCCTCGACGCAAAATGCCCCAAAAATCGCAAAAATTGGAATGGACTCCGAAGCCCAAACCTACAAAAATCCAATTTATTTTATCACTATTTTTCAATAAAACGGCCCAGGCCTCTCACGTGGCCCACGGACCAAATCCCTTATCATTCTTCTACACTCCTCAACTCAATCCAACATAAGCCCAAACCCATTATCCAAGCCTATTCAACTCAACCCAAATTCATTCCTATTCAACTAACAACCTAAGCCCAACCAAAACTCTACCCAAGCTCAAATCATTCAACCCAAACCCAACTCAACCCAATCCAACATCACAACCAATCACCACAATCATCAAGGTGTGACACATGTCATCACCCCATTTCACCTCCCTCATCCAATCAACCAACCAACTCCATTACTTCCCTCCAAAAATTAATTCAACCCATAACCCTACCCTAACCTATCCTATCCATTCTCTCAAATCAAACACTTATAACCTATCACCCTCCCCTAATCTACCCCCATCATTCCCTACAAAACCTATCTCTACAACCTAAACCTACACCTATCCTCTCAAATCAAACACTCATCCTTTCATATCAACTCATCTCAACCCTTCATTTTAACCCACTTTTACACATGTCATCATCTCCCTCACCCTCCCAAAATATCATGAACCACCTCCTTAAATCTTCCATTCTCTTAAATCAAATACCATTTAATCACAACCACCATCTTAAACTCACCTCACCAAACACTCAACCCAAATGGGTTGGGTTGGATCCAAATCATTTGGGTCAAAACTTACCCATTTAACCCCCATTCCTTAAATACCCTCCAATCTCCTCTAAATTACACCCATTTCTTTCTCAAACTCATAACCATTCTATCCTTTTTCTTCACTTCACCCCATTATACCCTTAAAATAACCCCACAACCTCTATAAAAACCCCACCACTCTCAATTCTCAATCCCTAATGAAAAATCCTACATCCAACCCTCCAAAAGATAAAGAAGAAATCACTCTCTCAACCTTTCTCTCTTAACCCATTCTACTACATCTACTCTCAACTCTCGACCTTCTCTCAAACAAGTCAAGTAAAGAAAAAGAAGACTCATCAAAGAAAGTCAAAGGAAGTCAAGGAAGGAACAAGGTGGGTTTGGACAAAAAGAACACCCATCAACTCCCCTCTTCTACTTTCCCCTTCTCTATACATTTGAACACACCATTATGGTCTAAATCACCCAAGGGCCCCTTCTTCATAAGGGTGCCCTCAATGATTTGAACCGATATCAAAAGCCCCTCACACTTGAGGGCACACATCGATTTTCTTTCATTTTCGTCTTCTTTTTATTTTAAAAAATCGAATCCGAGGTTACCACATTACGTGGGTGGAGTAGGGTGCCTAACACCTTCCCTACTCCATAAATGGACCCCTTTACCTTTGAATCAAAGGTTAGACCATGCACCTTATCCTACGAGAGTCATAAAAAAAGTCAAAATGACATGTTTTTCAAAAATACAACTTCGGGTGACCATTCATACCCATTTCCAAAAATGAATGGTGGCGACTCCAAAACACCCCAAAGTGGAGGGATGTTTTAAAATATTGAAAATCCCGTGTCCACAGGCATTTTCTCCAATTGCCTGTAAAGAAAATCATAATTGCACCTCTAAATCCTGTCGATTTTGTAGTGAGAGGCTTTTTCTCCAACTTCTTGTAAAGAAAACCCTAATTGTGCCTCTAAATCCTGTCGATTTTGTAGTGATTTAGGAATCATTATAGTCTAAATTATGTTTCTTAGATATTTTGAACCCTCTAGCAAAGTCGAATTTTAAATTTTTTTGTTTCTTTATAAATTTCCCCATTTGCATTACATAAATATTGTTTTTTTCCCACAAGATTAGTAACGAATGCATTATCAAAGTCATTTCACGAATTGGATTCAGATCTAAGTTCAATAAAGGTTTTGAGTCATTTTTTGGGTTTGGGTTACCAGGTTGAGATCCATTGAACACGGGAATACTTGTAATTGGAAATGATTTTTTTTAGAACCATTTTTCATCTTCGTCTTTTGCTTGATGATTCTTATCTTCTTAAAACCTAAAGAAGAGAAGATTTTTGGAATGATGGATCAGGTAGAAAAAAATTAAGAATTATCTACAATTCATTGAAAATAATGTTCCATAGATTGAAAATAATTTACTAGAAAAGCTTTACGGTTTGAAGATGACCTAGTTTCAAAGAAAAAACAAGGGTTTTATTTTGGGGTAAAGGTAGAAGACGACAATATTTACGCCATTTTATATTAGTATCTGAGGCAAAACCTAGGTCAAGGGGTATTTTATCAATTTTGAAAACGAAGGGATATCTCTAATATTGACCAAAACGTGGATGGCCATGTCCAAATCACACGTTTTAAAATCATGACTATAGGCCGATATTTGAACCATTCTTGTCATTTTTGGCGCGCGCGGGCGTCTGTGAGTGTGTGTGTGTGTGTGTGTGTGTGTGTGAGAGAGAGAGAGAGAGAGAGTATGGAGAACTCCCATTCCTCTGAAAGGGTCGATATCGAGACTATCCGCAGGTTTGATTATTACTTTGAATCTCAGCAGTTATTAGTTTACACTCAGTTCTTATTTTCTTCAATTTTCTCCATTTTTACTTATTACATATATATTTTTTAAAATTTTGTTCAGCCGAAGAAGGGAACTGTCAGAAATTCTTAGTAGTTGTAACGATTTCACTGAATTATCATCCTCTTCTGAATCCGTGAAGATATTTAAAGATTTCTTTCTCGATCTTGAAGTAAGCTCTGCATTTCTATTAATCAATCTATTGTTAAATGACGGTCTAACAATTCAATTATGTCGTTTCTCCACCACTCTGAATTCCTTTACAATTGTTTTCAGAGCAAAATCAAACAAATTACGTCGGAGTCTTCGGATTTCAGCTCTTTAGGGCTTGACGATTTGGGTAAACTTTCTCTTTCTTGACCAGTTATTATCTTATTTGAGTTAGGTTATAACATTTTGAACTAAGATTTTGAAACTTTCGACATTTTTTTTTTCCCCATTTTGATTCGGATAGTTCTCGAAATTTGTGACTGTTCTATACATTTTTTAAAGAAACATTGGAAACTTATTTCAATTTCATATGCACTAAAAATTGATGTCAAAACTGAGATTAAATCATGTATTGTAATCAAGGGTATACACGATAAAAAAGCGAACAATCACCAAGTACAAATTTTAAGACAATATTATAGGTGACATCATCTTTAAAATGGTGTTTGAAAGCATCATCTTTATTATTTCACCATAACTTCTTCATAAGTTTCTCCAGTCTATTAAACCTTAAAATATACCAGAAGATTCGAAAGGGTGGTCTTGATTAACACAACCTTTCTCCCATTTTGAGAGATAATTTGACCTTCTGGGCATAAAATTAAATTGGTTCTCTTATATCCATTGTTTTTGTTTATATCTTTATTTTATCATTCTTTTCCATGGTTTCATAGCTTGGCACATAACACATTTTCTCCATTCTTCTGTCATTTTCATAGTTAAATAATTTAACTACTTAGGAAAGTCTAATATTTTCCTAGCATTTCCACATTTCTATTGAATTACCATCTTGTCCCAAGGCTCAACTTCTCTTCATCTTTGCTAAATCTGCTTTCATTGTTTGTAGAATTAAGGTATAGAAGATGAAAGCAGATTTTTTTTTTTCATCTTTATCTATCTAGAGAAAAAATCTGCTTTCCTCTTTGATACCTTAATTCTACAAAAGTATGGGCCATTTATAGGGAAATGGTCTTCTACTGTATCCTGTGCTCTATATGTTGGGGCTAGTACTAAGAAAGTTACAATGGGGATCAATCTCACCATTGTATTTATAAACTTCTGGTCCTATGCCATCAAGGAGTAAGAGAATTGGGTCCTGCACCTAAAAAAGTTGCTATATTCCATTGCTATGTTGCAATCACCAAATTTGAGGGTGCAAACTTTCATAGCGACAAAATTTTAATTTGAAATCTGGATTCATTTATTGTTTGGGGTGTTATTCTAATCTGTATATTATATAAATCCAAAAAAGAAGTATTTGAACACATAACCACACTTAACATTAAACCCCTGTTTTTATTATTTCACTCTATCTAAGTTTGTCAATGTATTGATGTAGATGCCTACGTAGAACATGCAAAGGAGGAGCTTAACTTGGTTGAGGCTGAAAACTTGAGGACTTCTAATGAAATTGAGGTCCATACAAGAACCTATATAGAAGGTGATTAGTCATGATGATGCTGGCAATTTCCATGTATGTACTTTTTGTGATACTTGGTCTCTTAAATTTTGCAGACGCTACTCGATTGGAGAGCAATCTTGAAGGGTTGAATTATTCATTGCAATCCATCTCTTCACAGGTTAGTATTTCATTTTTTTCAATCTTTTAGAGTATTTTTTTTCCTCCAAAATTTGGGGCATGAGATGAATACAATGAGGGGGAACTTTGAGGCCCTATTTGGTATGCCATAAAATTGTAAAATGTAAAACTTTGCATTTATAACCTTTTGCATTTGCGGGCTTTTACTATGTTTTACGGTTCATGTGCTTGGTATCCCCTTGAAATCAACGTAAAGTTAACGACTGCTTGGTTGGGAAGAAAAATGCAAACTCCATAAACTTTTTTTTTCTTCTTTATCTTAAAAAGATACAATTTACAATCTAATCACTTCTTTAAATATATTTTTCTACTAACTTATTTTATTTTTTATAAAATTTGCAACTTCTCAAATCTTGATCAATTAACTCTTCTAATAAAAAATTTAAAATCCAAAAACTTACTATAGTACCAAAGGTGATTTTGGAACGGAATCTAGACTAAATCTCTTTGCCAATGGAGATTGAACTTGCTGGTTTTCAGATGATCCTGCAGACTAGATTTTCGTTCTTGTTTGATCCATTCAATAGCGCTTTCGTCCAAACTTTTTGTGAGCATCTTCTAGGGCTTGGTAGAGAGCTAGAGCGAGCAAGCAAGAGAGGTAGAGTACCTCTATTGTGATCGATGGTGAGTGACCTTATGCTGTGGATTCAGGCGGCTGTTAGAGAAGGGTAGAAAGTCTTGATGATTGAAGTTGTAAAGTTTTTCAGGACTTTTTGATCTGCAAAAGAATCCAATCTTTAATTGTGTTTTTTGCTATGTTTTATTGCTTTTTACGGGTGCGTGAAATGCAAAACACCGTGATTTGTTGCTATTCCGTTAAATCACTGTGTTTTGTGGTCTGACTTTAAATTACCTCCTTAGTACAATGTGTCGTTCGTGGTTGGGATGTAGACTATTAGAATGCAACTTTCATGTGTCCCACCTAAGAGAGGTCAAAAGGCTGTGTGTTGAATACTGTCAACCATTCAATTTTATCTTGTATCTTAGGATGGTGAAAAATATTTTAGTAACTTCAACAAAAAAGTCTTATTTGACGGTTAAAAATCATCTTCTCATACTGATTTTGGACTAGAAAATCTATAAGGTGGGGGCCATCTAGTGATCATGATACATGTTGAAATGTTGTTCTCTAGAACGGAAATTTTGTCTAAGTACTCAAACTCGAAGACGTTCCCATACCATATCTTATCAAATACTCTCGAGGAGCTATTTCATTGCTTAATAAATATTGGTGGCCTGCATTCTTTGATAGGGATTACCGCATTCTTAGAATCCATTGATGGTTTTATACAATGTCTAAGAATGTAAGTTCAAATTGAAAACTAATTGATGTATTCTTGAGTTTGGCTAGGCAATTGTTGTTGTAGGAGATCGTTTACGCTCTACGAGGGAGCATGATGACTTGGTGCCAACTAGGGGTGTACAAAATACCCATTTACCCGCCCGAAACCTAGTCTGAAACCGATCCTTAAAATACCCGATACCCGTACTCGATACCCATTACTTGTCAAATATTTAGATTTTTAAGTTAAACATATTTAGAAACGTTTCATATAATTTGCATATACTCTATTTTTTATAAATTTTTCTAATGTAGTAAGATTTATATATTTATAAATTTGAATTTTAGTTTAGATTTAAACTTTAAACTTAAACTAACCTATATAAATAAATCATATTTTAATATATGTTTGAACCCGTTCCCGTAAAATATCCGAAAAATCGGGTTTGGGTAGGGTACGGGTATACCCTCTTGATCTCTACTCGTACTCGAAAATTAATGGGTCGGTTCCAGTTTCATGTATACCCGACCTGTACCTGAAAAATCGGGTCGGGCTTGGTTTTAGGTACCCGAATGTACACCCCTAGGTTTCCAAGTGGTTGTTTGGTTGATCGTTGGAAAATTCTTATCTACTTTAGTAACAATTTAGGCTTTATGAGGGGCGTGAGGACTTGGTGGTCACTTGAGTTTCTAAATGGTTGTCTTGTTATAACTCGGTTACCTATGATCCACTTTAGGCCTTGGTATTTGTTGGTGAATCTGTGGCAGAGGAAACTCCATAAAAGGGTAAATGATCATTTATACCGTAAACTGGGGAAAGAGGGTTTGTGCATTTCTCTTTTACAAAAAATTCTCCTTGTCACCTTTCATGGATGAGTTGATTGTGCAAGCAACTCCCATTTACTTTAATTTGGTCCATTTGGAAAGAGCAGAATGATCATATTTTAACTACAAGGAGGGCTTCTTGGAGTATGTGGTTTTATCGATAAAGGCCTTATTGCATATGTGGTTCTCAATCTCAGGTGACTTAAGGGATTCCTCCTCAATGACTTTGTATTCAGATGGAAGGATTTGGTTAAAAGGTTCACCTTATTAGTTTACTTTCAGTTTGAGGCTTTGTGAGGTTCTCTTACTGGTGTCCCCTTGTTAGATCTTTTTTTCCCCCTTCTTTATTCCTCCATTTTATTAATTTATTATTTATTCCTTTTTCTCAATGAAAAACAATGAGAAATTAAGGCAATGAATTTATTTAGGGAGAGGTTCTTATGCAAGTTTTCCGTAGTCACTTGTTGTGTGCAACAACATAATAGAATGGTTAAATTAAAATATTAGAGATTGAATAGTTGGCTAGGAATCAAGGATAATATTACTGACTCAACTAGGATTTTTTCCTTTCCATTAGAATCTTCAATTTAAACTTGGAGATTTGTTTGATCCTAGATTGTCATCCTCTTCCTTTCTTGTCGCATTTTTTCGATATGTTTTTTGTTGCCTTTAACCCATCTTTTCCCTCATTTTCTCATTCATCATCCTCAACTCATCAGCTTCACTCACTTCTCCATAGTGACAAATTGAGGAACACTGTGATTATCATTGAAATGTGTTATGTTTAGCTATATGTCTTTATGTTATGTTTCTAGGTTTTTCCTTGTAAGGGCATTTATGTCCATTCACTCTGATTATTATAAATACTATGCCAAGCCTCATTGGGACTTGACTTGTCTTCTTTTACAATTCTTCTTGGTATCAGAGCCCTAGAGGATCCATCGACAGCCCCTCCTTGGCTTTTCCTCTTCGGTTTTGGGATCTTGAAGCATCAACTCCACCCACCTTTCTTCTCTTCGCTTCTCTCATCACTTTTTTTTAGACCTAGAGACTAGACCAACCTAACAGGAGTTTTGTTAGGGTCTCCCCTTCGGGGATTTTTTTCTTTTTTTTTTCTCCTTGGTTGAGACCTCCTCATTGCACAATGCGATAGGGATGCAATAGAGGGTTTTTTTTCATCCTCGACAAACCTAGGTGGCTGCGATGGGCTGGGCTGTGCGATAGTGCTGCCAGCTATTTTTGTGAGGTAGGTTTGTGGTCTGTGATAGGGCTAAGGTGTGCGACAGCAGTGGTGGTTGCTTTGGATGTGCTTGAGGTGTGTGTCAGCAGCGGTGGCTACGTTGGATGTGATTGATTGTGTTTGCGATAGGGATGAGGTGTGGGTGCTGTTTTTGCAATAGGGATGGGGTGGCTAATGTTTGCGACATGGCTGGGATGTGCAACAACAAGATTGATTGCTGGTTTCTGCTTCTAATAGGCTACTCATTGCCCCTCCTTGATCTCGCACCTTGAATTGCTGCCTTGCTGGTTTCTACTTCTATTGGGGCCATTTCTTTTTTCTTTTATCTTACCCATTGGTTTGGGACTACGATAGACCTCCCTTGAAACCAAAGTCTCAAGTTTTTGCCTCTTTCCTCTCTTTTCTCCATTTTTCTGTTTACCTCTTGATGCATCAGACCTTCTCAGCTGATTTTCTTCTATCCTTTGCACCATCTATTGGTTTTCACACCCTAAGTGTTCGTTAATTTGATCCTCCATTTGTTTTTTGCTCGTCTTATTTTTCTTTTTTATCCACTTGTGTTTGTGAGATATGACATTGAATCAAGAGAATAATGACTCTATCTTTATTCTAGGGAGAAATTCCTTAGTCCAACATATTACTAGTGCCCTATTGGATGGTCAAAACTTTCAGTCATGGTCTCGGTCTGTGAGATTCTATTTGGGCAGTAGAGGTAAATTTGGTTGGCTTTTGGGCACTGTTAACAAGCCAACTACCACTGATTATAAGTTTGACCAATGGGTGATTGATAATTGTACTATTCTTGGATGCTTATTTAATTTCATGGAGCAGCATATCTATACTATGTTCATGTGCTATGAGACTCTTATCTTTGTGGTTAACTTTCACTCAGACATATGTGCATGCTAGGAATGATTCAAGGATTTATGAGCTCTATCGAGACATTTCCCAAGCTACTTAGGGGACTCAAAGTCTAGTTGATTATTTTGGATTTCTTGTCTCGATGGGAGGAGTTTTCTCATTATGAGTATGATTGAGCTCTCTCTGCTGAAGCTGCCGAGTATGTGGTTAAGAGGATTGTTGGACATCATACATACTAGTTTCTCATAGGCTTATGTCCCGAGTTTGAGGCATTGGGGACTCAGATTTTTAACATTTCTCCTTTGCTTTCCTTATTTGAGATTTTTGCTACTATTGACAGTGATGAGTGTTGTCGTCATGTAGTCCTGTCTCAAAATTAGGCTCCTTCTATTCTTTTTGCTCCAACAACAAATTAGATGGCTCTATTAGCCAATTTAGGTTTTTTTGACTCTCGTGCTCCTGGATCTGGAGTCATGGCCGGGGTTGGGGCAGTGGTTTTATTTGTATTCATTGTGGGAAGATTGGTCATGAGAAGGTCCGATGCTTTTAGTTCTATCCCCATTTGCGATCTATAGTCACTCTTCCTTTGGGGCACTCTGTTCCCCGTGCTGCTGCTGTGGATTCCTCCCCAGTTCCTACCCCCCTACTCCCTCGGGCACCATTGATCTACAGTTGCTTCAAACCCAGATTGCCACTATTGTATGTGATCAGATCCATGTTCATACTCGATCATCTTCGACTGTGGCCTCAATTACTATGCCTTCAGGTACATCCTCTGCATTTCATGTCATCTAGTCGGGTTTTGAGCCCCTGACATGGTTAATTGATTCTGGTGCCTCTGATCACATGACCAGTGAGTTTAGCAATTTTACTTTTACTCATAGGGAGGTTCGCCTTGTTGATGGGTTCCTTAAACCTGTACATAGCAAGGGAACCATCCCTTTATCTTCTGGTGTCTTCCTTGATTTCGTGCTTCATGTTCTTCACTTATCTCTTAACCTTTTATCTGTGAATAGTATTACCAAATCTCTAAATTGTTCAGTAACCTTTTTTCCTATTCACTATATCTTTCAGGACCTGATTTCGATGAGGATTTTTTGAAAGGGGTTTGAGCGGAATGGGCTATAACTGTTTGGACCTCCGTAGACTGCTACTCCGATTCCTGTGCTTCCTTCCTTTGGGTGTCATATTTTTTCTTTTCAGTCTTTAGATTTGTGGCATGCTCGCTTAGGACATGTTAATTTTCAGCATTTATATTCTTTATTTCCTACTTTAAAAAATTCTTGTAATGGACATAAGTTTCAATGTTCTGTGTGTGAGCTTTCTAAACACACACGTACTTCTTATATTTCTCATATGCATCGGTTTAATACAATATTTGATTTGGTTCATTCTGATGTGTGGAGGCCTTCTCTTGTTACTGTTTTTACTGGTCATTAGTGTTATGTTACATTTATAGATGGTTATTCTCATTGTATTTGAGTGTATTTGATGAAGTCTCGTTCTGAAGTACTTCCTACTTTGCTTAATTTTCTTAAAATGATTTAGACACAATACAACATCATTGTCAAATCTCTTTGGTTTGATAGTGGAAGGGAATATATTTCTGATGGGATTTGTTCTCACCTTCATAAGCATAATATGCTCCACTAGTTGACTTGTCCCTACACTCCTGAGCAGAACGGGGTGGCGAAATGCAAAAATCGCCATCTTATGAACATTGTCCGTTCTCTTCTTCATGGAATGCATGTTCCTAAGTTATATTGGAATATGACAGTCCTCACAGCGACTTTTCTTCTTAATTGTGTTTTGAGTCCCACCTTAGGGGGACAAGTGTCTCTCTATGTTTTTCTTCCTGATATCACCATATTTCCTATTAAACCAGAGTTTTTGGGTGCACTTGTTTTGTTCAGGACAGGACCCCTCATTATTCGAAATTAGATGATAAAGCTATTCGGTATGTTTTCTTGGGTTACTCCTCTATGTCAAAGGGGTATTGATGTTATGATCTCGTTTCTCATGGTGTCATACATTTTCTTAATGTCACTTTTTTTGAAAATGTTCCTTACTTTTGTACCACATCTTTTTTGTAGGATTATTTTCTTTTATAGGATCCTTCTCCTATAGTGCTGCATTTTTCGGTCTTTTCTCCATTTTTGTTTACTCTTGTCGCTCTCTTACCTTGCCAATCTCCTCTTTGGACTCATGTATATTCTCTCATATCCCTACTCCTATCCCTTTTGTTTTTGACTCTTACTTACCTATTGCATTTCGCTTAAGTGGGTGTGTTACTAATCATCTTATTACATAGTTTGTTTCCTATTAGGGATTCTCTTTTTCTTCTCAGGCCTACCTTGCCGCCACTGATTCTATTCGAATTTTCTGATCTGTTTCAAAGGTTTTACGAGATCCTTAGTGGACTATAGCCATGACTGCTGAGATAGATGCTTTGTAGGAGAATCATACTTAAGAGGTTGTTTTCCTTTCTCTTTGGGGAGCGGACTATTAGTTGTAAATGAGTTTTCACTGTCAAATATCTCGAGAATGGCACTGTTGATTGATACAAAACCTGTTTAGTAGTTAAGGGATTTATGCAAACTCCAGGGACTTTGGTGCTACATTTGCCTTTGTAGCTAAACTTTCTCTTGTTTTCCTCTTTATCTCTTTAGCTGCGTGTCATTCATATCCTCTTCACCAGCTCGATGTGAAGAATGCCTTTCTAAATGGTGATCTAATTGAGGTTATCTATATGAACCCCTCTATTGGGTTTTGTCTTCAGGGGGAGTATTTTAGGAAAGTATGTCGCCTTCTCAACTTTCTAGATGGCTTGAAGCAGTCTCTGCTAGCCTAGTTTCAACGTTTTTCTGAGTTTATTTTATTTATGAAGTTTTTTAGATGTCATTCCAATCCTACATGTTTTGTTCGTCGAGATTTGGATGGTCGTTGCACTATTGTTCTGGTTTATCTAGATGATATTATCCTGACTGAAAATGATGCCTAGTGGATTAACAGGGTAAAGATGATATTGGGATGTGCTTTTGAGGTTAAGTACTTGGGTCCTCTTAAGTACTTCTTGGAGATAGAAGTGGCTCGTTTTCGTCGTGGTATTTCGTTATTCCAATGCAAATACACATTGGATCTTCTTCAAGACATTGGTATGCTTGGTTGTTGTCCTACTTCCCCTCTTATGAATCAGAATCATTTTCATGCCGAATTTGACGAACTATTATTTGATCCCTTTTCTTATCAGAGACTCGTAGGCCGCCTGATTTATCTGACTAACAATAGATCATATTTGACTTTTGCAGTTAGTGTGGTCAGTCAATTCATGCATGCTCCACGCATTTCTCACCTTGATGTTATTTATCGTATTCTTCGTTATTTGAATTCATGTCTAGGTCTTGACCTTTTTTATTCATCCACAGTTCAATCTCATTTGTCTTGCTTCACTGATGCTGATTATGTTGGTTTTATTACCGATAGGAGATTTACTTCTGGTTTTTGTACTTTCCATGGTGATAACCTGATCTCATGGAAAAGTAAGAAACAAAGTGTGGTTTCTCGTTCTTCTGCTGAAGTTGAGTATCGAGCTATGGCCCTTGGCACATGTGAGCTTATTTGACTTCGATCTTTGCTGACGGAGTTGGGATTTCCCGTTTTTGATTCCTTCACACTGTTTTTCGACAACAAGTTTGCTATTATGCTTGTTTCTGAGTTTGTCCTTCATGAGAAAACCAAACATATATAGGTTGATGTTCACTTTCTCAAGGAGAAAGTTCGATTTGATGCTCTTTAGACAATATTCATATCTTCTTCAGATCAGCTTGTCGACATGCTTACGAAGTCTGTTGGTCCTTCTGTTACTAACTCTCATCTTGTCAAGCTGGGCTTAGTTGATATATTTGCACCCACTTGAGGGAGAGTATTGGAATATGTTATGTTTAGCTTTATGTCTTTATGTTATATTTTCAGGTTTTTCCCTATAAGGGCATTTATGTCCATTCACTCTGATTGTTATAAATACTTTGCCAAGCCCTCATTGGGACTTGACTTGTCTTCTTTTACAATTCTTCTACTATTTCTTTGTTGTATCCTTGTACACTGTGCTTCTCCAAGTTTTCCCTTAGGTGTATTTCTAGCTGTTTTTGTGTGGATAAGATTCTTCTAGATGACAAGTTAGTCAATGAAAATAAAAACTTGAGTAACTTTTATGTGAATTGCAATGTTTGGAATCTATTTATTGTTTCTTCATTGCCTATTGCTAAGGAAGTGTGAAACACTTTATCTGTTTAGTTTTTTTGGGATTGTGCCTAGGGGTGTAGGGACTCAGGAGTATAGATGACGTATTTTTGATTGGCCATCTAATATTTCTCTTCCAAAGAATATGTTATTTGGTGGATGCTTTCCTTTGCTATTTATTGTGGTTTACGAAAGAGATAAATAGGCATATCTTGTATGGGATTGAAGAAGAATTTATGAGCTTATTTTATATCAAAACTCTCCAGTTTAAGTGGTCACCAATATTTGGGTTCTATTGCCAACCATATCTTATATTGAGTAGTCATCTAATTTTGATATGTATTCTTTTTCCCTGATAAATAAAAATACTACCATTTGTTTGTTGAGTTGGGCATGATGTCTATTCCTTCATATTAGTAGCTCTCCATCATTGAAAGCCCATCCCGAGGACTATGGTCGGTTGCCATTTGACCATCTTTAACATTTACTCACTCCAAACAATTTTTTTCTTTATCACCCGACCAAATTGAGTATGGAGACCCCATCGTAATCTTAGCTATACTCTTTTGGTCTCCTAGCCAGGTTGGAATAACCAATCGAATATGCTGGGTAAACTGCGGATTATGGGAAAATTCAGCTTATTACCGAAGTTTAAGGTTGAATCACTTATAATGTGTGATGTTAAATGTGTTGAGCTTGGAATCCCTAGCAAGGCGGAATCTCCCCAACCTGAAGCAATGGCTTTTCAATCACGGGTGGGAAGTCTTCCTTTTCCAAGTTTGGCTCACCTGCCAAATCAAGGTATGAGCTTGGTGTGGATTCCCCCTTTCTGTGGCATCAGAGAATCTACCTTTTTACCTGCCAATGCCTTAGCTATTATAAATGGCTAGCCATTTAGTTTTCTTGTAATCGTATTTGAGGTTTCTTACCATTTTGCCTTGTCCATATGGAAACAAGACATTGGTCTCCAAACATTAATAATTTGAAATTGTCTCAGATTGGTTCTGTTGAGACAATCTTGGTTTTTCTCTTGACTGGCCAATGGCTTGAAATTAGATTCTAAACCTAGGTTGTAATTAGTGTATTGCCTCAAAGGCTCCCTTGGCATTCTTTTGGGGTTTTCCCTTTTAGTATGAATGCTAATAAAAAAAATATAATTTCCTATTTCATGAATGTTAAGATAGATGTTGGTAACTTTTGTTGTCATGTATTCATGCACGACCCTGCATATATATCAAGTCAGAAATGTGATCTTCGCCACTAGATTGCTGAGTGAGTACTAAATGGCACTCTTCTCTTGAGAGAATACTTGGGAGCTAATCATAGTGGCTATGTATTTGGTTTTGGTTACAGTTCCACAAGAACTGTTTCATTAGCCTATAACAATTAACAACACCTCATATAAACACCGACACACACAAAGAAAAACAATCTCCACACTATGTATAGAACTACTACTATTCCAACACAAGAATTCATTTTTTAGCATCTCCACACTATGTATAGAACTACTACAATTTGTACATTTGCAATACGATAAATTTGCCTTGTTTAACTCTTTTTCTTGGTTAAGCCTTTTCATTATTTTACTATATTCTAGGATATTTTAGAGTTCATTAACAAAATACATTTTGAGTCCCTGTTAACTGTCTTTGATACTCGCCTTGTAGGGTCTGGATAAGTTAGAAATGGATGCAAGTGTCGAAGGCTTCATATCCACAGAAAACCAAGGAAGTTCATATGCGCACCAAGACTACAACTTTGAGGTCCAATTTTTTCAATCGTAATTTCCTTAATATACATGTGATGTTTGCTTCCTTTGAATGTTGACAATGATGAATTTGGAATATATAACATGGAATTTAACATTTACCTCATTCTCTTGAAATACTGAATCAAAATTTTAGAATACATGAACATGGAAGTTGGAACTTAACATTTTTGTAGTTCTCTTGAAACTTTATAATAGCAGTATGAAGTTTTGTACATGTTTCTTCATTTGTCATAATGGTAAGGTACTTATAGTTTATGGACCTTCTCATCATTGATTGGGGTGTTTGTGTTAATCTTCAACCTTTTAAGAATGTTGTACCCAATCTTGTTTTGTTTTGGTTCTACACGGATTTCACTTTATTTGGATTGTTTCTTTGAGATATTGGTTTATGGTATGTAGACCATTTGTAAGATTGTAATCATGTTATTCTATACTTTTCAGCTTTTGGAGCTTGATCATGAGATTGAGAAGAACAAAGTTGCTTTGAGCTCTTTACATGATCTTGATTATACTTTCAAAAGGTTTCTCCTGTTTAAGATTTTATATTCATATATTCTCTGTTCTTTTCCCCCGGTTTTACTATGACACTTACATTTTTATCATGTATTTAGGATTGAATCTGTTGGAAAGATTGAGGATACATTGATGGGTCTAAAAGTCATTGAATTTGAAGGAAATTGTATTAAGTTGTCACTGAAGACATACGTACCAACTTTGGAAGGTTTATTGTGTCAACAGAAGATGGAATATGCCACAGATCCATTTGCAGTTGATCATGAGTTGTTTATAGAACTTATGGATGGAACTATGGAGCTAAAGAATGCTGAGGTATTTGTTATGAAAATACTTAAAATTATAAATTATGCATCTACTATTTATCTTGTATACCATGATTCTCATGATAAATTGTGCATTAACTATTTATCTTGTATACCATGATTCTCATGTGTAATGCATTTGTTAGGTCTTGTTTTAGTGTTGTTTTTGTTGGGCTTCTCTGGGAGGACCCTTGTGAGATCCTCTCACTCCCCTCCTCTGGTTATTTAGCCATTGCCATTTTGGAATACATTGACCTTTCATTGATAAAAAAAACCAGTGCCTAATGCTTGAAATATAAAAAATAAGAGAACAATATTATCATGGAAAATATGTAGTGCTTTTACAATACTGTGTTACTGTTCTAACCAACTCATCCAATCTCATCCGCGAACCTTGATTTTTGAGTGAAATTTAATGTACGATGAAAATAACTAATTGATTAAGTTGTCTGTATTATCTGATCATGTATGAAGGATTACACATTGATCCTTGATACCTATATTCAATCAATGGCTAAAATCCTCACTTTTGGCATTAAAGAAAAGCACTAGCTCAAGAATTTCCTCAATCAGTGCATATATTATGCTTTTTATGAACCCTGTAATCCTATGTAACCATCGATTATGCTAGCATACATCTAAAGCAACCTAACCCTAACTTGTTCTCTAGATAATAATTTACAACATTTGCTTTTGCTTTTATTCAATATTCGCTTTCCTCGCTCCTTGCTTCCTTTAGCGCTTGCCTAGAAGGGTAATGCGCCTCATTTCACTTACCTCACACTCGAAAATAAACCTACACAACCGCTTTAGGAATATTGAATTGCACTCCACAAAAGAAAGCTAGACCACTTTCCAAGAACAAAGCAACCCTCTTTTTCCTCCATTACAACACTTACTCGAGGAATTGTGATTATGACTTCCTAAGGGTCATTTATTCGAGCCAAAACCTTCAGGCACCTACTGGAATATTAGCCAATACAACTCCATTAAGCAATCCACTTTTTGCAAGCACAACCAAAGAGAAACCTAAAGCTACTACTGGATGGTCTAGCAATACAAGTGCCCAACTTACTTTTAAGGGCCCTCACTGTTGAGACTTTTTCTTGTGTTTGCCCAGAAAGATTAGAAAACAAACGACAGGTTCATTAAGCCACTGCAAAATGTATAGGTCTATGGAGCATGCTGGTCCACCTCTTATCGATGATTTCCCACTTTCCTAGCATTTAACTTCGGCCACAAATATCGAATGCAACTCCAAAAACGTAAGTGTACCTTTTGACCCCCAAATGACCTTTAGTAGCTTTGTGAACACTTACAAAATTTGCAAGAAAATTTAAAAAGTTTTAGGTTGCATATATTAGAAAAGAGAAATCAATTTTATTATCCTTTTGCTTTTTAATTGAATTTGAATTCTTGTGTTTTGTTAAGAAAAGATGCCTTCTAACAATTTCCCTTTGTTGGGAGAATTTGACTTTGTCAAGTTGAACTTGCCTTGTGAGGTTCTTGATTTGCTCAATTTTTCTTTTTTTGTTTATTTTCTCTTTCAGGTTAGATCCTATTGCTTAACAAACCATATAGTTTGCACCTCTCACCTTTGATACTATGCCCTGAATACTATACATGGGCATAATGATTTTTGTCAAAGTGGAAAATTCCATTAACTTTTTTAGAGTGTTAATCATTCATATTATCCTTATGCATTTAACCATTAGAACTTGATGAAGGCGTTTACCTGTAATCAATTGCTATGAACTTTTCTTGACATTAATCTTTAGAAAGTTTGGAACCTTGTTTGGCCACAATGTTTGACATAGGTGTTTTCATCATGAGTCGCAACCCAAGAGGAGGTGCTCACGTTTGGAAGCCTCATCTCCCATGTTTCTTGTTGTTTGTCGAGAAACATCGAGGTGGATTAGGCTTGCAAATGTGGCATGCCTACTACTTGTGAGGTTGGCACAAACAAGTAGTAGTGGACACTTCCCAAAGGATTCCAAGTGCCATTGGGTTTCGAAATGTCCCATGAAACTTGTCAAACTCTTTATACGTATTGTACGGGAACCTAGCTCTTAGGGGCCTTCTTCTCAACACGTAGGTGCTACAAATCTCAATGTGTGGTGTGGGAGTATTGGATTTACTAAAATGGGATGTTATGTTCTTCTGTGGATTCGGGAGAAAAATGAGTTTCCATGCATTATTAGGCCAAGTGAGGCAAATTGATAGATTTTATGACAGTTGTTGGATTAAAAGTTTTACTATTTGGGATGAGTAAATCCCAAGAACACATGCTAACAAGATGAGTGACCGATGTTCAAAGTACTGTACCCTCTTGGAATGTATCGATCAAGACATATCGATTTGTGAACATTTTGAGATGATAGAGGCTGAGAATCAAATGTTTCTTTCAGTATTTTAATTTGTATTGTGATATATGGGCCGAAACATACTGAAAAGACTTGCACCGATTGAAACACAAAAAAAATGTAAAAAGGGAAGCAATGACATCAATTCCTACTTCTTTTCCCTACTTCTTCTTCTCCCCATGGCTTCACCCCCTTTCTCTTCTTGTCCTCGGCCTTATCTTGAAGATTTCTTTTTAAGGGTGATTTGGACAAGCCCCTCCATGTTTTGATTAATATTGGAGATACACCTGTATTTAATAAATTTTTGGTAAATTTTCAGAATGTTTAATAACTTTTCTGTAATATTCTAGTATTGTTTTGGTTTATACACATTATTTACCACCTTGTATAGTGGTGCTTCGACCAAAACATTGAAACGAAACAAGATTTTAAAGCATGGATGTGGCAGTTGCCTAGTATTAGGAAGGGGTTTTCATCCTAAATGGTCTTGGGATGACTCATATAATGTAACTAAAAATAAATTAGTAGAAAATTACGTATTTATAAGAAGAACAGATGCCAAAGAGGGACATATCTGTAAATGACTATGGAAAAGTGGCTTTTTGTTGACAAGCATTATTGTATTCTATATACCCATTTTCCTTATCATGTATATGGGCTGTGACCATGGATTAGTGTTTTTAGGTTGTCTTCTTTTGTCAATGTAATATTTGATTGTCATTAGAATGTGATAATGTGTTGGTGTATCCTATTTAAATGAATCAGATTTTTGGCTTCCCCATATTAATCCAATATTTGTATTTCTTGGTGGTTATTCAATGCACTCTTTGACACTTCAGATTTTCCCACATGACATATTCATAGGAGAGATTATTGATGCTGCAAAGGCTTTAAGGTATGTGTCTCTAGTAATTTCTTTTCCACTCCTAACCCTAATTTATTGGTTGTAATATTCTGTTTGCGTAAAACTTAAAACCAATAATCCATTATAAATTGATGTATATCTACATTTTCTGTTTCTCAATACCAGCGTGAAACTAAGATTGATCTTGCTTCTCAGGTTAAATTGTTCTATTGTTAGTTTAGTTCGCAAGTAAATGTTTGTTGTTGGAATAAATAGATTACATTTATATGATGTAGGGTATTATATGAATAATGAGGGTGATCAGGGAGATATTTGTAATTTTGAAAGTTTTATAACTAAAGAGTGTGAAGGGTTGTATGAAACCTTAATCATGTTTTCTTCTAAAGTAATCTTCTTCCTCTTCCTCTTCCTCTCTAACTTACTACTTTGGTCAAGTTTGGACCACTCAATTCCAATCTTTTTCACAATATACATATTTTAAACTACAGTCAATTGAATGCTACATTCCTTTCCTTGTTACTGAGATACTACGGAAAAATTCGCAGTAAGTGTTTAAACTTTTCTATACACTAAAATCTGATGTTGTCTGTTGGGAATGCAGAAGTATTTCTTGTGCCAAGACTGTGGTATCTCATTCCCGTGTTATTCTGCTCTAGATCTCCACATCACTTTTAAGGGAAAATCTTGGTTTTGCCCATCAAATTACTCCCCCCTTAACGTATAGTCTTCATAAAAAGTTGCTGCTTGAAACCTTCAAACAACTACCATCTAGAACCCAAATATCTATTAGGTCTGTTTCTCACGGGCTTAGCATGCAACCTGAGATTTCGCTATTTCAGCAAGTTTGTAGAAACTTGAATCGTCTAGAAAGGCCCGGATTGTGTATCTTGTTGTACCTAGTAGGGATTGAGGGTTTGTTGATAGTTTTTAGGGGAATTCTAAATGTATAGTCTGGATATTTTGTAGGAAGGTTCTAGTGTGTAAAGTGTGGTAGTGTATTCTAAAGTGTTCTTATAATATTGGATCGATGCCATGTGGTTTGATCCAAGCCATCCGTTACACCTCCCTTTACCTAATTGCCTATATAAAGTGGTGGGTGCTTCATTTGTACATAATTAAAGTTTCGAACAGGGCTAACACAAAGGTGTGTGCAATGTCTTGAGTGTGTGCCCAATTGAATTGGGGAACTCCTAGTACACTTTAGAGTAAGGATGACTTAAGCTAAATCAAGGTGGTTAGCTTGAGTGTCACATGAGCCCTATGATGAGGGGATTAGCATTAGTGTGGAAGTTGCTTGGGAGCAACGTTATTGGAGGTTGACAATGCACGAATAGTGTTAATCCAAGGAATGGTGTTTTTTGTGGGTTCAAGTCCAGCTTACCCATCAACAAAATACAAGGAGGGGTGATGCTATCCCTAAGAGAAGGCACAACAAGTCTTGTGAGAGGAGAAGAGACCAAGCAAGGGGGCTTAATATAGATGCAACTTTGGAGGGTAGGGTTGAGGTGATGGAGGCACACATGAGCAAGGTGGAGCTAACCTTTGCCAATTGGGAAGAAAGAAGGGATGAGTTGATGGTTAGGCAACATGAGTTTAGTGATGCCATCAAAGACATGGAGGCTGATGTGAGGTACATTGCGGATCTGTTTCAAGTGGGATTAGGGATGGAGATGCTTCCTGAAGCTTATGTGAGGAGATGGCTCAAATGGTTGAGGGTTTGGTAACCCAATTAGAAGAGGTTAAGACCAAAATGGTGGTCTTGGAACGGGCAGTGCCGATGGGTTGGCAACAGGGGACGTTGCACTTTCACAAGTAAGGGTCCCAAAACCCAAGCCATATGGAGATGCTCAAAATTTCCAAGAGTTTTAGAACTCCCATCTCAAGTGGATAATTATTTCAAACCTTTTGGCTTGAGAATGAAGAGGAACAATTGTATGCGGCAATCATGTATTTCACGGATTATGCAATGTTGTGGTGGTGATGGAGGTCTATTAGCATCACGTGAGAAGAGCTGGAAGGTGCGCTTATGGGGCAATTTTTTTTCTATGTAATATGGATTACCTAGCAAGGAAGAACTTAACAAGATTAAGGCACATTGGATCAATTTGAGAGTGTGTAAAACAATTCACTACCTTGCAACTCTATGTCACAGACATGAGCATAAAGGATGAGTTATTCTTCATAGATTGGTTTCGACAATGGGTGGCATAGCTCACAAGAGATACATAGAAGAGGAACAAAAAAGCATCAACCATCATGGTGGTTGAATACCTACTTGATCAAGGCAATACGGGTGAATCTTTGAAGAAGACCATGGTTGTTTCAGGACCAGATGAGACCAAAGGTTAGGGGAGCCCACAAGGCCTACATTGTTGGGTTTGTTGAGCCTATTGACACCGAGACACATGTCCGTGTTCAAGTTACATAGCATGAGACTAATTATACAAATTAATGTAACGACTTCATTGGAAATCCAAAACTAATGAACCTACTTTGAGGCAGATCATATCTAGTTTCAAAAGGATTTATGTAAAGCTAAGAAGTCAATAGGGTCTGTTCTTTACAGAAGCCAGCTTCAGCTCTAGAAGCTGGCTTCTAGAAGAAGAAGAAGCAGAAGCCCGGAGCTTGAAAAGCCATATCCAGCATAAGCTTGTTCGTTACATAAGCACAGAAGCCAAAAAAGCATGTTCGTTTGACAACTTTTTATTACTGGATTATGATAAAATGACCAAAATACCTTTAATGTTGATAATGCACCCAGAATGCATAAAAAATTATCAGAACACCTTAATAAATATATAATTACACTAAATACATATATAAATATAATAAATTTATATTAAAAAATTATAAAAATAATTATTTTTAATTTAAATAAATTTATAAAGTTTTTAATTCTATCGAAATTTTGGCAGCATCTTCTTTTAAAAATGGACATATGAAATTTTCCTGATAAAAAAAATACCTGCATAATGCACCGCATGATACATAATCTATCATCTACGCAATATCTAATACACATTAACATTAAAAAAAATACATAATACGTACATCAATATGTTTTAAGTCATTATAGTTCATCATTTTTTTAAGAGAAATGTTACTATTAACATTATAATAAAAAATGATCAGAATGTCTTAATAAGTATATAATTACACTAAATATATATATATATTATAAAATTAATTATTTTACTTTAACAAAATTTGTAAATTTTATAATTCTATCGAAATTTCGACAGCATCTCCTCTTAAAAATGGACATATGAGATTTTCCTGAAAAAGAAAATACCTGCATAATACATAATCCAATATCCACATAACATCTCATGCACATTAGCATTCCATACAAAATCCAACCTCCACATAACATCTCATACACATTAAAATTCCATACACAATCCAACCTCCACATAACATCCCATACACATTCCAACATCCACATAACATCCCATACACAAATCACATTTTATTAAATAAAAAGTATTATAATGTCATACAAAAAGAGAAATATAATTTTCATTAAGAACAAATCTAAAATAAATCAAAGCTCTTAAGCTCTATTATGAACAACATATAATGCATTAGTTATTCCAGTCCTTGTCCTCTCCATGGTAACACGAGATCGACGATCTACAGGCTCACCATTATTATCATGTTCAGGTGTACCCCCTTCATCTTCCACAATTTGTTCTTCTTTGAAACGTAAGAATTTTTTATCTGCAATTGCATGCTTTCTTATGAAGTTATGGAGTGTCATGCAAGCCAATGTAATATCTCGTTGTGTTTCGAATTTGTAACGTGACATTTGCTTCAAAATTGGCTATTTTGCTTTTAAAACTCCAAAACATCGTTCTATGACATTCCTAAGTGAAGAATGCATATAATTAAAGAATTCTTTATCTGTTCTTGACCTCGACTCTCTTGTAAAATCTTGTAAATGATATGTTACACCCCGATAAGGTGCAAGGTAGCCTTCCATCAATGGATATCCAGAGTCGATCAAATAATATTTGCCTTGAAAAAAGAAAATAACATATTAAGAACGAAGATGTGGAAAATGCATTTTACTATTGTATTTTATCTTAACTTTAAAATAACTAACCTGGAGGAGGATGTGGAAATTGTAACAATGACTTCGTAATAGTGTCGAGGAACACGCGAGAATCATTAGCTGATCCCTCCCATCCAGCTACATGTGTAAATGTCATATCAAAAGCACAAGTAGCCATAACATAATATTTTGTGTTATGTCTTTGTGTCCTCGAAATCTATTCTGATGCATTAACAGGATATGTGCACTAATGTGTGTCCCATCAATCGCCTCAACACAGTCCTTATATTTACATATTTCAAATATAAATAACGATATTTGACGTTATTAGAAATAATGGTAAATAAATGAAAATCATTAAGAAAATACCTTGAAATATGACCAATATCTTTCATTGGTTCGTATATGCATCGAGACTTCGTTGAGATTAGGAGGAACGATCAAAAGTTTTGAAATTTCAATTAAGCCTCTTAGAACTATATGAAAATATTTGTTAATTGTATCTAATAAATGTCTAAAACTGGCCCTCAGTACCTTATGTCTTTCATTGTGACCCACGGTATAAACAAACATTGCAACTTGTTCTTGAACCGAGATCTTATTTTCATCTTTTAACAAACCCCTTCCTTCTAATATGTCACACAAATTTAGGAAAACATGTCGTTCCATCTTAAATAAATCATTGCATGTGTTACTCTCTTCATTAATGATATGACGCACATAATCTGCTCAAGTATAAATAGAACTCCTATGTGGTTCCCTATAGATAAAAGTGTCAGCGTATTGTTGTATTGCAACAATGGCACCTGTTACCAAAATATCTAACGATAGATCATCATCTACGGTATTCATGTCATGAACTTCATCGTTACTAGACATATCATCGTGCGTGGAAATATCTTCATCGGAATCCATAAGTCTGTATAAATACACAATTACAAATTATATAAATCCAAACCATAACACTCAACTAACATAGATAACACAATAGACATGTTTAACATTCACTACATAACGGGCATACTACCAAATCCACAAAACATAAAAAATAGACATTGTCAATAACATACCACCATAGTCATAACCATCAATGAAAGATGGCAAAAAACATATATATCAAAAATTACACAAATACTACTTAGAAGGATTAATTCAAGCATCCTCCATCTCACCATCCAACCACCCAATACGGAGTTCATTGGTTCGCAACATGCACCAAATTTGCCTGTACTTCTTCATACTAAATAATTTCAGTGCAAACCGATAACGATCACTATTAGGGATGATCTCTGTTGTTGCATCCAACAGATCAATACACTCCCTAATGCTACCAGGTTGTGTAGGTGGTGCACTACTCACACTCGTCCTCGACGAAACTGCTTCAATCAAACGATCAATTTGTTGTCCCAACATAATTGTATTCATCATTTTTTGTAGTTTGGAATGAGAATGGAAATCTCCAGATTTCTTGTGATGGGGCAGTAAATGTAGGGATACCATCACCATCAACATCAGTATTAGGAGAAATATCAACATGTGGCTGAGGACCTAATGGTTGGGACTCTGGTGGTTGCGTTTCTTGAACAAATGCAAGATCATCATCATCACCACCACCACCATCATCATCATGAAGCTCATGCTCTCCAACTCTAGATGACCCAATGGATGGATGTGCACCAGGATTAGAAGAGCTCACGACATACTCTCCAGTAGCATAGGTCCTTCCAAATAGTATGTCCAACTCTTCAACATGTTCCAGTCCCTTATAACGCCATTGTGCATCAATTTTATTTTTCTATAAAATAAATAAATTTCTTTAATGGGTTTGAATAGGTAAACGTGGCTTTCCTATTTGATAAACTAATCGAAAATTACCTCTAACCAAGAGTTCCACCAGTCATCGTTCGTTAATACCTTATTGTTAACAGCGTCGTAACCCACACCACTACATGCTTTTAACTTAATTCATCTAACCTACATAGCTTTACTTTTATCTCAATGATTCTTATGTTGTTTCTTAGTGTAACCGATCCCTGTTGTTGTCTGGAATTGCTTCATTAGAGATGAATACCCCGATACATTCAGTGAAGTACCAGGTCTTTTCCCCTTCTTAACCAATTCCACACAGATATCAACCCAAATCTTATGAAGATAGGGTGTCCATCGTGCAGAATCAATTTTTGACTCTGTCTCTTTTGGTTCTGTTACTTTTTGTCTCGGCATCTGACAACTTAAATATTCATTTAAAAATAAATAATGAATAAGGAATAATCAATAAATTTATAAAGCAAATAATTATATAAATTTGCATTTATCTATATAAATTTTGCATGTGAGGTGAATTTAAATAAAACTTACCTCATTAATTGATAGAATATCCAATACACATGATAGAACATAGCTAAAACAGTAATCTCGACTAATTTCAATCATTAATTGATTGACACATTGACTATGAACTATCCCACAACTTTATATTTGTGAAGCTTGCCCCTTATTTTTTTTTTTCACATTTTGCTTGTATTATACACTTGAACTTTATTACAAATTAAATACATGATTATGATCATATATAATCACAAAGGTGCAATGCCTATTTATAAAGAGAAACTAGACTGATGATTTCTAATCATTTAATTGAAGAATCACAAATAAAATATCTAAATCTAATGAGTAGAAATCGTAATTAAAATTGATAAATTCTAACAACCATAAATAACTGAGTGCGAGTAAATAATTTGGTCCAAAATTATAGGATTCTTCTAGCTACTTCGAATGTGGGGGCTTTAAAAGAAAAGAGCTTAGAGCTAGTGGATACAATGAAAAGGAGAAAAATTAACCTAACTTGCTAACCATAAATAGTCCCCACGAACTCCAAGTTAGATTATGAGAAACCATATCCAATACACAAGATGACATAGATGAACTAATTCAAAGAAGTCCTAACAAAAAGAGGATATTCATAGGAAGAAACTTATATGAAAACACAAGGAGAAAGGTAGATAACATGATAAGGTAACACAAAATATTGCTTTAGAGAAATAAATTATATGAACAATCTACTAACTACAGTTAATTCATAAAAAATAAATGGCCTTTCATCCAGTGGGCTTATTTCTTTTGCAAATGTATGAATATACATTATAGTTGAAACTAATGGTGACAATATACATTTTTTTGACTGATTATTTCCACTTGGTTAATGTAATATTATCACACTTTTATCTTATTAATTTAACAAGCAATTGTATACAAATTTTGAGTCTCTTGTACCTATTACAGTGTAAAACACAATTTTCTAAAAGTAATAATTTCAAAAATTTCCAAAATAGTAAAACAAAATGTCATTTTTACTATAAATATTGAAAACTCAAATTATTGTAAATATTTCATATCCTTAAGCCACTATAACTATGCATATGGTATGCTTATCCTTAGAAGCATAGCACCACTATATGGTTCTCTGCTGTGTGTTCACTGCTACATTAATGTCCAAGATTACTAGGGAGAGCTACAACGGTTTGGTTGAAAAATTCTCAAGCGAACGGAAGGTTGGAAATCTAAGCTTTTAGTGGATGGAGGAAGGCTAACCTTATTAAAGCACGTTTTTGCTTCCATGCCAATCTACCTTCTTTCGATCCTTCCAATTCCTAAATCAACAATTCATACAATTGAACAACATTGTGACTCGAAAAAAATTCAACTTATGCGATGGGATAAGTTGGCAACTCCAAAGAAGGAAGGAGGTCTGGGGCTTTGTCATTTAGAAGACATATACAAAATTAGCATGATGAAACTATGTTGGAAATTTCACACTATTCAGTCCTTATGGACATAGGTAAATACCTTAAGGATCAATGCATGTATACAGCTAAAGATTTTCAAAATTCTTCTCTTATTTGGAAAGCTATGGTCAAATTAATGCCATTGATGCTTCAAAATGTCAGATTTATTGTGGGCAATGGTAGAAATATCTCTTTGATGTTTCATAATTGGAGAGGCAATGACGCACTAGTTGAATTATTTCCTTTCGCCAACGGTTCTCTTCAGTTGGGACAAGCGTGGACAAATAGAAGGTGGAATCTAGAGAGGGTTGAAGTTCTTTATGGTGAAGATGTTGCAAACTTGCGTGGCTCTATTTAGGTGCAACAGGGTATTAATCAGATGGGCTGTTCACTTCAAAATCTGCTTTGGAGGTTGTTCGGGCTCATCACTAAAATAAATCAGAAATGGAGAATAATATGAAAATTGGAATGTCCTCATAAAATTCAGATTTTCAGGTGGAAAATTATTCATCATATTTGCCTCTTAGATGAAGTCAGGAAGAGAAGAAAAATGAATATATCCCAAAAAAGGAATCCAATAAAATTGTTCAATCGACTCCATTCCAAGAGATTACATTGTAATTGATTCCAATAAAAAGGAATCCAAAACCAAGGTGGATACCCATTCACATAACACATATATCCCAAAAAAATCAGAAAAAAACCCCTAAAAATATAATCAATGAAAAACATCCAAAAATCAACATCAAAATTCTTTAAAAAAATCACTAGAACAGAACTTAAATCAGAGAAAAAAAAAAAAAAACGTCTAAAACTTGAAAGTGATGTGAAAGAAACTTACCTTTGTTCGATTTGAGAAACTCTAACGGAGTTGGCGGAGTTGAAAGAAGTTTGAAGAAGAAGAGATTACAGAGAGGATTTGGCGGAGTTGGCGGAGTTGATGAGAAATTTTGGGGAAGAAGATGAGATTATAGAGAGGTGTTGAGATATTCAACAAGAATGACGCTGTTTGTGCTGTCGTCTGTGTTGAAAATCAACAAAACGAAGGGTTTTAGGTTTGTAATTTTGGTGGAAATTCAGAAAAAGATGAAGGGTATTTTGGTCTTTATACCTGAACCGTTTTTCGATGATTTGCTTTGCGCAGAAGCAGAATAAAGAAGCCCTCTTTAGAGGACTCTTGATAAGAGCCATTTTCAGGCTTTTTTTGATATTGATAAGAGCAGAAGAAGCCCAAACGAACAGTGTTTATTGGGCTTTTTTGGCTTAAAAGCTAAAAAAGCATAAGGAGCGGGCTTTCGAAGCCCAAACGAACAGCCCCTAACCTTTTGAGATTTGCTTCTTTCTTTAGCAAACTCAAACTCCATTTGGATGTTATGTTCATCAGCAAGTGGGGATTAACATCTTAGACAAGTTGACTATAAACTTTAAAGCCCTTTGGTTTTCTGATGTTAAATCACTTGCATGTTCTACCAAGCTATATTCTCTGGGTGAGAAACTTGGTCATTTAGCCATGTCTCTCACAAGTGGTAATTTATTACTATAATTCTATGCGATATTCTTCTTCTGGATTATTCCATGATTTATATTGCAAATTGATTTTCCCTAACAAATCATAGATTGCTTATCTACTAATATTTTGCATGCAAGTTAAATGTTCGATATCTCTCATCAATTCTTTGTCATTCTTTCCGCTCTTATTTTCTGCTAGACCACTAAATTTTCTCGGCTTTATAAACATTGAAACAAAGTTATGTTTCTCTTATGCAGCTGAGGTACACAACTTCTTACATTCCTTGTTGTCACCTCTTTTGCTTTTATTTGATTTTTTTTTTAAGTGCTAATTCATGTATATTCATATGCGTGTTTGTGTAGATAGAAAATCATGTAAAGACATTTCTCATCATCAACTAATCATGTATGCATGTATGTATGTATTTGCATGAATAGAAAAGCAATGAGACTCATAAATTTAGTCACGTTTAACTCTTGCAGGCAGTACTGTCCATTGTCGGTTTCAGAGCCAAGGTCTTCCTTGGAATGGGTTGTAAGAAAAGTGCAACATCAAATTATTTTAAGCACTCTACGGCAATTACTAGTGAAAGATGCAAACAACTCAAGGTGATTGTTATATTCTTCAAGCATGTCTATATTGTTTAAAGGATCATGTTCTGTTGACTCAAGAAATAACGCATGATCCGTGTAAGCACAACATCCAACAATTGGAATTTTATACGCATCCCAGTAACATTTGTCCTGATAATACATATCCTGAAGATAATTCTCTACTGTTGGATGTTGTGCTTACATGGTTCGGACAGTGTGTTATTTCTTGAGTCAAGGGAACCCAACCATTGCTTAAATGTTTCCTGAAGTTGGTTATAATGGATGAATTCTCTAATTGTTTCTCTATTTTAGTTGTTCTCATGTTCATCTTAAATGGAGTAAATTTGACCTGTTTGGAAGACTATCTCCTGGATTTATAGGAGTAACTTTCGGAAGAATCCAGTTGTCGTGATCTAAATAACCCAATTCAGTGAGTAGAAGTAAAATTCATGATCAAACAGAAGAGCCATATATTCTGACTCAAATTAATATCGCAGCAATTTCCTTTGATGATCGTCTATGTTGTAAGGTGTTTATTTCCATTTTATTGTTATCTTTTATGTTACTAAAAAGTCCTCGTAGGACGTTTCTCTGGTCTTGTCATATATATTTTAGTGATAATGTTAAGAGGCACACAAGCACACTCGTTACTGTTTTTTAATGTACAGTATATTCCATTATACTTAACAATATAACCTTGAAAAAATTAAAAGAAGAATTTTACAGCATAAAATAGCATTTTAGTTCTATGGTGGTCATGCCCATTATTTTCGTTAACGCATTATTTCATTGTTTAAATCTTCGTGCATGGTGCAGTATTGTCCATTAGTATTTGCTCATGATTTTTAATAGTATGTATTTACGAAATCAATCTGGTTATGTAAGTTTCAAGTCTGGTATTGCTCAAGGGTTTGCATGTGAAGTGTGTTCCCTTTACTATTGTTTTACTTCTTTTTCTCCAATTCTGTTCCATTATACGAATTGTGGAGATTTCTTGAGTCTGATCCTCCCCACCTCTGTTTTACATGCTACATGTAACTAGAGTTGACACCATTGATGGATTCCACCAAAGAGATCTACTTGTTAAGGATTAAAAAAGGGGATTGTTTAAATTGTCCGATTGATATATAGGTTTTCTGGATTGTTTGACCTTTCATTTTAGGATATATATATATAGGGAAGCTTTCGGAGGCCCTAAAGAGTATATATATATATAGGGAAGCTTTCGGAGGCCCTAAAGAGAGCCAAACATTTTTTAAAATAGGGGTTAGAAGTTTCAGAATGGGCTGATTTTTTGTGAGGATGATCTCTATGGTGATATCAAAAATGTTTGGCTCTCTTTAGGGCCTCCTAACGCCACCCATATATATATTAATACTAATGGTGTATTATATGTTTTTATACATAGTTAACATTGTCTCCTACTTCAGGCACTGGTTCGAGTACTCCGATAGAGATGCAACAATAACAGCTCATATGGTAGGGGGAATAGATGCATTCATAAAGATACCACAAAGTTGGCCTGTATTAAATTCTGCATTGAAGCTGGTCTCTCTCAACAGCTCGTTAGAGAATCATTCAAAAGGAATTTCATTGAGCTTTCTTTGCAAGGTTGAGGTGAGTTGTATTGGACTATTAATCCCTGCATAATGAAATCCAGTAGTGCCAAAATTGATCTTTTTAAAGGTCCCTTTAGTACTAATTGAGCATCATTGTGGCACCAAAACATGAAAATGTTATATTATTTGCATATTTCTGATATATGCCCTACTTGTTTTGATTGTGTGAGCATTATTGATTAATATTGTAATATTTCAGTAGGTCTCGTTTTTTACATTTTTGTGTAAAAGGGAGCGGATTTGGTTTCTTGAATGGGGAAGTAGCATTTCCAGAATTAATGAGAATTGAGATTTTAATGTAAGATAAATTGATGTGTAGTGCTAGGAGTAACAAGTTATTAGTAGTAGGGGTATTTGTGTTATTTCATTTTATGTTGAATTAATTTTACCCGTTCTCCCATTTCAACTTGAGTATCATCGAATATAATTTATGGTTTTTTAGTTGTTTTAATGATGAATTGATGTTTTTTCGCTCAATTTTGATTGATTAGGAACTGGTGAACTCCTTGGATGTAAAAACACGGCAAAATCTTTCAAGTTTCGCGGATGCCATTGAGGAAATACTTGTTCAACAAATGCGTTCAGAACGCCAATCTGGTCATATTTCTTAATTGGTTCTCTAATTAAGAGAGGGATCTAAGATCTGGGGATTATAGCCTGAGACGAAATACAATTATGCACACACAGACTATAAATCTTGATTAACATATGAAAATACTGCATTTTAGTAGCTTTGTATTTATTTGGAGGACAGTTTTATAAAATTACTTAGGCCCCGTTTGATATACCTATCAAAATTTGTTGTCAGATTCTGTTGTAAGAAGTTGTTGTCAGTAATAACTTTAAAAAACTAGAACACTGAAAAGCTTGTTTGATATAGTTTTGTAAAAGTATTGTGCTGTTTACCAGAATCTGGTAATTATTGTTTGATACAACTGCTGGATTCTCCTGGATTAGGGTAAAATGATCAAAATACCCTTGATGTTGATAATGCATCCAGAATGCACAAAAAATTATCAGAATATCCTTATAAATATATAATTACTCTAAATATATATAAATATAATAAATTTATATTAAAAAATATAAAAATACTTATTTTAATTTAAAAAATAATTAATTCTATAGAAATTTCAGCAATATCTCCTCTTAAAAATGGACAAGAAATTTTCTTGATAAATAAAATACCTGCATAATTAATGTTGATAATGCACCTAGATATCTATACATGGGTTTGGTAATTTATAATTGTGATTTCATATGAGATTTGGTGATATAATCTAAGAACACCCCTGAATTTTTTTATTTAAAAAAAAAAAAAAAAAAAGAAGAGAAAAAAAGCCCAAATCCTATATAGGCTAATATCAATTATCAAGTCAAAATATCACCAATGCTTACAACATAACAGTTGACCTTTTAGAAAATCCATTTAATTTGAATTATGGAAATCAAACTCACCAACAAGCAATAGAATAGAAAATTAAAAGTGGCCAATTTTTCACTAAAATCAAAGGGAAACTAAGCAGTCTAACAAACACAAAAGAAACTTATTATCAATGTTATGTGCTAGTTTCGATTGTCATTTTTGGGTTGAAGAAGCTTCAAAACATCTTTCTTTGGCAAAAATTGGAGACCCAAATAGGCCTTAAATCTTCAAATTAAACACCTTTAGACACCAAATTGAGCTTTCAACTCTAGATCTCACAAATCATAACAAATAACAAAGAGAATAACATATCTAGAAACAACATTGCACAATTGTATGCTCTTGAGCTCTATAATTCTTACTCCATTTGAACCAGAACAACTCAACCCACCAAAATCTTAAACTAAAGTCAAAATCAAAAGTATATGTATAGTTATAACTCAAAAGAAAGCAAATAGAACACGATCGAATACTCAGAAACAGATAACAACTTCATTTTTCTTAATTGCAACTAGTAAAACCCTCCAAATCCAACATTCGTCGAATTACTACTAATCAAACCAAAACTAACTCACATTCAACCTCAAAACCTAAGATCTCCATTTCTCTCGAAACAAAATCACTCCAATTCCATGACAAACATCATTTAACAAGTGATCACAAGAGGACTAACTGTTACACGTCTTGCATCCATAGATTTCAAATAAAACAAGTTCAAAAATCGGATTTTAAACAATGGAGACTTACCTAAATCGTTTTTTTGATCGCAAATGGGGTCGTCAATGTTGTCGATCATGGTTGTCGTCTTGATTGGGTTTAGGTTGAACGAAGAATCAATGGCGTGAGAGAGAGAGAGAGAGGGCTGTGTGGGTTTTGTCGATGGTGTTGATCAGAGATGCCTGCCGTTGTCAATGGTGATCTAGAGGTGTCTGTGGGGTTTAGGTTGAATGAAGAAGAGAGAGATCGATTGGGTTTTATAGTTGGACTTGCGTTGTAATTACGTTATTGGATGAAGGGTATTTACATCATTTCACTCCGGTGTTTTTAAACACGGTTGTGAGAAGCTCCTTTCATCCGCTTTTCAAAACTGTGGTTAAAAAAAAAAGCTTCAAAAATCTGCTTTTTGAAGCATTATCAAATGCAAATCGCAGCACGTAATCGCGTTTTGACACCAAAAAGCTATAAAAAGCCATGTTTTGAAGCGCTATCAAATACCCACTTAGATTTTTTATTGAAGAAATAATAACAAAATAGGGCTATTAATGGAATGGTTTAGGATTGGATTATTACCAAATTGGGACCTATCTGATAAGGAATTTACTACGTAGAACCATTGATCTGTCATTTTTAAGTCTCAATCCTATCCAATATGAGATGTATTGTTCCACATAGGAGTGCTTTCAAGGGCTAAACATTCTACCAAACTTCCGACAAACTGTTTGGCATTGAACGGTCCCCCCAATGGGACTGTTATGTAGCTTGTTAAGGAGTTTTTCTTTTAAAGATAAATGAGGACTTAGATAGAGTCTACCTTTGTAGAATATAAGTTTGTTATGTTTCATAAAACGAGTGGGGTCCAATGATCCTTGCTTTAGTTGTTGCAACTTTTCTTGAATATCAGAATCTTTAGTATATTCAGCTTTTAGCTCATCCAACCAAGTGGCAATAGGGCTGGAAACAACTTTAATCTCGCCATCTTCATTCCTACGGAATAGTGCATCAGCAACCTTATTGAGACGACCACTTCGGTACTCCATCATGAAGTCATACCCAATGAGCTTAGATACCTATTGTTGCTGTGAAGGTGTTTCCATTCGTTGTTCCAATAGGTACTTGAGGCATTGATAATTTGTTTTGATTATAAATCTCCTTCCGAATAAGTAAGGTCTCCATTTTGAGACTGCCATCACCAAAGCCAGCAGCTCCTTTTCGTAGGTTGAGAAAAATGAAAATTTCTCCTTCAATGCTTGGTAGTAGAATGCGATAGGCCTTCCTTCTTGCATGAGCACAGTACCAATACCTGAACCTGACACGTCACACTCAATGATGAAGGTCTTATTGAAGTTTGGAAGTGCCAAATCAGGTGGGCATGTCACTTCTTCTTTGAGCCTTGCGAACGCATCTTGAGATTTCGGAGTCTAATGAAAAAAGTTCTTTAGCATATCGGTGAGAGGCTTAGCAATTTTCCCATAATCCCTCACAAACTTCCTGTAGTACCCTGTGAGACCTAGAAACCCCCTTAAAGACTTGAGAGATGAGGGTAACGGCCATTCCAACATTGGTAGATATTTTACTAGGGTCTACCGCTACTCCACACTTAGGAATTATGTGACCCAAGTAATTGATTTCTTCACAGCCAAACTTGTGCTTAAATTCCTTGGCAAATAGATGGTGAGAATGTAACACCCCCAACACTATGCTGAGGTGGGTTAAATGATCATTCCATGAGTGGCTATAGATTTGAATATCATCAAAAAATACTCAGACAAACCTCTGTAAGTATGGTCCAAATATGCCATTCATGAGACCTTGGAAGGTGGACGATGTGTTTGTGAGGCCGAAGGGCATTACAAGAAACTCATAGTGTCCCTCATGAGTTCTGAATGCTGTTTTTGGAATGTTGTCTGGGTGTACCTTGATTTGGTGATAGCCTGAACGCAAATCCAATTTAGAGAACACCTATGCTCCATGTAATTCATCTAACAACTCGTCAATGATTGGAATAGGAAACTTGTCTTTAATTATTGATTGGTTTAGTGTGCGATAATCTACACATAAACGCCATGACCATCGTTCTTCCTTACAAACAACACGAGGGAGGAAAATGGACTGTGGCTGGTGTGTATTATGCTTGAATGCAACATCTTGCAAACCATTTTTTCAATTTCCCCCTTTTGGTAATGGGAATATCGATAGGGTCTAACGTTTATGGGCTTAGTTCCTTTTTCTAGCAAAATTCTGTGGTCTTGCGGACATTATGGTGGTAACCCAGTTGGCTCACCGAAAACATCTTTGAACTTATCAAGAATGGCTTGGATACGCGTGTCTGGGCAAGCATTCAGGCTACTCTTCGTTATGCAGCAGATTTGAAGAAGCAAGCTATACTTCCCTTCCTTGTTAACCTTTTGCAAGTTCCCTTCATCTAAGAACTCCATATCTTTAGCAGATTCACCCTTTAACTTACATTTCTTCCCACCATAGTTGAATTCCACGGTTTGAAGTGAGAAATCCCAAGTTATTGGGCCAAGTGTTTGAAGCCATTGCTCCCCCAAACGTAACAAATAGAACTCAGCTTCTATTGAGATACCCTGCAAAGTTAATCCCACACCCATAGATCAACCTTCACAAGGAAGTTTATCGCCATTGGCAACTGCCACCTCAAAATTGCCACCCTTTTTTTATGTTTAGCCTAGCTTTGTGGGCTGCCATTGTATCTAAAAAATTGTGAGTGCTACCCGAGTCGATCAAAACTACTACCTCCCTTTTTCCAACTTGTGCCCAAAATGAACCTTTAATGGCATGCAAAGAAATCCCAGGATGGCTGTTGGACTCCTCACCTTTTTCGTTATCTCCCATTTCTACATATTCCTCCATCACATCTTCACCCATCTCGTTCGACCAACTTCCTTCAAGAAGGAAAAGCTTTTGAATCTTGCATTTATGGCCAGGAGCGAATTTTTCATCACAATTGTAGCATAATCCACAATCTCTGCACTCTTTCATCTCCATCAATGTGAATCGTTTGAGAGGAATTGTAGAAGACTTGTTAGTACCTCCCGGGGAGGCAACTGTGTTAATGTTGTTTGGGGGTTTGATCTGCCGTCGCCAAGTTAGCATCTTTTCCTCTTGCATTCTAACAAGCCCAACAACATCAGAGAGGGATGTGGGTCTAAGCATTTGAACACTCAGTCTTACATCTTATCTTAACCCATCTATGAAGCAACTAACCATGAAGGATTCTTTCAAACCCTCCGTCTTGTTAGCCAACTCCTCAAATTATGTTTGATATTGCTCCACCGAAGACATTTGTCGCAGTTTAGATAGCATAGCCATGGGATCCTCGTATGGTGAAGGGGGGCCGAACCTAATTTGCAAAGCAGAGGCAAATGACTCCCAAGTCAAAATCGCCCCTGACCATTCCATCCAATGAAACCATTGGGGTGCCTTACCTTCCATGTGAAAGGAGGCTATAAGTAGCCTTTGCGTGGAAGGAGTCTGCTGATGTAAGAAGAATTGCTCTGCCTATAAAGCTAACCATTTGGATCCACCCTAATAAACCTTGGGAATTCCAATCATACTGTCCGAGTCTGAATTCCCTTGTCAATATCAAATTGATGAGGTTCATCTGGTCTGTTAACGGTTTTGCTCAAACTCTCCCCGATCTCCTTGCCTTGTTCTTTAGAGAAGTGCTCAAATTTGGTGTCCATACTCGAAACCTTCATATTTAGCTCATTAAGCATCTTTTCATGGATCTCTGTGGTTTCCTTCAAGAAACCCATCATCTCATCGAGTTTAACATTTTACGTTCTTTCTACCATTCCAGAATCAACCGCTCTGATACCGATGTTGTATGTCTTGCTACTTTTAGCAATTTGGAAGTAAAAAAAGATGGTTACTTCGAGGGTAACCTGCCTCCTTATATAGATTTTACTTAGGAGAAAAAACTACTTGTTGATTACATTCATAAAAATAGATTAAATACACCCTTCAATCCTTCATTTCCTACTAACTACTAATCTCACAATGCACCCCATTAACTACAACAACCCACTAACTACATAACTTCTACGCCACAACCCACTAACTACTCACAACTGACTACTAATTTCTCTACACAAATCCACAACCTATAACTACCTAACTAAATTAAACCATCACTACTTTAAGTACATAACAAACCACTCTCTGTGACTTTGCTTCAATAGTGAAGCGTTATCACCATGACTTAAGTGAAGGTCAAGAAAAGGTTTAATATACCCCTTACTGTTGTTACAATTAGATGGACCAAGGAAATAGTAGAGCCTACTCCGATCTTACCTTACAAGATCTGTTACTTTCTAGGTTAGGTCTACGCTGGCCTTAGGTTTCCCCTTTGCAACCTCATTAGGGATCTTTTCCAATATCTCAGCCTTACAATTTATCAAATGAACAGTAACTTTTTTAGGTTCATTTGGTGTATCTAAGAGTTGAATAGTAGGTTTAACTTTAGCGTAGGTCCATACATAATAATGCACTTATAATTAAACAAGGACTGTGCATAATGGATTGTTATTATCTTAACTAGAGGAGCAAAAAGTATGCCTTAATCCACGATTTTAAAAATACTGACAAAATATGGTATAAGTACCCAGTGATGATCTCGGGTGAGTGGGAAGTTGGGCCAGACGCACCATTAGAAAGTCGAGGTTCCAGTATCCCGACGAGAAAATCTCTCCTAGGTAACTAGTGAGGTTACCTTCTTTTTTCATCTCATTACTCTGCTCGAGGTGTCTACTACTTGGTGTCCAACTTCTCCCTAACATAAATGCATGACAACACCTTAATGAGCAGCCGTCCATTCTCCCGGCCAAAAGGGAGTAATTAGATTGGGTTCTTGGATTGTCCAAGAATCTCAAATCGTACACGGAACTTTTGCAGCTCCCAACTCTTCGGCCCAAAATGATTGAGTGCACTATTGAAAGATTTAGATCGTTTCTTCTCGATGTCTCCATTTTCGTCGTTCCCTATCATTTTGTTGGAGTTTTTACTGAGCCTAGGATCATAGAGATTTTCAATGATAGTACTATTAAGGGATCTAACAACGTTCATTTTGGCAGGTCTTCTTCAAGTTCAAGCTTGGAATCAGAAATGGACGGCGACTCCTTTTAGCTTCCCTCACTTTCTGAGACCTTTAACCGCATTCCTAGACTTGCTTCTTTGGCCAACAAAACAAAGTCGACCGACATCACGGCTCCCCAACGAAAAAGGCGTCTTCCAAGGATCATGTTCTTTCTTGATCTTTGGGAAAGGGGAAAACTCTTGCTTCTTCTTGAATCCCTACCGGGGAGGCGACTCAATCTCGATCGCGCACCCAATCGACCTCTCTCACTCTAAGGATTGCTTCTTGGAGACCTCAAATGGAAATACTAGATAGCCATATAAAAAAAAATGAAAGTGTCCTCTCATTTGCCCCTTTTGCGAAGGTTGTGAGCGAGTCTATTGTCCACTCTTTTGACGCTTCTACCTTAAGCGCTGTCAACGAAAAGGTTTTTTTTTGAATGCCTCTTTAAGGACTTGATCAATGTGAGTAAAAGTGTCTTTTTTCTTCCACCCTTTCGTGGTGGTGTTGTTCTTGCTTACTCATAAATATCTTATACCTTCATCTTTCTTTCTTTCTAGGTGCTCTATCAGTCCATGTAAATGTCTTGTTGGACTCATGTAAAACACTAATAAGCCCTCAGATCCACTTTGGACTTAGCCCAAACGAGGTCCAATAGGGATAACCTCAAGGCAAACCTAACTGAAGCTCGAGCTCGATTTGCTGAGTTGGAAGAAAAATTGTCCAAGGTGTAGACTAACCTTGACTACGCCAAGGAGAATTTATTATAGGGGTCGAAATGGCATCCAACGACATTTGTTAGTTTGTTTGAGAAGACACAGAGAAGGTCAATCTAACCCAAGGATACTACAATGAGATTTTTGTGAAGATGATGATTTTGTAATGATGATTGCTTCGGTGCTAGTCCTTGAGTTTCACTTTGACGGGCCAACACCGAGGGGGTTTTATTACTGTAGGGTAAAATTGGCACATGCATATTTGATATGTAATTAGGGTGGTTTTACATTCTTCTTAATTATTTTGGGGATCATTTGTAAATGAAGGGGGTACATTTGTAAATTTTATTGTATTTTGAGATATTTTTTAGAATAATTGTACTTATAAGTGAAAGGAGTTCATTTTGTAATAATTGTAATTGAAAGAGAACGACTATTATGTAATAATTGTAGAAGAAGAATTACAGAGAGAGTATTCTCTAATAATTATATATTGTAAGTGAGGGACCTAGTTGTAATTTTAGACTCTCTCTATAAATAGAGGAAAGGTCTTAGAAAATAGGCATAATTTATGAAGATAATTTTATTCTCGAAGTTTGTTAGAGATCAGAGAAAGAGAAAGTAGATCTAAAAGAATTACAGAGGGAGTATTCTCTAATAATTATATATTGTAAGTGAGGGACCTAGTTGTAATTTTAGACTCTTTCTATAAATAGAGGAAAGGTCTTAGAAAATAGGCATAATTTATGAAGATAATTTTATTCTCGAAGTTTGTTAGAGATCAGAGAAAGAGAAAGTAGATCTAGAAGATGTAGAGGATAGAGAAAGTAGATCTAGAGGAGAAAAATGGAGAAGATGAAGAAGAAAACTCCATTAATGGAGCTCCAAATCCTCCAAATTTTTATTTTTCTTCTTATTTTATTAATGAAATTCAGATTTCAACTGCATTTCCTTCTAATTTTATGTTTTTTAAAATTTTCTTTTCTTTGTTTCTTTATTTCAATTTCAATTTTTTTAATTTTATCCATCAAGAACTCTAAAAATTCGATCCAAAGGTATGTAAAATCGAAGCTGATCACCTTGTTGTATTGCAAGCTTAAATCACGGATCTTCTTCGTTGTGGTGGGGACGAGATCAACCAAGAACTCATTTTGTTTCCTCCCTTCATAGCTCGGGATGTTTCTTATTCTCAAATCTCATATTTTTAGATCTAAAATTATTGGGAGAATAGTGATGAGTTCTTGGTTGATCTTGTCCATACATTTGGATCTGATTATGTTCAATTTTTCTTCCCTTTATGAAAAAGATCTATCCCAATCCCTTAATGACAATCTCAGGGCATTGATATTTTCTAGTTGGCAACCTCAAAATTCTTTTATTGAGTGAAATTGAGGTATGCATTCTGTACTATAAATGTTAATCACTTCAATTCCTTTGTAATAGTGGTATTAAAGAACATTATCAATCTTAAACCTAATTTCTTTTTTATCATTTGATATGTAAGCATTACCAATTAATCTGGTTTGACCACTTTGGTTTAATCTTCAGTGATTAAAGATGTCTATTGGTTGAAAAGTCAAGCTGAGACCCAAGCAATCTACACAATTCGTCCCATAACTCCCCTATGAATCTTGAATCTCTATCACTAACAATACTTTTGGGCACACCCCAATACTTGATGACATTATTTCGAAGTAACTGACATGCTTCATCTGCAACCTGAACTTGACATTAACTTGATCTCAAACCCAACTTTGAAAAGTACTTGACTGTCCTAAGTTAATAAAATAAGTTGGCAATTCGTGGGATAGGATACTTATTTTTTATAGTGATCTTGTTTGACACTTGATAATCGACACAACGTCGTAATGACCCACCATACTTCTTCTAGAACAAAACATGCGCCCCATTAGGTGCCTTGGAAGGTCTGATAAACTCATACTCTAGAAGTCTATCATGTTGCTTGCTTAACTCAACTAGTTTTAGAGGACTCATTCTGTATGACTCCCTTGTAGGAGGTGTGGTACTAGGTACTAGTTCATTTTGATAAACAATCGGCGTACGTGGCAGTAGGGCCTTAGGAAGCTCATTCGGTATCACATCATCAAATTTTGTTAATACATGTGTAACCTGAGTGTGAGTTGAACTATGGTCCTGAACATCAGGTTCAACTCGTAGAGTAGCAATGCATGTTTGCTCTCCTTTCTTCAGTTGAAAGGTTGAAATCATCTTCCCCTTTTCCTTGCCAATGGAGATGGGAATGAAACTTGAACTTTCACCTAGCATACCCAATGTGTTGACGAATGACATCGGAACGGCCCTGTTCTATCGCAAGAAGCCCATCTTAATGATAACTTTAAATTCATCGAATGGAACTGCGAGTAAATCAAGTTTACCTTTCCATGTACCTATCTTGATGGCCATGAACTTGGCCAACCCTTGAATAGGAGTGGCCTGAGAGTTTATAGCTTTCATATGGCTTGAATCTTTTTTGAACCAGATATTGAGGCACTTTACCTCTCTATAGGGGAAATGAAGCTATGCATAGCTCTTATATCAACCATTGCTTGGGTGGTCTTGCCACAAACTTCTATGTCAACATTTATGAGACCTTTCCGTAGACGGATCTTCTGAGTCTCAGAGGTCTGCTTAATTGTATTCAATAAATGCATTGCTTCCATGTGAGGAGAATGTTCATCATTTCGTACATTTGTATTCTTGTGACTAAGGCCATTCTAGGAGGCTAGTAGTGTAATAAGCCTAGCTCGCTTCGGGCACTTGTATGTCTTGTGAGAACCATCACACAAAATGAATATCAGCTTGTTGCGGTGCTTTTGAGGCGAGGTACTTCTACTCTTTGAAGGGGAGGAATCCCGTTGGGATCCTTGACTAGAATTGTATCCGTGCCCTCCAATCTTATCATTAGAAGACTTTTAAGTGTGTTTATATTGTTGGGAGTACCCCTTCGAGTAAGGGTGTACCTTTTGTTTGTTTCCATCCATGTGAGTATAATCAGTCAACCGTTCGGCTGCAACAATTGTAAACGGGAGATCTTGCACACATTGCCTCTGGAGTTCTGTCTGATCCCAAGGCTTGAGTCCTTCTTGGAATGAGAATAACTTTTTTCTCTGATATGTCACGAATATCAAACATCAAGGCGGAAAACTGTTTGACATAGTCGTGTATTGTACCTGTTTGGTGGAGTTGCCTCAACTTTCTATTGGCAATGAACTCCACATTCTCTGGTAGAAATTGAATTTTCAACTCCTGTTTAAGGTCATCTCATGTATCGATGGAACATTGGCCACTTTCCATCTCAGTGTACTTGGTTCGCCACCATAGTTTGGCATCACCTTTGAGATACATATACGTTGTGGTGATCCTTTACCTTTTCTGAATCCGAACAAGCTGCATGGAAGTAGTGCTCCATATCAAATAAGAAATTCTTGAGCTCTTTCACATTGCGAACACCACTAAAGGCATGTGGCTCAGGAACTCTTCGGCGTAAGGGAGAAGCTTCACTACTGATAAGCTGTTCGTTACCAACGGCTATGACAATGAGACCTACCTTGGTAGTGAGCTTCGTGATTTGTTCCTATAAATTGGCTAGGGATCCTTGGGTATCTTCCTTGAGGTCAAAGGTTGACTAATCTAACACTGATTGTCCTAGAGTCATTTTCCGACGTGTTATGGCTATCATCTAGTTGTGCAACACTATCAACGAGACCCGATAGTTGGGCCATCTTATCTTTGAGTAACTTTATTTGTACGTGGGGGGGATGTGGTTGGAGCAGATTGGTCCGTGGTACTTTTATCTCCTCTAGCCATTGTTCGTGTGGACCAAATGGAACTGGGGGAAGAACTTAATGCTGAAACCAACGTGGCTCTGATACCAACTGTCACACAACTTGGCTCTGATACCAACTAGCACGACTGTGTTCTTCGAAACGAGGTCGTGCGGCATAAGAGGTACTAATCCACAAATAAGCCTATAAAAATAATATCCACACACAAATACGTAGCTAGCATGTAAGATAATAGGAGCAACATGAGGCAAAATTCGGAGGCAATTTTGTTGATATATATATATATGCAAATTACATAGTATAACACGTTACAAAAGTAATAGGTGTGTTACAAGCAACTGATGATATATGACACACTTCATGTAGCTTGGCATGAGGGCTTGAAGTTAACATGGGAGTAGGTCGGGGATTGGGATACTAGACAACCTTCCTACAATGAGTACGCTAAGTTTTTCCTAAGTTTCCAAAAGGAAACATCAAAAGTAGAGGTCGGTCATACTCCCTTATTACTAAAATGCCACTAAGCTAATAGATATGCCCTGGTACGAGGCTGATATGACTTCATATGTGAGCCTTACATAGATTACATGGGTTCTCCCGGGTGACTCAGAGGTGAACTACACCTTACTCTAGGTGTCAGAATGCGTGGCCTTCATAGTGGTACACCCTACTCACTGTAGGTTTCAATTCACATAAAATACTAATGTTCATGACCCATACTCCAACTCGTTTCTACCTTTTAAAAAGTGTTTTCGTACATCAAGTATGATGTACAAGTATGCACCCAAATTAAACCTTTTTTAAATTTACCTACTTAATGTAAAGAAAAGGGGGTAATTATAAAAAAAATCAATTTAATTATTAATTATAAAAGAAAGTAATGGTTTTTGCAAATTTATCGAAAGGAACTTATTTCAGTGGTTTAAGTGCCGTCGAATTTTTAATTTTTTCGACTATTATTTAGCCATTGTTTTTCGATTGTTATTTAGCCGTTGGATTATGTGTATATATATGCATATCTTACACTTTTATTTTTTTTACAATTCTTATTATTTTTCTATCATAATTCTCAATATTTTCATTCTCTCATAATTACATCGAAAATATTTTCAAGAGTAATTATTTGTCGATATGAAAATTACATTGAAGGTATCACGTATATTGATGGAAATACACGACTTTTATCGACTTCATAAAAAATTATATATGCAGAGTTAAATGCTCTTATTCTTTCAATCAGTAATATTTAACGATAATTTTCAATAAGGTCAGTTATCAATTTAGATGATGAAATTTTTTTAACTGATATTTTTGACTAATGAACTTGGGAATATATATTAAATTATAATCAAAATTTTTAAAGTATAATTAGTTTGTAATATAACATGAAAATTTTGTAATGTATCAATCAAATTATAGTCAAGGTGGGCTTAACTCTTCGAATCAATATCAAAATACCAATATAGACCATAATGTTGCGTACAGGTACAACACAACCGAATGTTGTAACACAAAATGATTCTCATAGAGATGTAGATAGATTTTGTTGATAACAATTTGAGTTCGTCATCCGACGATGATGAAAATATATTTGATATTTATATTGATAAATTTTTTAATAATGTAATAAAATTAAGAGAAAAAATATTTTTTTTAGCTATTGCAAATAATTTTTCCATAAAATATATTATTAATAATAAAGAAAAAGTTGTAGTTAAATGTGATGTTTCAAACTATGATTGGTGTACAGATACCAAAAAATTACAAATAGTGATTTATTTGTTATACGTAAATTTAACATAACCTATACATGTATGGATAAAATGGACTCACGACCTCATCCTCAAGCCAGTAGTAATTGAATAAAGGATAAAATATCAACTCACGTAAGGAATAATCAATTTTATTAGAGATGAATAACTGTATCTATTATATATATAAAAGCTTGGAAACTAAAGAAAAAAGTCAATTGTAAAATACAAGGTTGTAAAGTTGAGGCATATAAAAATATTGAATATTATTGTCAAATTATTTTATAAACAGATCCGGGAAGCTTTGATTTTCTTAAAATTAGTCCAAATAATCATTTTTAATGTATTTTTATATTTTTTAAAATATGCATAAATGATTTTAAAAATTGATGTTTACTAATTGTAGGATTAGATGATACATTCTTAAAAGATAAATATCAAGGTATATTGCTTGTTGTTGTTGCTCATGACCCAAATTATAGTATTTTTCCACTTGCATATGTAATAGTTGAACAAGAAAATAAATATACTTGGAAATGATTTTTAAATTATTTTGAAATGTCACATAGATCTCATGATTTTAGTAACGTTTCATTTATTTTAAAGAAACAAGAAGAAATAATATTTGTAATTCATAAATATTTTTTCTTCATCATTTCATTTTTTTTTTTGTATTCAACATTTTCAAACAAATTTAAAAAGAATTTATAAAGCAAATTTATTTTGTAAATTTTTAAAAAAAGTAGTTAAAGCTTATATTGAAATTGATTGTAAAACAAAATTAGAATTAATTAAGAGAGAAAATATTGAAATATATAATGTCAGAAGCATCCTTTTGACATTAGATCAAGATCTTAATCATAATCAATAAAAAAAAAAAAAAAAAAAAAAAACAAAATACCTGTGAAGAAGAAACTTTTGGGAGATGAAGAAAAAGAAGAAGAAAAACAAAATATCAAAGAGAAGAAGAACCAAGGAGAAGAAAAGGAAGAGGAAAGTACGAAAGTTATTCTTTTAATGAAATTTTCGGCACTTAAAGTGCCGAGAATGTGAATAAAAAAAATTCGACACTTTAAGTGCCGGAAATTTGGAATAAAAAATAAAAAAAAATTTCAGTAATTAAATCGTCAAAATAAGTTCCTTTTTATAAATTTATAAAAATTATTACTTTTTTGATAATTAATATTTAAATTTAATTTTTTTAATAACTACCCCTAAAGAAAAAGATAAAAAATTACCTGATTTGAAGCTTTTTATTTTTATTTTTATTCAACCTCAAGGAATCATGTAAATGTAATCATGAGCCTGTTGTAACATCAACTCCTTTTCACCTCTACTTACCCTCACACAATTATAACCCACATCAAGCATTTGATGTGCATGCCACACACAAAAATCGATCCTTACCATGCTTGCATCACATTTCCACCTTTTTCCCTTGCACGCCACCCAACCAAATAGCCTTCTTGTGCTGGTAGTTGTGTTCATTTCCTCTTAGCATGTGCCCCCTATTTGAATCAGATACTCTTCTGGCATGTGTCTCCCATTTAAATCAATATATTTTCCTTCTTCTTTTAGTAACCCTCCACGCAACATACTATGGGTGTTCCAAAACAACCCTTAATGGCCCTCTCTTCAAACTTTCTTGCAAATAGAATTGGTTACACGAGAGTATAATGTGTTTTGTTTGGATCGAAGCTCCAAGGCCGAACTTGATTAACCAACTAAATTGTGCAGATTCACAAATCACCTTTTGCTTTCTAAAATAGATTTGTTTTGGAGTATTGTCCTACTCTTCTTAGTGTTTTACTTTCATCCCTTTATTTATTTATTTTCCAACAGTTTCCCGACCTTTTTTCTTTTTCTTTTCTTTTCTTTTCAACTCAACCAAACATGACTTTACATAGTAATTCTCCTCAGTACGTGTCCTGCACACATGTAATTTTGTATCCTACCACAACTCTCTCCTCATTTCTTTCCTAGGAAACGTAGCTGCTACACCTTCTCTCTCACGATTTGTTGCTCCTTTGGACTCCCTTGTGTTTTTCTACCATCCTCTGTGCGTCTTCCTACAATCGTCTGTGAGAGACCTTGATCCAACCACCTCTTATTTCTTTCTATACTCAGATCGTGCAACTACCTTTATGGTTTGTTTCTATCTTCTCTCATTTTTTTCTTAGGCAAGATCATATAGGAAAATCTAAACCTAAAACCTCGATCCTTAATCGTATCATGTGATTTCTTGTGATTCTCTATTCGATTCCCACAGACGACGCCAATTATAGAGATTGTTTTTGCGATAAGGTGACCTCGATCACGATCGCATTCTTAATAAAAAAAATCATGGGAAAAAAAATAAAAATAAACCCAAGAATTTTTTACGTGGTTCAATAAACATACCCACCACCAAGGGTTCGAGGAGTCATTCCTCTCTTCGATTTCCCCTTTTCCTCTTCTCTTTCTCTCCTGCTTATTATAATGGATTTTGACTTTTATCCTTAAAAAAACTCCTAATCCTAGTTAAATTATAATTGATATTTTTATCTCTTATTCAAATTAATAATCTTAAAATACTCTTAAATTGTGATTCTTTACTAATTATATAAAATTTTCATAAAAAAAACTGTTCATGCACACGAGACGTGTGTTTTGACGGTGCGAATAGTGTTCCCACCCCAACAACGATTCGGTGTCATTTTTTATATCAAAACCGCTCGAAACCGTTAAAAGTGTGAAAACCCGACCCTATTAGGGAGGGGAAAAATTGCCATCCCTACTCATGCTCGTTCGTGCGCATGTTAGCATGATCTTCTACCACTCCCCAACTTCAACTCTCATCACCATCTCTTGAATCTCTGTATCTGTTAAAGATTTTAATCGAACCGACAAGATGAAATCTTCTCTGATTTCTGCAAATTCATCTTCTCTCATCTCCAATTTCTCCAGAAGATCTCATGTGTTTGATTCGTTTGGACGGAAGAAGGGATCCCCAGATTGGAATTCCAATGGATTTCTCAAGATTCCAATTTTTGGCAGAGATATCTCTATTAATTCTCGAATCCATCGGTCTCGTATGATTACAGTTTTCTCCACCGAAGCGGCAAAACCATCTGTTACCAAATCGATGGAAACGGAGACACAGAACGATGTTTTTATTGAAAAGGAAGCTGGACATAGATTGAATTTCGAGGTTGGAAACCCTAATTTTTCAACTTATCTTCCAACGGCGAAATTAAGCTTGAGCGATCAGGCATTCTTTCTCTTGGCCTTCATTGCTTGCACGGTATCATTCACATCTTTCTTTCTCTCTTCTATAACTTGGTGATCAAGACTTACATTTTCATTGATTTGTTAAGATTTTTATTTATTTGATTGTTAATTATTTCAAAGAAATGTACGAGCTGGATTTATTAAGAATTTTGGTATTTTAATCTGTTTTTAGTATCGGATGAGATGGAAACCTATGGCCATTCATCGTTGTCTTAGAAGCATCCAAGACATTGGGTCATCCAGGCTGTGCAATCAATTTTTATTAACTTTAAAATGCTTGTGATCTATATAAAATTTGGTGATTGCAGCATCTATTAATCTAATTTATAATAGAAAAAATCGTTATAGTTTAAATGTAAAGAGATGTTTGTTGCATTCATTTGAATTGGTTGGGAATGGTTTGATGGAAATACCTTTTGAGGTAGATGAGGTTTTCACATCCATTAGGGAGTTAGATGGGAGAAAGCCCTAGGTTTAGATGTTTCTTCTTTATTTAATTATTTTTGGAAAGAGATTGGACTTAATTTTATTATGAAGGTTATCTCGATTATTGTTTGAATAACTCCTTCATTTCATTGATTATGGAAGTATTAGAAATGGAAGATACTAAGGGTTATTGGCGTTTTACCTTGGTTGGGCGTGTTTATAAGATTGTTATCAAGACTTTGAAATTTCAACAATCATTTGGTCAATGTTTTCACCTAAAAAAGATGCTCTTAAAGTGGAGAGACAACTTTGGATGGAATTTTGATTTCCAATTAATGTATAGATTTGAGGCATAGATTTGGGAATGTTGGGATCATTCGTAAGGTCGATGAGGAGGTGTGTGACCATGTGAATTGGGGATTCCTGGACTATTTGTTGGGGAGAATGAGTTATGGTTTTAAAATATTAACTTCATGAATCTCATTGTTGGAGCATGATTTGCTGGTAATAATGATGAAGATTCTGAATGAAGATGGTGATTTCATCCACTTGAAGCTGTATTTTATATCTTTGGATTTTCTCGACCAGCACCATTCCCTCAAGTCCTCTAGCTTGGTTGGATGGCTAGAGGAAAGCAGATCAGATTGAATATGAAGGTTCTCATTGATCTAAGACGATATTAGTATTGGATCAAGAACATGAAATGGGTTTGTATAATAGAGGTGGGAATGAGGGACTTACAAAGGATATTAATGGTGATTGCATATGACTTGTGGTTGTTGTAGATGCTCTTTTAGGCTGTAAGTCATGAAGGTGTTAAACACCTAGTAGTAGGAAGCTTCTATCTATCATCCGCTACTGCTTTCGATCATAAAATAATTCAATTTTTAATTTTTAAGGATGTTCCTGTTTCCAACATAGAGTTGCTTCCTGATGGTTTAGTAACTAAGATTAATTTTTTTTTTGTGGAGGAAATGGCCATAGTAGAGAATTGAGAAGATTTTATAAATTAAGTCAAATGACTTAAGCTCTTTTCCCTCATTGACTCTCTCCCCATTATATGGTAGAAAGAAAATAGTATTCATACTCAAGGTTTAAAATCTCATCTCGATGGAATGTTTTGATCAAAAGAAAAATCCATATTGTATCGACTGAAACAATCTGGTGCAACTGATACTTTTTTTTTTGATTAAGTATAAAATTTTTTATTGATAAAAGCGGCCAAGATGGCCCCAAATACAAGAAAAAGGAAAGGAAAAAAAACAGAAACAAAGGAAAACAACAAGACCAACTTTAGCTACACAAGGCACAAAGCATCCCACTTAAACTGATACATTTGAAACATTCAATGTTTTGTATTGATCTTGGCTTATAGCCTGATACTTATACGTATTGACAATACATTCTAGTATTTTGAACGATGTTCATACCTAATGTGAAAAAGGAAAAGGGTGATGGAGACGGGCAATTTTTTTGAGAAAGGTTTGTAAATTTTTTTAGTCATATTCTATTTCAAGGGAACAAATTCACATATAAGATGATATCCTTTGCAGAATAATAGAGGGGTAGTAGGCAGATTTTAAGAGTAGGTGATGGAGAAACCTTCTTTAGGATTGATTTTAGCTGTCTATAACAAATTTGAAAGTAGCATGGTTGATGGGCATGAATAATTGCTTGTGTAGACAAAAGTGGTAGTTCATAGTGGGATTATTTCTTGAAAGGCATTAAATGGTTGTCTAATTCCTTGTACAAAAAAAATATAGGACCCTTGTCACCCACCACCCACATGAATTTAGACAATTCTTGTTGTTTATTTTTCACCACATACACGTCCTTGTGGGTTGTTTTGGCAGTTGGCACAATAAGATGACTCAAAAATTGAAGAAAGAGCAAGTAATATCATCGTTGAATTGACCCAAACCTTGAAGTGTAATTGTAAGCATTACCTATTTGAAAGTTCCCCATGGTTGTCTAGTAATTTTTAAGAAAATGACATAAGAGCCGACGACGAAGAAATATGATATTTTAAATCGACATATCAATTGAAAACACCGTAGGCAAATTCCTATATAACATAGGTAAGAATGCAGAGAAGAACTAAAATAGAATGGTTACTTTCTCCTACTCAAGTTCGAATACGAGGGTGTTAGTTACTCGAAGATGACTATTTCTCATGAACTCTGAGAACCTAGTGACAAACGAGCTCCTAACATCCGTAGGAAAGTCAATTAAAACTCTGGATTTGATGATGTTTGGAGACAAATGACAAATCATTTGCTTTGTGGGAGCAAAATGTACAAGGTTTTGCTAGGATTTGATTAAGAAATTTATGAGAAAAATGTGGAGTCCTATAAACCTCTTAATGTCTCATTTAAAGTTGGAAGATTTGAGCATTTAACGAAGATCTATTCTCAAACATCTAGTGGAATTGTCATTATATATTGTATTGGCAAAAAATCGTTCGGACACATGGCATCAAAATGCACATCTCAATAGAGATATGACATGTATATTGAGGGAATGATCGACATACATCCCAAGACTGATTTGACACAAATCCTGAGGCATACATATCCTAAGGTTAATCAATCACGATCCCGACGTAGATATATGGACATTCTACCAATATGATGTATGTCACTATAGTTGATGAGACAACAATCAAAATAGAGTTTATCTCATTAGATAAAAAAATATTTTTGCATCTTTTAATTAATGGGGGTTATCATATCTTGATGGTTATTTATTTGGTAATTAAAATTCCTTGATTAGGGGGATTGATTGCATTCTTTTTAAGAGTGGGTTTGCTTTTATTTATTTAAAGGGACTTTCTCCTATAGGAAAGGGGAGGGTGAAAATTGGTCCAAAAAAAGGAAATATGCTTCATAACTATATATGTGTTGTATAAAGAAAATGGTTTGAGAATGAATTGAATTAATGGGGGTTACCATATCTTGATGATTATTTATTTGGTAATTAAATTCCTTGGTTAGGAGGATTGGTTGGGGTTTGCTTTAATTTATTTAAAGGGACCTCCTCCAGGAAATGGGAGGGTGAAAATTAGTCTAAAAGAAGGAAATAGGTTTAATAACTATGTGTGTTGTATAAAGAAAATGGTTAAACAATGAATTGAATTAATGGGGGTTGCCATATTTTGATAATTATTTATTTGGTAATTAAAATTCCTTGATTAGGGGGATTGATTGCAGGAGTGAGTGTACTTTAATTTATTTAAAGGAACCTTTTCCTACAGGAAAGGGGTGGGTGAAAATTGGTCTAAAAGAAGGAAATAGGCTTAATAACCATATGTGTTGTATAAAGAAAATGGTCGAAGAATGAATTGAATTAATGGGGTCTACCATATCTGGATGATTATTTATTTGATAATTAAAATTCCTTGATTAGGGGATTGATTGCATTATTTTTAGGAGTGGGTTTGCTTTAATTTATTTCAAGGGATCTACTCCTATAGGAAAGGGAAAGGGTGAAAATTGGTCTAAAAGAAGGAAATAGGCTTAATAACTATCTGTTGTATAAAGAAAATGGTTTAAGGATGAATTGAATTAGTTGAGCGCTCTTTGGAGCTCGGGGATGTATTCGCCTGATTTGTGATGAACGTCGTAATCAAGTCTTTGTTGTTTTATCTCTTATTTCCTCTTAACTATGTGTTTCAATGCATGTGGACATGATCTTGTATGCGTATCATGGGAAAAAATTGGTTATTGGCTAAAAATCTCAAGGAATCGATGACATTGAAATTTGGGCCCACAAATTGGTGGCTGCTTGAATTGCAATAATGCATGCAAAGCCTCTATTTTCCAAGGTAATGGGGACTTGCCTCGTGTTAATCCTTTTGATGAACGTCTCCTGATTTGTGATGAACGTTACAATCAAATCCTTGTTGTTTTATTTCTTATTTCCTCTTATCTATGTGTTTCAGTACATGGGGACATGATCTTGTATGCACATCAAGGGAAAAAAAAAATGTTTGTTGGCTAAAAATCTCAAGGAATCGATGACATCGAAATTTGCCTTCACAAGTTGGTGGCTGCTTGAATTGCAATAGTGCATGCTGTAGGCATTAAAATTTTGATAATGTCCCTACATCTTTCACAAATTGCAAGAAAGACCCTAAAAGTTGTAAATGGGCCACATAGCCCATTAATTGACTGGGAATGAACTTCTTATAATTTAGGTTTTGGGTATTTCAGATAAAGCCCATGATCTAATAAATCCTAGTGATCCACATATTTAGTATTGGGCCTTATACCCAAATAAATGAGTTTGGCCCAATAGGAATCCATAGAATTCTTGAAAATTGGATTTGGAGAAGTTTAAGCTTTAAACAAACTAGTCAAATCTCTTTAAGTTAGGGTATAATTGGAAAGCTAAATTATCTTTAAGTCTATAAATACAAGAGCTTCTCTCATTGAGAAGGGGATCTGGATCACTTTTTCTCAGAAGGCAGAAGCTCTCCTTTTAGAGAAGAAGAAGTTCTCAAGCCCTCTTTCAGAGACAAAACAAAAGTTCTTCAGAGATCCGGATTTCGATTAAAGAGGACATCAAGCATAAAGCCCTTCTTCGGAAGTCAAGGAAACCTTCTCAGCCGATAAAGCGCGAAGTTCGGAGAGAAGAAAATCTACAGATGCCTCTACGGAAGATAAAAAACAAAGCAAAGTCACCACCCAAACAATTTTCTTAGCCGATAAAATGCGAAGCCCGGAGAGAAGAAAAGTTACATACGTCATCATCTTTTTGTACTTGACTGTTAATTAGAGGAAGACATTGAGATCTGTATCTCCTTTTCATAAAAAATCAATAAAATCATTTGCGATCATATTTCATGAATCTCAAGGTAGATCTATTGTAATTTATTGTTGACAAATTTCTGGCATGCCCGGTAGGACTATCTCAACTTCTCATCTTTCAGTCAACTACAAAAGCATCAACTAAAGCATCAATGGCATCTCGCAACGTCAATGCTATCGCATCTACTGTTATTGAGAAAGGTAAAAAAATCCTTTCTTCCAACCTTGAATCTGTTCAGGTTATCAGTCACGATCATCATGTAACGCGAACAATGACGAAAACCGATAGTTCCAAGCTGATGGAGCCTCTCCAGCATCACTCAAAGAAACGTGCCACAAAAATGACACTCACAACAAAGGCATCGTGGGCGGATGTTGTAGAAGACGACTTGTTAGATTCTGGATCCGATTAGAAGTCAAGCATGGGATTGTCTAGATCTCTATCGATCACTTCTTCGTTGCAAACTCACACTTTTATCAGAGTAGTGATGACAGCTGAAGCGCTAACAATAGAGGAACAAGTTGCTCAGATGACAGACATCATAGAGATATGCAGCTATCTTAACTTCATCTTCAACATTCTGATTCATGGGAAAATCGAGTATGATAAATGGATTTTCTCCCTCTTTACGACTCCCCTTAGCCAAAGTAACTCAAGAAGAAAAGGGTCTTTGTAATTTTGTTCTAGGATGCTGATGACCATTATGATCAAAGTAGAATGATTTTGCCTTTTCTTTATACTCTATTGTCAGACGAGGATTAGAAATCCGTTTAGCTTTAGTGTACCAGAAATCAAGTCACTCATTGTGGCTAACACAGTCACTCCCCTTTTCAAAAATAGTAAAACATATGCCTTGAACAGATACTGACAAGAAAAAGGAAGCCTTGAAGCACCGCTGCAACCTATGAGTTCATCAAAATTGGGCACCACTTCTTTGTAATACTCACCCGTGATAGAAAACCCAGAAATCTTCTGCATTTTCTATAAAGAAATGCCAACTTCCCGACGACCTGTCACAAAAGTGTTGGTCTCGAGACACCAAAACTCACATAAAGCCCGATACATGCCGTTAGGATAACTGTACTCCTTACTAGCTGTAAATATATCTTCACCAAGGGAAGCTGTCGACTTTTTACTCTGTAGTTTATGGCTCACATTCGAGCTTCAGTCCCAAAAACCACTGAAATATCGAATGTCGCCTCGAGGTTCAATATCCGAACCTCATCGAGTGAAATGTTGCATGATTTTCTGCGTCAAAATAGCTTGTGGACAATTGTGAGTTTGATCATGATGTGGAGGATGACATAAAGATGGCTAACGTTCCGTATCAATCTCATAGCCAGAGAGTACGTCAGCTGTTGAAGGATATTCACTTAAAATTGCCATATCAAGTGATGTGTTCCTTTCTGTATCCCGTGCCTTCAAAGGACCAGTCATCGGTGTGTGCACGACAAGCTTCAGCTCCACAGATAAAATGTTTCCTGCTCTTGAATGACCAGCTATCATAACATGGGGAAAACAAAGCCATTTTCCTTTTTGAGAAGGATCTGCAAGGTCATCTACCCAACTTTCACACGGTAAGCTCCGTTTGGAACGATTTTTATTCCTTGAACCTTTGGAAAGAGTGTCCCTAGCCATCTCTACGGAATTCAAAAAAAGAAAAGAAAAGAATAAATGCACTTATTCAAAAATATCATGTCTCACTAAGTACTAGTGTCACATTGACTAAAGATATATAAGAGTAAGAATAAAAAAAAAAATTATCATGCTCAATAATGCTTTGGCGTTAGAGATTGGCCAATTGGCATATATAAATACTTTGTCGCATGGTTCTTTTAACCAGTTGACGTTGTCCACTCTTGAGCACTACTGATGAACAGTTGCTTTAGAGATTGACCAACCGGCATGTACAAATATTTTGTCGCATGATTCTTCTAGCCAGTTGACGTTATCCACTCTTGAGCACTATTGATGAACATTTACTTTAGAGATTGGCCAATCGGCATGAACAAATACTTTGTCGCATGATTCTTTTAGCCAGTTGATGTTGTCTACTCTTGAGTATTATTGATGAACAGTTGCTTTAGAGATTGGTCAACTGGCATGTATAAATATTTCATCGCATGATTTTTCAATGTGTACAAATCTTGCGTCCTGTGATTCTTCTAGCCAGTTGACGTTGTCCACTCCGAAGCACTACTGATGAATAGTTGTTTTAGAGATTGGCTAACCGGTTGTACAAATATTTTGTCACATGGTCTTTCTGCGTGTAGAAATCTTGCGTCCCGTGATTCTTTTATCCAGTTGATGTTTGTCAGCTAATTGACGTTGTCTATTCCTAAGTACTACTGATTAACAATTGCTTTAGAGATTGGCCAATCGGCTGTACAAATATTTTGTCGTATGGTCCTTCTACGTGTACAAATCTTGCGTCTCATGATTCTTCTAGCCAGTTGACGTTGTCCACTCTTAAGCACTATTGATGAATAGTTGTTTTAGAGATTGGCCAACAGGTTGTACAAATATTTCGTCACATGGTCTTTCCACATGTACAAATCTTGCATCCTGTGATTCTTCTAGCTAGTTGACGTTGTCCACTCCTAAGCACTACTGATGAACAATTGTTTTAGAGATTCGCCAACCGACTATATAGATATTTTGTTACATGGTTTTTTTGTGTGTACAAATCTTGTGTCTCGTGATTCTTCTAGCCAATTGATGTTTGTTAGTCAGTTGACGTTGTCTACTCCTAAGCACCACTGATGAACAGTTGCTTTAGAGATTGGCCAACCAGCTATACAAATATTTCGTCGTATGGTTCTTCTGCGTGTACAAATCTTGCGTTTCGTGATTCTTCTAGCTAGTTGATGTTGTCCACTCCCGAGTACTACTGATGAATAGTTGCTTTAGAGATTGGCCAACTGGCATGTACAAATATCATCGCATGGCTCTTTTACGTGTACATAGTTGTCATCACACGATGCTACTGACAAGTTCTCAATTTGTAATTCTTGCTACAATTCATAAAAAATATATATGCGAAGATGACAAAGCTAAAAAAATAGGGGAGGAATAACTAAAGTCTATACCTTCCTGTGGTTTCAAAGCTGTAGCCAAGTTGCAATTGGTTCAAAAGAATCAGATCTTTATATCAATGTTATAGATAGTCTTGGATCTGTAAGAAAAAGAGAAGTTATACAAAATTTTCAATGTTAATTCATTCACAAGTTCTGAGTCATGAAAAAGCAAGACCCAATCAGGAGAAGAAACAAAGTAATTAAAGGGTTCCCATGTTCTATCAGGCCTCATAGACGGGGAAGAGATGGATATATGAAATAAAACTTATGCTGTGAGGTGCTACTATTTCAAGAAATGCAAATGATGTAATAAAGAACCTATCTTTTTGTTCAAGAAATGAATCACACTTCAAGCAGTACAACGTTAGTTTCCAGGATGAGGAAGAATTCTGGTGCAATGTCTTTTTACAACGAGCATGAGGTTGTTACTATAGTTAAAGTGGTAAAAGTTTTTCAAGAAGAAGTACCCGTTAGAGTTTGTCTGTGGACGTATAGGCATTATTCACCCATACAAGAGTCAAAGTTCACTTATGTGCTTATGGTTTTCTAGTTTGTTTGAACCTAATGCTACTGATGTAAAATTTAATGCTGTCAAGGGTTCTCAAGGTCGTGAAGTAGATATTCTATACTTTCTACCGTGAGAGCCTCAGACCCAAGTTCAACAATGCTTGAGAGTAACTTAAGTATTGGCTTTGTTGCTGATATAAGATGAATGAATGTTGTTTTGACAAGGGAATTTTTTTTTTTTTCCTTGTTGAGTCTCGGTAATGTGAATACACTGCAAACAAATCAAGACTGGGTTGCTTTAGTCATGAATGCTAAAAAAGGGAATTTGATTGTATCAATGGCTATGCCATGTGAATTTGTATTTTAAAAGTTTTTCTTAGCTTCCAAAAACTGCCTAGCTTTGCTGGTCTTGATTCTCATTCCAAAAAGGTTTCTCTCTTGAAAAGGTCTCAAAGGTTTAGCATTTAGATTGGAAGAATTCAAGTAAAAATCGGGAAAGCCAGAAGAAAAGAAAAGAAAGAGAAGAAGAAAGATAAATAGAAGAAAGAAGATGAGGAGAGGACACATTTGGGCTTTAAATTGCAGCCACAAGAAGACAAAGAACCCAAAGTTCTTCAATTACTTATTATCTTTGGACAAATAAAAAGAGAAGAATAAGTAAGAGAGGTAAAGATTTTTTTTTTTTTTTTAAAGAGAAAAGTGCAGAAACCAGAAGAGAAAGTGCATCTGTTTTGGTTCTTGGATTGCAAGAAAGAGATCAATGGAAGACGATGCTATTTGTTCTTTAAAGGAAAAGACTTTCCTGTTTTCAGAACTAGAAACAAATAAATAAGAAGAGGAAAATAAAGCAAGAAGAGAGAAATAAAGGAAAGAAGAGAGAAGAGTCCACCTGCTGGTGTGCGTTGTCTCTCTATTCTCACAACAGTGTAAAAAAAAACACTTAAGAGAAAAGGGGCAGAGAGAAAGGAATAAATAGAGAAGAAGAAGTAGTTTTAGAGAAGAGTTGGAGAAGGAATAGGAATGTGGCTGAGCGCAGCAGAAACGTGAGGAAGAAGAAGAACAGAGACGTGAAGCGTGAGGAAGAACAAGAGAATAGGGGAAAAGTTTTGGATTTTCTTTTGTTATTTCTTATATTGACACACCTAACTTTTAATTGTTAAACCTCAATGGTTTTACAGAAAAAAAAGGGAAGAAACAATCGTTGAAGGTGAATCAGCTGCAGCCATCTTGCATCGATTATAAAGAAAGGATAATTGAAGATGGATTCCTTGATACATTTGAAAGTAAAGGAAACTTGGTATTTTCAAGTAGATAATATCCTAAATCTAAAATCCAATCTCCCAACCTGAACAATTGCGATCTCAACTACGATCTCATTAGAATAGAGTTTTAAACAAGTTGATCACTCTTTCAAATAGAGTTTTAAAAGAGTTGAATCTGCTACATGTGGTACAGGGAAACAAATGGATTTGATTCCATATACCTCTTGTATACTGACTATAATATGTTATTCCAACACATTAGCTTGTGAGCTTAGTTTTCCTCAAATACTCACATGGAGTTTAATTCCCACATGAATTCCTTTATGCTTGTGTTATGGCATCACCAAAGGAAAAAGTTTGTGACCTATTGTGGGCCTTACACTTGTTAGCCAAAAGTCAAAATTTCAAATACAGTTATTCTTTTTGGCTTGACACCTAATGTCTGAGGAACAACTAATTTGATTTAAAAAGAAAAAAAAACCAATCAACTTCCTTCTTGGGTCTTTGCTCCTTTACCAGCTCATTGATTTTTGGATTGATTCTTTCCACCTCAATGTTATGATGTCATGCTTTGCAAATATTTGAGTTCAATCAAAGGCATGTGGCCTTTTCCATGCAATTGATATCAACATCTCTGTCAATATACTCATTTTGAGATAATGATTTGAAAAAAAAAATCAAGTGCCATGTGTTGTTTCAGAGTGCTGGATTGGAAAATCCCATATTCAAGCTTTTTCATGCTTGATGAAAATACCTCTTGTTTGCATTGTTTGTACAAAAGTACAATGACCCAATGTTTTATATAAGAGAGTTTAATTACTCGAATACCTTCAAGAGGTCATTGAGACTGAATAAGATCTTCTCATTATTGACGGCTCCATTACTAACGTCACCTTATGACCATTAAGATTGGATCATGATTTGATCTTGTAGTCCTTTCTCCCAAGAAAGCTTGTTGTATGATCATGAGTGGAAAACAATTTCTAAAGGACCAAAAAAATATGGTGATGTGAGTGAGCTCTCCAAATGAAAGAGTAGACATGTGGCTAGACTCAAGTCTTTCGAAGTCATGAAATACATCATAAGAAAGTCGTTCATTGAGTACATCCTGAAAAAGTGGAGGCTTATAAAGGATTGTTTCAAAATTGAAGTATCGAAGGATAACGTTCATCCACCACAAACCATCCACATTCCTTACAACATGTTCAAGTGGACTTTATACCCAAATAAATGAGTTTGGCCCAATAACAATCCATAGAATCCTTGAAAATTGGATTTAGACAAGTTTAGCCTTTAAACAAACCAATCAAATCTCTTTAAGTTGGGGTATAATTGGAAAGCTAAATTATCTTTAAGTCTATAAATACAAGAGCCTCTCTCATTGAAAGGGGATCTGGATCACTTTCTCTCAGAAGACAGAAGTTTTCCCTCTAAAAAAGAAGCTCTCAAGCCCTACTCCAGAGATAAAACAAAAGTTCTTTAGAGATTCGGACTCCGATTAAATAGGAGATCAAGCATAAAGCCTTTCTTCGGAAGCTAAGGAAATCTTCTCAGCCGATAAAGCGCGGAGTCCGGAGAGAAGAAAATCTATAGAAGCCTCTACAAAAGATCAAGCACAAAGCAATGCCACCACCCAAGCAACTTTCTCAGCCGATAAAGTGTGAAGCTCGGAGAGAAAAAAAGCTACATACGTCATCATCTTTTTTTACTTGACTGTTAGTTAGAGGAAGACATTGAGATCTATATCTCCTTTTCATCAAAAATTAATAAAATCATTTGCGATCATATATCACGAATCTCAAGGTAGATTTGTTGAAATTTACTGTCGACAAATCATTTGCCATCATATCCCTTCTTTATAATCGATGCAAGATGGCTACAGTCGATTCACCTTCAACGATTCGTTTCTTCCCTTTTTTTTTTTTCTGTAAAACCATTGAGGTTTAACAATTAAAAGTTGGGTGTGTCAATATAAGAAATAACAAAAGAAAATCCAAAACTTTTCCCCTATTCTCTTGTTCTTCCTCACGCTTCACGTCTCTGTTCTTCTTCTTTCTCACGTTTCTATTGCGCTCAGCCACATTCCTATTCCTTCTCCAACTTTTCTCTAAAACTACTTCTTCTTCTCTATTTATTCCTTTCTCTCTGCCCTTTTTCTCTTAAGTGTTTTTTTTTTTTACACTGTCGTGAGAATAGAGAGACAACGCACACCAGCAGGTAGACTTTACTCTCTTCTTTCATTTATTTCTCTCTTCTTGCTTTATTTTCTTCTTGTTATTTATTTGTTTTTAGTTCTGAAAACAGGAAAATCTTTTCCTTTAAAGAACAAAGACCACCGTCTTCCATTGATCTCTTTCTTGCAATCTAAGAACCAAAACAGATACACTTTCTCTTCTGGTTTTTGCACTTTTCTCTTTAAAAAAAAAAAAATCTTTACCTCTCTTACTCATTCTTCTATTTTTGTTTGTCCAGATATAATAAGTAATTGAAGAACTTTGGGTTCTTTGTCTTCTTGTGGCTGCAATTCAAAGCCTAGGTGTGTCCTCTCCTCCTCATCTTCTTTCTTGTATTTATCTTTCTTCTTCTTCTTCTTTTATTTTCTTCTGGCTTTCTCGTTTTTACTTGTATTCTTCCACTCTAAACGCTAAGCCTTTGAGACTTCTTAAGAGAGTGACTTTTTTGGAATGAGTATCAAGATCAGCGAAGCTGGGCATTTTTTGGAAGCTGAGAAAAGCTTTTAAAATATAGACTCACGGTATAACCATTGATACAATTAAATTCCTTTCTTTAGCATTTGTGACTGGAGCAGCCTAGTCTTGATTTGTTTGCAATGTATTTGCATTACTAAGACTCCACAAGGAGAATTTTTTTTTTTGCCCTTGTCAAAGCAATGTTCATTCATTTTATCGCAGCATCAAAGCCAATAACACTTAAGTTACTCCTAGGCATTGTTGAATTTGGATTTGAGGCTCTCACGGTAGAAAGTATCAGAATATCTACTTCGCGACCTTGAGAACCCTTAACAACGTTAAATTCTACATCAGTAGCATTAGGCTGAAACGAATTAGAAAACTGTAAGTGCATAAGTGAACTTTGACTCTTGTATGGGTGAATAATGCCTATACTTCCACAGACAAACTCTGACGGGTACCTTTTCTTGAAAAACTTTTACCACTTTAACTGTAGTAACGGCCTCATGCTTGTTGTAAAGAGACATTGCACTAGAATTTTTCCTCATCCTGGAAATTAACGTTGTACTGCTTAAAGTGTAATTCATTTTTTGAACAAAAAGATAGGTTCTTTATTACATCATTTGCATTCCTTGAAACAGTAATACCTCACAACATAAGTTTTATTTCATATATCCGTCTCTTCCTCGTTGGTGGAGACGGGAATGAAGCTTGGACATTCACCTAGCATGCCCAATGTGTTGGCGAATGGCATCGGTACAACTTTGTTTGGTTGCAAAAAATCCATCCCAATGATAACTCTGAATTCATTGAGTGAAACTATGAGTAAATCAAGCTTACCCTTCCATGTGCCTATCTTGATGGACATTGACTTAGTCGATTCTTGGATATGAGTGGCGTGGGAGTTTACAGCTTTCATAAGGCTTGAATCTTTCACGAGCCGGATATTGAGACGCTTCGCCTCTGCAGGGGAAATGAAGCTATGCGTAGCTCCTGTATTTTCCACAGCACTGGGGACTTGCCTCGTTTTATCCCTTTCTGGACTTCATTTATAAAATGTAACAAAAAAAAGGAAAATTTATTTTGGGATTTTATCTTGTCTCTTTTGACAGGTAAAGGTAAAAGTTATTTGACATTGTTGGACATGTTCATCAAAGTATTATATACATGGCTAAAAAGGAAAATGAGTTTTGGAGTTTCATCCCATTTCTTTTTGCAATGAAAAGGCAAAAGTTAATTGGCATTGTTAGACATGTACATCAACGTATGATGTACATGACAATTTTACGGAAAATTTTTCGATATGCCGTCGATTCCTCGATATTTTCCCCCAACAAAAATTTCTTCCCTTAATATGATCACAAAATCATATCTATACGTATTGAAAACATAGATAAGAGGAAATAAGAGATTATATAAAAACAAAAAGGATTTTATAATGGGGTTCATCGTAAATCGGACAACAAGCTGCTCCTCTAATTTTATTCCTTGTTACATTATTTTTTCTATATAGTTCATATAGTTCTCAGGTCAATTTTATCTTTTTATTTCAATTTATTCCCTCATCCTGTAAGAGAAGGTCCCTTTAAATAGTTAATTGACCCCTAAAAGGAAGGCAATGAATCATCCTAATCAGGGAATTATATTACAAATAAACAATCATCAAAATATGATAACTTATCATTAACTAAAGGATTCAAAGATAATATTGTCACTATTCAATAGTGTTTTCAAATAGCATATGTGACCATATGTGATTGCATATGCCAGGTCCCATATCGCATATGCAACAACTTAAAAAAGTTAGAAAAAAGCTAAAAAAACACCAAAATAGATATTGATTAACTTAGAAATATTGTACAAAATTACATAAATACCAAAAAACACAAGAATTAAGCATCAATCCAAATATAAAATATCTAATACAAGTCATTCACACAAAAATTAGAAATATTCGAAGTACAAAAAAAGTGAACAATTAATTTGGATGATAACCCACAATATACTCCACACAACCATCCCTAATCCATTGTGGTACATTTTCGACATCACCACCACCTCCGTTATTGTCGTCACTCCCATTCCCATCGTCTTTTGAATCATCACCTTTTTCTTCGTATTCTTCATCTTCTTCAGTTTTATCTTCATTTGATTTCACCAAAACTTCATCCACATTCAAATGCTCTTGACCTTCGTTTTCCTCTTCTTGTATTTCGTCTTCTTCATCAAGTTGTTGTTGACTCGATCAATCACCTCTTCTTCTTTGCTTTAGCCAGAAGAAATTTAGAAGAGAAAAGTCAAGTCTCATAATGAGATCTTGGCATATATTTATAATCAATAATAAAAGAATGGACATAAATGCCCTTACAAAGAAATAAAACTAAATAAACTAATTTTAGTCAAACTAGAACTGACTATTCTAATATTTCCAATACTCCCCCTCAAGCTGAGGCAAATATATCAACTAGACCCAGCTTGGCAAGGTGAGAGTTAGTGATAGAAGGTCCAACAGACTTTGTGAGCATATCAGCCAGTTGATCTGAAGAAGGAACAAAGACTGTCTCAAGAGCACCAGATCGAACTTTCTCCCTAAGAAAGTGAACGTCAACCTCGATATGCTTAGTTCTTTCATGAAGGACTGAGTCAGATGCGAGCATGCTAGCAGACTTGTTGTCATAGAACAATGATGAGGAACTAGCAATAGGAAATCTCAACTCTGTCAGCAAAGATTTAGGCCAAAGAAGCTCACATGTGCCACGAGCCATAGCACGATACTCAACTTCAACAGACAAACGAGAAACCACACTCTGTTTCTTACTTTTCCATGAAATAAGGTTACCACCATAGAAAGTACAAACACCAGATGTAGATCTCATATCTGTAAGAGAACCCGCATAATCAGCATCAGTGAAACAAGACAAATGTGGCTGAGTAGTAGACGAATAAAATAAGCTTAGACTAGGACGAGACTTCAAGTAGCGAAGAATACGACACATAGCTTCAAGATGAGAGGTACGCGGAGCATGCATAAACTGACTGACTACACTAACTGCAAAGGTCAAATCCGGTCTAGTATTAGTCAAATAAATTAGACGGCCTATGATTCTCTGGTAAGATGAAGGATCAGATAACAGTTCCCTAGATTCAGCATGAAGACGATAGTTTTGATCCATTGGGGAAGAGGCAGGACGACAACCAAGCATACCGGTGTCCTGAAGAAGATCCAATGTGTATTTGCGTTGAGTTAACGAAATACCACGATGTGAGCGGGCTACCTCTATCCCCAAAAAGTACTTGAGGGGACCTAAGTCCTTAACCTCAAAAGCATTACTCAATTGCCTCTTAACTCTGTCAATCCATTGTGCATCATGTCCAGTTACTATAATATCATCCACATAAATCAAGACAATAGTATTGCGACTATCTACTCCTCGTCGAGTAAAGCAAGTATGGTCAGAGTGGCATCTAGAAAATCCCATAGATAGAATGACCTCAGAGAAACGCTGGAACCAAGCTCGTGGAGACTACTTTAGGCCATATAGAGATTTGAGAAGGCGACATACTTTCCCAGAATACTCCCCCTGAAGACGAAATCCCGGAGGGGGGTCCATATAAATGATCTCTGTCAGATCACCATTGAGAAAAGCATTCTACATATTAAGCTGGTGAAGTGACCATGAATGACAGACCGCTAAAGAGATAAGTAAACAGATAGTCGACAGTTTGGCTACAGGTGTAAATGTGGCTCCAAAGTCTTTTCCCAGAGTCTGCGTAAATCCCTTAGCCACTAGTCGAGCCTTGTAGCGATCAACAGTACCATCTGCAAGGTACTTGATTGTGAAAACCCATTTATAACCAACAGTCCGCTCCCCAGAAGGAAGAGAAATAGGATCCCAAGTGTGATTCTTTTGCAATGCATTCATCTCAGTAGTCATGGCTCTAGTCCACATAGGATCATGTAAAGCCTCAGATACAGATCGAGGAACCCGAATAGAGTCTGTGGTGGCAAGGTAGGCTCGATAGGAAGGAGAAAGACCCTGATAAGAAACAAACTGGGCGATAGGGTGATTAGTAACACACCCTCGCTTACCTTTGCGAAGTGCAATAGGTAAGTGAGAGTCAGAAATAGAAGGAATAGGTGTAACCGTAGAAGGGGATATACCTGAGTTCAAGGAGGAGGTTGGCAAAGTTTGAGAGGGGGGGTCGACGAGATTAAACTTGCAATGGTGGCGGCGAAGATGGAGTGAAAACTGGAGATGGTAGCACTATTGGAGAAGAATCCTGCAAAGGAGAAGAGTCCTGCAAAGAAGATGAAGTACGAAAATATGGAACATTTTCAAAAAATGTGACATCCAGGGAATGAATAATACGATCAGAGAGGGGATCATAACATCGATACCCCTTTGACATAGAAGAGTAACCCAAGAAGACACAACAGATAACTTTGTCATCTAGTTTGGAGCGATGAGTTCTATCCTGAACAAAGCAAGTACACCCAAAAACTCTAGGTGTAATAGGGAAGAGAGTGCTATCAGGTCGAAGAACTTGAAGAGGCACCTGTCTTCCTAAAGTGCGGCTAGGAACACGATTTAAGAGTAAAGCAGCAGTAAGAACTGCCATATTCCAATAGGACTTGGGAACATGCATCCCTTACAGAAGACAATGGACGATGTTTATGAGGTGGCGATTTTTACGTTCCGCCACCCCGTTTTGCTTAGGAGTGTATGAGCAAGTTAACTGATGAAACATATCATGCTCATGGAGATGGGAACGGATCCCATCAGAAATATATTCCCCATCATTATCTGTTTTAAGAGATTTGACAGTAATGTTGTATTGGGTTTGAATCATTTTAAGGAAATTAACAAAAATAGGGAACACCTCAGAACGAGAATGCATTAAATAAACCCAAGTACAACGAGAATAGTCATCAATAAATGTAACATAATATCTATGACCATTAAAATCAGTAATAGGAGAAGGCCCCCAAACATCAAAATGAACTAAATCAAAAATAACATTAACTCTATGCATGCGAGGAATATAAGAAGTACGTGTGTGTTTAGAAAGCTCACACACAGCGCACTGAAATTTGTGTCCACTACAAGAATGTTTTAAAGAAGGAAATAATGAACATAAGTACTGAAAATTAGCATGTCTTAATCGAGCATGCCATAAGTATAAAGTCTGGGAAGAAAAAATATGAGTTCCAATGAGTGGGAAGATGGAGGCTGGAACAGCAGTAGGAGGAGCTCCAAACATGTACAGCCCATCCCTCTCATACCCCTTACCAAAAATCTTCCTCGAAGTCAGGTCCTGAAAGACACAGTGAGTAGGAAAAAATGTTACAGAGCAATTTAGAGATTTTGTTATACTTCTCACAGACATAAGGTTAAGAGATAGGTGAGGAACATGAAGAATAGAATCAAGAGAAAAAATAGGGGTTAAGGAGATAGTACCCTTACTGTGAATAGGGGTAAGAGACCCATCAGCAAGGCGAACCTTCTTGTGAGTAGTAGGAAAAGTGGGAGAAATAAAATGATTAGACTCACCGGTCATGTGATCAGAGGCACCAGAATCAATTACCCAAGTCAGAGGAGCAGAGCCAGACTGAGAGGTATAAAATGCAGAAGAGGTACTTGGAGGTATGGTAACAGATGCGACTGTTGAGGATGAGGGAGTTTGAGCCTGGACCTGATCCCGTACAATAGCTGTAATCTACGTCTGTAGATGTTGCAAATCAATAGTTCCAAGGGACGCAGAATCAACAGAGGTACATTCCACAACAGCAGCATGGGGCTGTCCCCCAGAAGATCTCAACAGGTGGGGATAAAGTTGAAAACAACGGGCCTTTTCATGGCCAATCTTCCCACAGTGGCTACACGTAAGACAACTACCTTTACCAAGTCCACGGATCCCACGGCCTCGATTTCTGGATCCTTGAGTACGAGAGTTAGAGAAACCCGAGTTGACTGCAAGAGCCATCTGATCTGTGTCTGGAGTAGGGATAATGACAGGGGACTGAGTCTGGGAAGGAACTACACGACGACGACGCTCATCGCTATCAATTGTCGCAAATGTCTCAAATAGGGACGGTAGAGGCGTGATATTAAGGATTTGGGTCCGTAATGCCTCAAACTCAGGGCGTAGACCCATGAGGAACTGATATGTCTGATGTCGAGCAATTCTCTTGACCACGTACTCGGCTGCCTCAGTAGACAACTCAGCCATAGACTTATAGTGTGAGAGTTCCTCCCAACGGGACTGAAGAAATCTAAAGTAATCTGCAATACTCTAATTTCCTTGTATAGCTTGAGCAATATCCCGATAAAGTTCATAAATTCGCGAGTCATTACGAGCATGTGCATATGTTTGAGTGAGAGCGGACCACAAAGAAGAAACTGTCTCATGATACATAAATATAGTGTTGATGTGTTGCTCCATGGAATTAAATAACCATCCAAGAATGGTGCAATTATCAATTTTCCATTGTTCAAATTTAGGATCAGTGAGAGGTGGCTTAGGAACAATACTTGACAGGCAACCAGATTTTCCTCTACTATCCAAATAAAGTTGCATCGACTGAGATCATGATTGAAAGTTACGACCATCTAGAGGGGCATTAGATATACATTGGACTGAGAAATTAACCCCAAGGTTTGAAGTAAAGTCCTTGGTTTCGTGAGTCGTCATGGCACACTATGAACAGGAAGAAACTTTGGATTGAAGAGAGATCTCCCGTAAGGCAAGATAATACTATTGATTGTTGTCGACAACACTCGAAATAGCCACTATTACTGTTGTTGGGATAGAGGTAACCAAAGTAGATGGTCGTATGTCACAGAAACAACCTATGTTGCTATCGTTGGACCTGTAGGCTGATCACAAAGGCAACGAACACTTGACAGCTGCTGTAGCAGGGCCTGTAGGGCTGATTGCACCCAGTTGTTGCTGTCGCAGGGGCTTGTAGGCTGATCGTAAGAGCAACTAATACTTGGCTGCTGCTGTCGCAAGGCCTGTAGGGTTGATCACACTTGGCTGCTGCTGTTGCAGGGCCTGTAAGGTTAATTGCAAGCCACCTAACTCTTGCTGTAGCTATCGCAGAGCCTCTAGGGCTGATCGCAGGGCACCCAATAGCTTGCTGCTGCTGTCCCAAGGTAGTTTAGTGCTTGTAAGGTTGATCGCAAGCAACCTAACCCTTGTTGTTGCTGTCGCAAGGCCTCTAGGGCTGATCGCAGGGCACCCAAAAGCTTGCAGCTGCTGTCGCAAGGTAGTTTAACACCTGTAAACTGATCGGAGTGAACCCAACACTTGTCTGCTCCTGTCGCAGAGAAGATTAGGGCTTGTAGGGCTGATTGCAGCGCAGGTAGGAGCTTGTAAACGAGATTGTGGGGGGCAGGAATGGATCTGTAAGAAGCAACGAAGACCTATAGGGATGATCGAAGTTCACCTAACAACACTAGGGCTAATCGCAAAGAGAAACCCTAACGTAGGGAAAAAAACACAGCGCAAATCTCTATTGCATCATGTGATCCAAAAAAAAATGAATAAAAAAAAAAGAAAAAAAAATTGCCTCCGAAGGGGAGAAACTCCGGATGAGACTACTACTAGATGATTGCGGTGATCAAAGAGAAGAAAAAGAAAATTGTTGAAGAGGGTGGTGTTTTAGCTCTGATACCAAGAAGAAATTTAGAAGAGAAAAGTCAGGTCTCATAATGAGATCTTAACATATATTTATAATCAATAATAAGGGAATGGACATAAATGCCCATACAAAGAAATAAAACTAAATAAACTAATTTTAGTCAAACTAGAACTGACTATTCTAATATTTCCAATAGAGCCCTCCTCAGGTGCCGGTGCAAAAGCAGCTTCCTCAACTTGTGCCAAAGTAAGATTTTTCTCCTTCGAACAATGGCACATCCATTGCATAAAAAATCCATGGATGATCTCCATTTGGCTCATCAAGGGAGATGGGGTCATAGAACCCCAGTTGCTCTTTCCTCTATAAGAATCTTTCACATAATTTTTGATTGTATTGCACGAAGACCAAGTAATTGAGTTTTTTTTGCTTACGTCGATTTTTTTTTTTTTTTTTGGTGTGAATCTATTATTTTAATTCAAATAAACATACATCAATTAAAATGTTTAAAATTCAAAATATATAAAACAAGAAAGAACTAAGAATTTATTATTTATTATTTAAAATTCAAAATATAAAAGTAAGAATTTAAAATTTACCATCTCGAATGTATTCCAGTTGCGCTCGCATTCGGATGGAAGACATGTTAGGCCAATTTCTTCAAATCTGGATCCTTTGAAATTGGATCCACTTCATATTGTGCCCACCAATCAGCTATGATATTTAATTCAAAAATATTTTAGTAATTTGAATTTGAACACTTAATGATTTGAATGAATCTAAATAAAATAATAAATCATTAAATATTTAATATTATTCTTACTTGGAGTCTGTGTTGGTCTATGTCGGATGACGATCTCCCTCCTGAAGATTCCTTCACTGTTCTTGTATCGATTCAATTGCAATGATATCTTGTCTTGTTCATCTCTCGTTGGAATCATTCTTTCTAAAATATCAAGTAACGCAATTATGTGTGTCGAATCTGCTTCATAACGATCAGTGGCTTGAAAGTACATGATTGAATTTATGTAGCCTAATACAAGGTAGACGACATTTGATTCCCCCTTCTTTTGTTTATAATGTCAATTACAAGCTTATAATTCCTTTATTAAAATGCATGATATTCCATTATTTTTAATTTAGTCTTTTCCATGTAACCATAAAAGTAACCCATTGGTAGTTTTTCATCACCATCCATCAATCTTAGGACAGTAATTAGTGGTCTGGCATTTCTTAAGGCCTTACAAACATTATTCCAAAAGTTTTGAGAAAGAATGATTTGGACAATTAGTTTTCCTTCGTTCTTCTTTGACCAAGGTCCATTATTCCAATCGGCTGACACTACAAAGCTTCTAAGTTTACTTTTCTTTCCATATAAGCTTTGTAGTGTCAAAAAAGCCGTTGCAAATCAGGTAATAGCCGGTCTAAGTAAGTTTTCACTAATATTTTTTTCTCATTCTTTGCAACAATAAAGCATGCTTATGCATGAAAACAGTAATTTTTCTAGCTCTAACAATAGTTTTAATATGTAACTTACCAATGTCTTCTAAAATAAGATCAATATAATGTGCCGCACAAGACGATCAATACAAACGAGGTCTCTTGTTCATTAACAAGCGACCCACAGCCACATATGCAACTGCATTGTCCATGATCACTTGGACAATATTTTCTTTTCCGATTTCATCAATTACACTATCTAGTAATTTAAAAAGATATTCAGCCATGTGGGAATAGGTTGATGCATCGATAGATTTAACTAACATAGTTTCAGTTGGACAATTAACTAAAAAGTTAATTAATGGTCACCAGATCTATCAATCCATCCATCGGTCATTAAAGTACACCCGTAGGTCTTCCATTTTTCTTGATTTTCATTAAGGAAACCTTGAGTGAACTCTATCTCTTTCTTTAGACATGGCTCTCTAATTTCATGGTAAGATGGTGCCTTAAGTCTCGGTCTAAATTGTCCAATGACCTCAGCTATGACCTTAAAATTTTTCAATTTAACAGTATTAAAGGCATTACCCGCTTGCCAAAGCCATTTTGATATGTATTGGATAATAGTTTTTCTATCTATACATGGCTCTCGATTGTGGTTTGTGCAGGACCTTTTCCCTTTTCTTTTTGGGTAACCACATCTTCGGGATGTGGCTTACACCATCTATCTAGTGAACCTCCACCACAAGCTCTTTTAGATGCTCTTCTTGTCGGTGCAATAGGTGGTCTATAACACCCAGTCGATGTGGTCGTGGGGGGAGTATCATGTTTATGTGCATAAATGTCATCATCATTATCCTCATCAATCCCACCACTACCTCCACCCTCCATGTAATTTTGTAATATAGCGGCATCATCACTTTTTTCCCTAGAAGTCTTGTCTAAATATTCCATTATTTCTCGTTTGATTTTGGGACTAACTTTTGGGCATGCTCTAGCAATTGACCCCGAAATGTGAGTAAGGTGTTGTTTGTCGTGTGCGATTCCTCCTTGGCTTAAGTAGCCACACAATTCACACACCACTTGGTTTTTTTCGGTGGCACTACGGTAATGACCATATTTCCAACCGGGGTCATTTGATTTGGGCCTTAGGGAGGAGTTGGCTGATGAAGAAGCCGTGTTCTTCAAATGTCGAACAAAAAGGTAACTACTAGTACTAACTAAGTGAAATAATTTTATAAATACCTCAAGTCCAATGCTCCAAACTTATTGATTCTTGAATCTTGGTATTTGATCTTCTTGAATGAATAATGATTGATGGTTCTTTAATCTTGATCTTGATTCTTGACTCTTGACTCTTGATTCTTGAATCTTGAATTCTGGATCTTAATCTTGATTCTTGAAACTTAGAGAGTCTTGATTGATTCTTGAGAGTTGAATGATGAGTCTTGAATTTGACCTTGTGTCCTTGATTCTTGAAAGTTGAAACTTGAGGCCTGTTTGGATACCAGGAGCAGAACTACTCTTCCAAAGAACAGGAGCTGAAGTACTCTATGGAGGAGCTGGAAAAGTAATTATGTGCAGAAATGGCGTTTGACAATCAACTCTATGAAGTACTGGCAGAAGTACTTTTGTGCTGGAAGTTTGTTTGGGAACCATACTGACTTCTCATGACTTCTAGAAAAAAGACTAGAATACCCTTATATTATACCAGTTACTGTTTTTTATCTTTTAGTGTCATAATATGCCTTCAAACTATATTGTTTTTGACATTTTAACTATAAATATTAATATAATATAATATAATAATATTAATATAATATAATATAATATTTTAAATATTAAATATTAATATAATATGTTTAAATCCATTATACTTAAAATTTAAAAAAAAATTTGACTAACTGTTTTTGACATAATATGACATAATATTAAAAAAAAAATTGACAGACTGTCTTTTAGTGTCATAAGATGCCTTCAAACTATACTGTTTTTTACATTTTAACTATAAATATTAATATAATATAATATAATAATATTAATATAATATAATATAATATTTTAAATATTAAATATTAATATAATGTGTTTAAATCCATTATACTCAAAATTTTTAAAAAAAATTGACAGACTGTCTTTTAGTGTCATAATATGCCTTCAAACTATATTGTTTTTGACATTTTAACTATAAATATTAATATAATATAATAATATAATATAATATAATATAATATAATATTTTAAATATTAAATATTAATATAATGTGTTTAACTATAAATATTATATAATATAATATAATAAATATTAATATAATATAATATAATATTTTAAATATTAAATATTAATATAATGTGTTTAAATCCATTATACTCAAAATTAAAAAAAAAAAAAATAATATTAATAAATGTTTCTTTTGTTTGATTTAAGGGCAAATGAATTAGAAATATTTTCATAGAAAATTAATAAAGTTAGGGGTATTTTGGTAAAACGAACCGTTAGATTTTGACTCCCCGCAAGAAGAGTTTTGAGAAATAGGTTTTCTTGACTTCTTCATAAAGAGTAATTTCTTGCTCTTGCGCGGAGTAACTCTTCGAAAGAGTAGTTCATACAAACGCATCCAAACGACGTCTAACTCCCCGCAAGAGTCAGAAGTAGCCAAGGAGTCCTATCCAAACGCCTACTTGGAGTCTTGCTTGTTCTTGATTCTTGAATTTGGATGAATAAAAGGAAGTGTAGAGACTAGAATTTGATCTTGCTTCTTGATTTTGAATAAACTTGATGATTTTGATACTTAGAGTTGTAGAATGCTCAGTGGAAGTTGTATTTGAAGTAATGCAAAGGAGGGATGTAAGAGTGGAGTATTTATAAGTAAATAAGAAAGCAAAAAAAAAAAAAAAAAAAAAAAAAAAAAAAAAAAGGGAAAAAAGAAAAAAGAAAAAGGAAAAAAATCAAATTTCTGTCCAACGGCTACTTTTTTAGCCGTTGGACACATACGCCATCACATATGTTATATGCGCATATTTCTATTGTGCCATTGCATACATAGCAGCCACCAATTTTTCACATATGCGCATATACAATCGCTTTTGACAACATTGCTATTCAGATACATTTTATTTTGAATCTTGTCTTATCAACCATTGTGTTGCATGGCATATTGGTGGAAGGTGCATATCTCCACATCGGGATACATGATAAATTGTTATTAGGATGTGTCATTCAATGTCTTAAGATTTGTGTTGGATCAATATGGGGATATGTGTTGAGTACCGCCTCAAAATACATGTCATATCTCCCTTAAAATCAATCATTGAGATATGTTTTTTGGTTCCATGTGTCCAATACGGTTTTTTTCCATACGACATGGTCCCCTCTTAGAGATGGAAATCACTCTATCGAGATCCACTTTCGAGAATATCACATTCTTCCCCATCTCGTTTTTTCTTTGTAAATGTAACCATTTTTTAGTCCCTACTAGGATTCACCTTGCTCTTCTCAAAACACCTCCAAGGGCATTTGATCACTTCTTGGGCTACTTAGGGGCATAGTGCTCTCTTCTTGAGTATTGTTGGGGATATTTAGCCACATCCTAGGATGCATAAGGAATTGCCGCCCTTTTCCTGACTACCTCCGAGAAAACTTAGCTAGTTGTTAGGCTACTTAGGGACTTGTCTCTCTCTTCTAATGTACCTTAGGGTACTTAGTTGCTTCTTAGGCTACTTAGGGGCTTGTCGCCTTATCCTGAAACCTCCATGGAAACTTAGCCACTTACCGGGCTCTTTAGGGATATACCATTCTCTTTCTGTATACTTGGGGAACTTAGCCACTTCCCTAGTTCCTTAGAGACTTACCGCTCTCTTCTTAAGTAGCTTTGGAAAAATTAGCCACTTTCTGGGATGTTTAAGGACTTGTCATCTTATTCCCAAGCAGCTTTGGGGAAACCTGCTTTCCGTGCTACTTAGGGACTTGCCTCCTTCTCTCTGGGTACCTCAAGTAGTCTTAGCCACTTACTAGGCTCCTTAGGGACTTAGCTTTGCCTTGCAAACAGAGAGGAGACAAAATCCAAAACCCATTTTCCTTTTTAGTCATGTACATCATACTTTAATGTACATGTACAACAATGCCAAATAACCTTTTATCTTATCCTTGCAAATGTAGACATGATGAAACCCCAAAATCCCTTTTCCTGTTTTTTTATTTTTGTTACACTAAATAAAGTCTAAAAAGGGATCACACGAGGTAACCACTGTTACCTTGGAACAATGATACTTTGAGTGCCCTATTGCAATTCTTGTAACCCCCAATTTCTAGTTATTGAAGCTGAAAATCCAATCCTTAGAGCAGAAGTAAAACATGTCTTCTTCATATTCCTATAGATAACGCTAACTTCTCCTCAGAAATACTAATACTAATACTAATTGCCATAAATGTAAAAACATGAGCAAAGGATAACCCAAGACCCAACATTGTGGAGCTGTATGTGAACTTGAACCATCTTATGATTTTCGGCATTTTATTCGATTCTAAGGTGGCTTTTCCTATAAGAAGCCAAAAAAGGAGGTTCAAGACCTATCAAAAAAAGAAGAGAAAAAAGGAGTTTCAATACCATACTATTCATAGAGGTAAGACATGATGGAAGCATTTACTAGACAAGAATCACTGAGTTCTCAGTCTGATGCTAGGGTTGACCTAGGTTTGATGCAATCCAGAGAAGTTGCAACACACAAGTGATTGCAAGAACTTTTAGCCTTGACCAATCCCTCAGGCAGAGAAGGTTATCTTATAGTAGCAGGAAGCTTCTATCTGGCATGCCGCTCCCACTGCAGAATCCTGCTCTTGCTTCCGCTTCCACTTTCGGTTGTAAAATAGTTCAATTCCTAGTTTTTATGATGCTACCGCTCCTGAAAAATAGTGGTTTCCAATAGCTAACCGTAACCCCTTCTGCAATTGAAACTCTTTCTCTCTCTACATTTCATCTTATATTCTCCCCTTTATCTCATTGTTCAATGCGCTGGAAATCCCCCTCTCCCTTTTTTTGATTGTTAAATTGGACTTGAACCCATGACTTCCGAGTTGGATTGCATTTTTCAAAAAACTGAGATATGTATACTAGGGGTGTACATTGGATTGGGTAAATCCGATAACCGAATCAATCCGAAGCCTTTTGGATTGGATTGGTTCGGATTGAGCATGGTTTGGTTCGGTGCGGATTGTATATAAAAAAATCCGATTGATTTGGCTCGGTTCCAAATTAGGGGTATAATAGAACCGAACCAATCCGATAACCGAACTAATCCGAAATATCTATTATATATATATATATATACCCTTTCTTAGTTTCGATCTTCTATTATCTATTTCTCTATCTCAACTGTGTTAGTTTGTTATGAAGAGGTAACTCATCAAAGTCTTCAACTTCATCTCCTCTATTTTTTTCTAACAAAAACTCATAAAAAATGTACACAAATCTCTCTCTCAACTCTTAAATGGATCAATCCATTTATGGAAAAACTTTTTCAAAGAGTTTGATTCCTTGTTTTTTTATGAGAACCTTTATGCCGTGTTTGTTAGATGAAATATACAATATGAACCTAGACTTGGATTCGTTAATCTACCATTTATGGATTACTTTCCTCACTAATCCATCCAAAATTCCAATTTTAAAATTGTAATTTTTTTTAGTCTCATTGAACTTCCTCTAATTTTTAATTTATACAGATTTTAGTCAAAATTTAATCATGAAATCATTTTCATTTAAAAAATAGGCATTATTTATGATATGATCCAAAGGGTTCTTCTTTTGAAAGAAAAAATACTAGTTTTTCTATATGAGAGCTGGGAACCGATCCGAACCAATCCGAACCAAGGTTGGTTTGGTTTGGTTCTATATGGTAATTGGATTGGTTTGGTTCCAAATTTGTAGAACCGATCATGTTTGGTTTGGTGCCAATTTTGTCAAAATCCGAACCATGTGCACCCCTAATGTATACTAGCCCCAACATGCAGGAAATTTCTGGTTCCCACAGGGAGTTAGCTCTCTACCGGAGTAGAAGCTTGAAGCAACCTCTTAGGTGCTTCGTAAAAATTAGCTTCTAGCTCCAGTTGGCTTCCAGCTACCAGCAAGAGCCAAAAGCTCTCTTTGACGCCCAACCAAACAACTACTCAGTCTCTCTCTAGGTTTTTAGTGAGTTCTGTGTTAGATACAGGTTCGCTGAATTCAATACCCTATTACCCAATAGTCAAATATGCTCGAATGCAACGATCATGTAGAGAAATAGAGAAATAATTCTGTTTTAAAAGTTCTACTAAATGTTTTCTTCAAAAGAATGAGGGCAACAACTAAGGGGCTCAGATAGATATCTTTCAGCTTGACCAGAAGGGGGTGGGTTACTTTACCGTCCAATGTGGTCAAAGTTGAGTCCAGGGCAGGGGATCAATGTGAAAAGAGAAGGTACTGGGGATGTTTTCAAGGGTAGTCAAATTGAGGTTAGAAAAGTTTTCCTTTGAATTTTTTTTTGAAGATATGTTTTCTAAGCAAGTAGACATGGCCTAGATATAAAATTTGTTTTTAGATCGAAACAATTAGTATTTGTTATGGTTGAACAGTCTCCGTTAAAGCTATCTGATGGATATTTTTTATTGCAACTGAATTATCTCCTAATTTTATGGGGATTCTTATTTTATTTTTTATTTTTTATTTTTATTTTATAGTTAAAGGGTTAGTGGTTAGCAAGGTGAAGTTGGGTTCAATGGGGTTCTGAGGATTCTGAAAAATCTTAAGAGAAAAAAAGTCCCTGAAAAATGCATATGCTGTTTTAATTATTTTCGAACTCTTATATTTTACGGTTATGTACTTTAATGACCTTTAGATTAAAATGGCTGTTAGATTTTAGAGGGGCATTTTTTGAAAGAAAACTTTCAGCTTCAAATAACCGTCAGGAAGGTGGCTTCTCTTTGTATTAAAGGACAAATAACTACAATATACTATAACTACTGTAATCCCAAATAACTATCTTATTCTTCTCTTCACCACCCTCTTTGAAACCAACCATCTTCAGTTTCTTCATCTCCTCTAACATGTTCAATATAACATCCATCTAAGAGCAAATGGTTGGGTTTTACACTGATGTTTATGATGTATCTGTCATCACAATTATAGTGAATCCCTCTCTCCTATCTCGCTTTGAACTGGGGTTTGTTCGACAGCAGAATTTGGCCAACCACCCCATGCTGCCATGTGGGAGTAGGTCTTATTTTGTTTTTCTTTTTTTCCAGCAGTCTGTCAACATATCATTTTTCAACCAACCAAGACCTTAAACAATGTGTCAGATAAAATGACTTGGACAGTGTGTCTAATTTTTCCTCTTCTAATGAACCACCTTATGAAAAGTAATTTCTCAGACCTCTAGTGCAATATCAATTTTTTGAACTGTACTTAGTAATTGTGAGAAAACTTGTGTTTCAACCATGTGAATGTTATGCATTTTCTCAAATCACATATTGAAAGCTTCTCTAAAAACTCCTACCGTATAAAATTTCTTGTTTTGACCAGCTCAGGTACGATTGAGTGGCTTCATTTCGTATGGGTAGAATCCAAGATTACCTGATTGTGAACTCTGTGAATTGTTAAGGAATCTGATTTCCAAATGAAGTAGTTGATAGGGCCTGGAAATAATAATCCCCTCCAACATACACAACAAAGTGACTTCCTTGGGTTGTTACTGTATAGATAGTACAAGTATGCTTGTGTTGCTAATTGAGAATATATATGTTTTGGGAAGTACAAATAAATATCTTACCTTCTTCTAGCATTTGGGTTTAATAGTGTAGTGATCTCTTTTTGTTTAAGTAATAGCTACTGACAATGCAAATCATTCTCTTACTGGCAGACTTCTATCGCTTTTATGAGCCTTGTAATAGCAGCTGTTCCAACTTTATATGTAAGTTTGTCTTACTTGATTATCTTCTTATTGAACATTTCAGCATCTATAGGCAAGCAACTACTCATATGTAACTGAAGTTATGGAACTCTTTTTTTTTTCTTTCTTTCTTTTAAATATTTTATTTGATTCTAGATTTAAGACGTTTTTTTTTTTAAGAGGTAAAAGAGCTATATATTAATAAAGACGGAGGTCGAGATGACCAGCCGCAAATACAAAGTGAACCCAAAACAAACTTATAAAGAGCACAAGGAGTCCCATTTAAAAACCAACTCCTCAAAGAAAACCCCTTTAAAACCTACATCTAACTTACACCAAAAATACAAGTAGCCTAAAGTCATCAAAATTAGCTAATGAATAGAGCACTCCTCTTCCAAGGAAATTCTCCTATTTCTTTCCTTCCAAATGCTCCAACAAATAGTAAAAGGAAGCAAAGCCCAGAGCACGCTTTTCCTACTAGCCAACTCCAAAAAAGGGATTTCAAGGAAGTAGGGAAAACCCAATCCACATTGAGCAAACTAAGAAAATGAGACAAAATTTTGGAGGCAAAAGAGCAATGCAATAGCAGGTGGTCATTGGTCTCCCCACTTGCTTGATACAAGCAACAAAAGTTAGGAGTACTATAACCCCTAGAATGAGATGATCTAGGGTTAGAGGCTTGTTGGAGACAGCGAGCCAAGCAAAGAAAGAGATTTTAGAAGGAACTTTTGAATCCCAAATTATTTTATCTGGAAAAAGAACTAGAATTTGGACATATAGAGTGGCTCAGAAAGAACTCACCGAAAATCTTCTCTCTTTATTGCAGGTCCATTCCCAAGTATCTCTAGTTGTTGGCTCTAGGCACTAAGATTCCGAAACCAAAGATAGGCCAACTAGCTCCTGAATTTTCCAGTCGTTAAGAGCCCTTCTTAGATCCAGATCCCAAGAGGTACCACTCCCAGAGTGATCTACAGGAACCGGAATGGGCTTTTCCTTTTTAGAGGAGAGCTCATAGATCAAGGGAAATTGTTGGGATAAAATTGTTTCACTGCACCAAGTGTCTTCCCAAAATCGAATGTATTCCCCACTTCCCACTTTAAACACAATCAACTTCCAAAAATCATTGTAGCCTTTCCCCACTCCTCAACAATACGAAGACTTCACTTCCCCACTTTCCAAACCTAACATCGTCTCCCCAAATTTAGCCTTAATGACTTTCCTCCATAAAGTATCTTTCTTTCCTCCAAATCTCCACAACTATTTTCTAAGCAACGCCTTATTTGGTAACCTAAAACCTTTGACTCCTAAGCCTCTTTTCTTTTTAGGCACACACACCTCTTTCCAACTAAGCAAATGTTATTTCTTTTTCCCCTCTTTGTCATTCCACAGAAAATTCCTGACTAGCGTTTCCAAACTTACCTCCACACTCTTAGGGATGGAAAAAAAAAAGGCATGATAAACTAGTATGCTCTCCAAGGTACTTCTAATTAATGTCAACTTTCCTCCTTTTGAAAAATACTTCGTTTTCTAAGAGCTCAATCTTTTCTCCATTCTTTCTAAAATCGGATCCCAAATTACCTTACTCTTATACGAAGCCTTAAAGGAAGACCTAGATAGGATGAGGGAAGAGTCCACTTTACAACCAAATAAAGCCGCTCATCTATGGCTCTGTGGAACCGAACCTACTCCCAAGAACTTGCTTTCCTAAAATTAATCCGAAGACCTAAAATCGTTTCGAAGAAACAAAGTAACCCCCTCAAGACTATCACCTGATTGGTTGAGGCCCCCAAAAAGACAAGAGTGTCATTGGCCAATTGAAGGTGAGTAACTTGAGGACCCCCATCTTTGACCAAAAAACTTCTAGATCTCCCTTGTGGTGATGTCCATGATGTGCGTTGGTATCCTTGTGTTTAGGGGCGATGCCAGGGGGGGAGGGGGCAGTTGCTCACCCTGAACTTTTTCAAAGGGATTTAGTACCCCTCTAACATGTTATATTTGAGATGCCATGTTTTTGAACTGATACCATGCCTCTCGCCCCCTCTCTTTCATATAAGTTGTTTGCCCCCACCAATTTTTTTTAAACTTTTTTTGCCCCCTTAAACTTTTGGGGTGATTTAGACACCCGTCTTAATTTTTTATGAACATTTGACATACCGCTATGTTATAAAATTGATCATATGTCTTTCTTGCCGTCCCCCACCCATTAATTTTTGGGTGATCCCTTTATACTTTTGCAAATATTGGAGATACCCTTATTTTTAAACGGATGACATGCAGCCATGCACCCTTTGACCTTGTTCTTCTCTCCCAAACTAACAAAAAATAATCTAAATACCCTCATTTTAAACCAATAACCAATTTTTTTAAAAAAATATTTTTAAAATTTCCACTTCTCCTAAACAACCTTGCCTTGTTACCTTTTTTCAAGCTTAGTTAATCCTCTATTCTCCTTCAAGTAAAGACTAGTTCTCCAAAAACATTTGACCTTCCCACATTGTCTTTGGAAACATGATCTTCAGCTTTGACACTGTCCCACTAGTAGACTCTCCTCTTCATCTTTGGCATTGCAAACCATTACTCACAAAACAACCCCCCCCCCCCCCCCCCTCCCCCCCCCCCCCCCCCCCCCCTCTTCCTGGCACACCCCCATTGCTCAAATAAGCCACATATATTGGCCCATCATCCACAGAGGCAACATATATACTTCTCCCATCACACTGGGGGTAAAGTTTGTCAGCAAAGAATTTTTATGTAGCTTAGCACTACCAAAAATAAATGGAGTACAAAACAAGGGATTGATCCTAAGAACTTAGAATTTGTAGGGATATCCTTTGCTTGAAACTCAATGCTTCCGAGTTTAAAAATAGGCTTTATTTCTCTCAATAGTGAAATTTTCCACATGCATGCCGATCGAAAAAAGAAAAAACTAACCATAGATTGTAACAAAACTTCTATAGGGCTTCCCTAATCTACTCCACTTCTATCATGTAACATTAATATTCCCCATAAATCATTTCCCCTTTCAGTTTAATGGAGTTCCGTGGTTCTCCCATGTTTGAAGGCCTTTTCTTTAAAAGTCTCTCTTTCACCTAGCGAAAATTCGCAGCTCTTCTCCAAAGGTACAAGGGAAATTTTTTCTTATACATTTGTTTTTATTCAATTTGTGGTACAAGAGCAAGTTCCTTTGTTGGGAACCGTCAGGCTACAATTAGTAGTAGGAGCAGTTTAAGAATTTGATCTTAAACTCCGGTAATCTCAGCAAGCTGATCTACTTATGCACAGCTGGTTAGAAGATGGGGCCCCTTTGTCACAACAAAATAGTCTCGATGAGGAGATAGATTAGCAATAGAGAAAATGAATGGCCTTATGAGCTGACTAATTCAACTCGTCAACGCTTATTAGGATTGGTTCTTCTGATAGTAGTGCCCTACTCTAGTACCACTTTGAAGTTGCATTATTCAATTTTTGGTACCAGAGCTAGTTCCTTTGTTGGGAACTGACAGGCTATAATTAGTACTAGGAGCAGTTTATGAATTTAATCTTAAACTCCGGTAATTTCAGCAAGCTGATCTACTTATGCAACTGGTTAGAAGGAGGGGGGGCTGGCTTTGTTTCAACAAAATAGTCTCAATGAGGAGATAGCTTAGCAATATAGAAAATGAATGGCCTTGTGAGCTGACTAATTCAACTCGTCAACGCTTATTAGGATTGGTTCTTCCGATAGTAGTGCCCTACTCTAGTACCACTTTGAAGTTGCATTTTGTTTATTTGTTTTCTCTTAGATATGGTGAAGTTTAAGCAAAGTTGGAAAAAGCCAGGAAAAGGCTTTATGAAATTTAAGTCTGATGGGAAATCTTTGAATGCTCTGGATTTTGCCAATTGGGGAGTGCTCAGGTTTTATTCCATTCCTGATTTTGTGAACTCCAATGAGCACTTGGTACAGGTTGAACATTATG